>NW_024037075.1:4121348-4160546 GCF_015706575.1 Patiria miniata
AACGGTTCAACATTTATGCCGAAGCTCATGAATACATTCAAGCATGGATATCGGTTTGATCTTCAATGAGGACATGTTCAATAAAGGTAACCATAATGAGGAGTTTTGTACGGTTTCCATGACAAAATCCGTTAGCAGAATACCACATAGCCTGTACAAAATACATGCAATCCAATATTCCGGGGGAAAAATTATAGATGCCGCGATCAATACGCCCACGTGATAATTCTACCCTCGAGGTACAACAGACTAGAGATATTGCTCGTAGCAAAGCGCCACCTATTGTACAAGTCATTTCGTTGACATTACACCAACGGGTTAACAGTCTGCTGTGTCACGTTTTCTGCAGTTCATTAATTGTTCGTAGCGCCCTCAACCGCCCTTTTATTTATCATTTTCACGCATGCCCTAGTAAATGTTTTTAAACACAAACAGACTGAGCCTGCACTGAGTGATGTGGAATTTAAAGGTGATATAATTATCATAATGAAGCCATACTTCACGCTTGCTTGGAAAATGCGTATGCATGTACTGTGTGTAAAATATCGCACATCAAATGACAAGTGGCGGCGATTCGGAAAGGTATAAAAACACGCAGCTTTTAAATTATACTCTGAAAAGAACTAATTCCTCCGCGATCCCATGTAACTGTTTTTTCTTTTTTTAATAAAAGAACTTAAACTAATGGTATGTTCCATCAAGCGTCAGAGGATGGTGTGTAATGGCAAAAGCTCCGACGATGACACAAACATAGCACAACAATGTTTTAAACTAGAACACAAACTGGCGTGGACCATCAGTTGTAATACCATCAGTACAGGCCTAAACAGACCATCCCACAACGTAAAGTAAGGAAAAGAAAATTATCGCGGTAGAATCGCGTCAACGCAGCTTGTGAAATATTGTCCAATTACATGATAGACAACTGGACGCGGAACGCGCACAATCTGATACAAACAAACGTTAACGTAAAACAACTCCATACGGTTGTCTAAGGGGCGTGGCTAACTCGCAAACGTCGATTGGCCAATTGAACCACCGTCTGTTAACAGCAAAAATCCACAACCCAACACAACTAATAACTATTAGTATCAATAAATTTCCATTTTCTGCTACGTCCATAAGACGTCACAAAGACGATGGCCGCTACACAAGGAAACACATCAACGGTTACATGAAAGAGACAACCTGACGTCACCAAGAAATTGATGTACGTCGTATTGGCGTTCATTCTTGGCTTCACGCAACTTTTCAATTGCAACTTTCAATTGAAATCAGTCAAAATGACCATTATTGTCCCTCATGAAAAATTCTATTGGTCATTCACATATTTTGTCAACCAGTTATTAAGATAAAATTAACCGTATATGTTTTATAATAATTGTAATACATTTAAGTTGACAGTTCACGGTATTAATGCTATATAGGGCGCACATCAACAAAGTGCGTATGAATCATGTTCATTTGGACCCGGTTTGAAGTCATACCATTATGACCATCATTACCATAATTGCTTTTGAATCGTGATGTGAGAAAACTGCGCTATACGGTACAAGTACACAGAACTGCACGCTGCTGGTTATTGATACCGAAGACAGAGAATGGTGCCATAACGACAACTCTATTGAACTTGCAACCCAATGTCTATTCAGAAGGATTCTTTTTGACATTATGATAACTGTCACACTAAAATGAATAATACAACGTCAAGTCCAGTGGTAGAAAATGAACCAAAAATTCTTGTCTTTGAACTTTTCTACGAAAGACAGATTTTTGCAGCAATTGTCATCACTGTTGTCACTCTTGGCACAGTTGGTAACAGCTTAGTCATCATCGCTGTTGCTTCATCCAAGAAACTCCGGACGACCACCAACGTCTTTGTGGTCAATTTGGCCGTCGCTGACGTACTGAATTGCTTCTTCCTGCCCTGGCAGGCTGTGGCGATCCTGGGAGGAGATGACTGCTGGCCAATATCTGGGGCGAGATGGGTTTGCACTGCTGCTTCCTTCATATCTGTCTTCACAACCGGATGCAGCCTGAACAACCTAGCACTGATCGCCGTCAACCGTTGGGTGGGCATCACCAAGTCTCGCTTCACCACCCGTCGCATCTACACCGCCCGTAAACTCGCTTTGATGGTCATCTTCTCCTGGGCTATACCGCTCGGCTGTGCCCTGACGCCGGTTTTAACGGACTTTGGTGAACTTGGCTACGAAAAGCTGTACAAACTATGTTCCTGGGTAAGATTAAATCCGTACACTAATACTTACCGTATGCTTATTGCAGGAATCTACTACCCAACACAGCTGATAACGATCACCATCAGTTACATTTCCATTTTCTTTTACGTCCGTAAGACGTCACACGAGACGATGGAGGCGACACGAGGAAACCTAGCGACGAGGATGAGGATCTCTAAAAGGCAACTTGACGTCACCAAGAACTTGGTGTACGTCGTCCTGGCGTTCATTCTTTGCTTTACGCCATGTTTCGTTGCCCTAACAATAACGGATGCCGAGTGGATCTACAAATTCGCGCCTTGGGCTGTCGCCATGGTGTACTGCAACAGCAGCGTCAACCCCGTCATTTACGCAACCTCGCACCCAGACTTCAAAGAGGTCATCGGGCACCTGATGTGTCGGCGAAGATGTCGGACAATACCCCAAAGTGATCCAAGTCCGAGAGCCAGGGCAGCAGTATACGCCATTAGCACCCTACTAACCAGGAATGCCCAGAGAACGAAGACCACAGCATGTAATTAATCCATAGACCTACTTTTGGTGGTTTTTTTTTTGGGGGGGGGGTTAGAGGGGCGTAAGTGTTACAGGATTTAATGGTTGGGTAGCACTTATAAAGCTAAAATCAAAGGATTTGGTACTTTTCTATGCTCACATATTTACAAAATTGTACAAATAGCGTTACGTATGCCTTAAAGGGAACCGCAGCATCATAGTATACTGCCCTTATCGTGGTAAAACAACAACTTGTAAATAGTCTAACGTGCACACAATGACGTCATCATGTGATTTGTAATGGATTTTCACATGGAACAAACAACACAATTCTTTCCAATACGCCTTTGCAATTTTTTTTTTACATAAATGCACGTGTTACTGTTTTCGAAGTATAACCATAAGATCATTGAAACTCCGCGGAAAAGAGCTGTCATCAGACAGACACACAGGCCTCTAGTTTCTATTGAAATTCTTTAGAATTATCAACACAGTTCGCAAGGCAGACACTAATTTTAACATTTGTGGCACAATCATTAACATTCACGATTTACGTCCAGACAAGTTGAGCGAGCAATCGTTTACCAAGTTATCAGTTCATGGAAGTTTATAATTACTGCCATGCCTCCCGGGTAGTGCATTTCCCTCGTTTATGTCACTCGACAGTTGAACGATTTTGACGTTTTTCAAAGTGTGTTACATTTACAAAAGCTGACCGTGCATTTTGTAGGAGTTTGTAAACTGTGCGGAAAAATAATGAGAATGTAGGAGTTAATATAGCAATTGTAACACCAAGCGCTGAAAATAGGTCAATGACCAGTTTGGTACAATTTCATAAAATACGCTGCAAGTAATGCTCGGTAAACTCATGTGTTAAGCAGAGAATCGGTAACAAGCAATGTACATACTATGAAACTTTTAAGCAAATATTTTTGTTCTTGGAACATCTCTTCTCAGCTGATAGCACGTCCATTAAAGTAGTCCCCGATCTTGTCACTGAAATGCAAGTGTGATGTTGTATCCAGCCTAGACTTAAACGTTTTATTAATTTGTTAAACAAATTTGTAGTAATATCATGTACATGACAATCTGCATTGCTTATTTGGATGTGTGTATAATATAAGTACACGTTGAATTACAAAACAAAAGAGCCCTCTGTTTCTCTGAATGTATACCTCAAAGTTGCCATACGTGGTGTTAAGGAGCCTTTTTTTTTAAAAATAGGAAAATATATGTTAAGAAGCCATTGTGCTCAATGCAAAATGTATACACACTTGTATACACACTTCTCCGTACAGAAACACTTTTAAGCCTTGGAGACAAAAGAGTACAAAGCATTTCAACAAAGCTGAAAAACAAAATCTTGGATCTATATGACATAATCTTCAAATTAATCCTGATAGTATACACGTTGCGGATCTAAGTCACACAACCGAAAAAGGTGGGATGGGCTGTCGCTCTAAAGACCACATTTAAAGTTTTCTTGTTTTATATGTTCTCTGAATTACAAAAAAAAAAGATTTATAGACGTCTTTCATTATTCCTGCATCCGCTTATATAGCAATAATGAACGAGCGAATTTGCTGAACGGTTCAACATTGATGCCGAAGCTCATGAATACATTCAAGCATGGATATCGGTTTGATCTTTAAGGAGGACATGTTCAACAAAAGGTAACCATAATGAGGAGTTCTGTACGGTTTCCATGACAAAATCCGTTAGCAGAATACCACATAGCCTGTACAAAATACATGCAATCCAATATTCCGGGGAAAAATTATAGATGCCGCGATCAATACGCCCACGTGATAATTCTACCCTCACGGTACAACAGACTAGAGATATTGCTCGTAGCAAAGCGCCACCTATTGTACAAGTCATTTCGTTGGCATTACACCCAACGGGTTAACAGTCTGCTGTGTCACGTTTTCTGCAGTTCATTAATTGTTCGTAGCGCCCTCAACCGTCCTTTTATTAATCATTTTCATGCATGCCCTACAGTAAATGTTTTTCAACACAAACAGACTGAGCCTGCACTGAGTCATGTGGAATTTAAAGGTGATATAATTATCATAATGAAGCCATACTTCACGCTTGCTTGGAAAATGCGTATGCATGTACTGTGTTTAAATTATCGCACATCAAATGACAAGTGGCGGCGATTCGGAAAGGTATAAAAATACGCAGCTTTTAAATTATACTCTGAAAAGAACTAATTTCTCCGCGATCCCATGTAACTGTTTTTCTTTTTTTAATAAAAGAACTTAAACTAATGGTATGTTCCATCAAGCGTCAGAGGATGGTGTGTAATGGCAAAGGCTCCGACGATGACACAAACATAGCCCAAAAATGTATTAAACTAGAACACAAACTGGCGTGGACCATCAGTTGTAATACCATCAGTACAGGCCTAAACAGACCATCCCACAACGTAAAGTAAGGAGAAAGAAAATTAACCTATCGCGGTAGAATCGCATCAACGCAGCTTGTGAAATATTGTCCAATTACATGATAGACAACTGGACGCGGAACGCGCAACATCTGATACAAACAAAAGTTAACGTACAAAACTCCATAGGGTTTTCTAAGGGGCGTGGCTAACTTGCAATTGGCGATGGGCCAATTGAACCACCGTCTGTTAACAGCAAGAATGTACAACCCAACACAACTAATAACTATTAGTATCAAATACATTTCCATTTTCTGCTACGTCCATAAGACGTCACCAAAGACGATGGCCGCTACACAAGGAAACACATCAACGGTTACATGAAAGAGACAACCTGACGTCACCAAGAAATTGATGTACGTCGTATTGGCGTTCATTCTTGGCTTCGCGCAACTTTTCAATTGCCAACTTTCGATTGAAATCAGTCAAAACGACCATTATTGTCTCTCATGAAAAATTCTATTGGTCATTCACATATTTGTCAACCAGTTATTAAGATAAAGTTACCCGTATATATTTCATAATAATTGTATTACATAAAGTTGGCAGCTCACGGTATTAATGCTATACAGGGCGCACGTCAACAAAGTGCGTATGAATCATGTTCATTTGGACCCGGTTTGAAGTCATACCATTATGACCATCATTTACCATAAATTCTTTCGAATCGTGGTGTGAGAAAACTGCGCTATACGGTACAGTACACAGAACTGCACGCTGCTGGTTAGTGATACCGGAGACAGAGAATGGTGCCATAACGACAACTCTATTGAACTTGCAACCCAATGACTATTCAGAAGGATTCTTTTTGACATTATGATAACTGTCGCTTGGTAAAGACATTGTCAACTTTTACTTGTGAGTTAATTTAGTTCCTCACACTAAAATGAATAATACAACGTCTAGTCCAGTGGTAGAAAGTGAACCAGAAATTCTGGTCTTTGAACATTTCTACGAGAGACAGATTTTTGTGGCAATTGTCATCACTGTTGTCATCCTTGGCACAGTTGGTAACAGCTTCGTCATCATCGCCGTTGGTTTATCCAAGAAACTCCAGACGGTCACAAACGTCTTCGTCGTCAATTTGGCCGTTGCAGACGTACTGACCTGCCTCTTTCTGCCCTGGCAGGCTGTGGCGGTCCTGGGAGGGGACGAGTGGCCCATACCGCGGGCACCATGGGTGTGTACTGCTGCTGCCTTCGTCATTTTGGTCACAATCGGATGCAGCATGAACAACCTGGCTCTGATCGCCGTCAACCGTTGGGTGGGCATCACCAAGTCTCGCTCCACCACCCGTCGCATCTACACCGCCCGTAAGCTCACTCTGATGGTCATCTTCTCCTGGGCTATACCGCTCGTTTGCGCCCTGACGCCTGTCCTGACAGACTTTGGTGAAATGGGCTACGAAAAGCTGTTCAAATTCTGCACTTGGGTCCGATCAAATCCGTACACCAGAACCCATCGTATGTTAACTGCAGGAATCTACTACCTTACACAACTAATTACTATTACTATCTGTTACATTTCCATTTTCTGCTACGTCCGTAAGACGTCACAAGAGACGATGGCAGCCACAGGAAGAATCAGAGCAACGAGAGAAAACGAATCTCTAGGAGACAACTTAACGTCACTAAGAACTTGCTTCACGTCGTTTTGGCATTTCTTCTTTGCTTCACGCCAGCAGCCGTTTCACTAATGCTCTCTTCGGAATCCACCTACAAGCTCGTGCCCTGGTTTGCCGTCGTTTTGTACAGCAACAGCAGCGTCAATCCCATAATTTACGCAACCTCGCACCCAGACTTCAAAGTTGTTATCAGGCACCTGATAAGGTTTCGGCCAATCCCTCAAAGTGATCCAAGTCTGAGAGCCAGGACAGTTTACACCATCAGCACCCTTCCAACCGGGAATGCCCTGAATACGAAGAAGACAGAATGTGACTTATGCATGTGGGGCCTAGTCTAAAGAGTATCCCCTTGCACAGCACGGTTATATGATATGTGAGCAGATTCGGCAATTAATTATGCAGCTAGACTGCGTCTTAAGCTCAAGATTCTGCCCATTTAACGGGCGCCTTCTATATATCGGGCCTTCAGTAACCCGTATTGAAAGCCAATGTCGGGGTTAATAAGATCTCTATGCCAGTTGTTGTATCACAAAAACATGGCATCCAAATTGACCAATCAACAGCTTAGTCCAGATTTAAAAAAAATAATGTCATGTCGACTCCAATTATCAGCTAGCGCGAGGGATCGTACAGTTCTGACGCTTACATATATAAGAGGGGGCTCCGTTGGACTACGTGTGATACTCAGAATAGGGGCGAGTAAATGTAAATAAAGCTAGATTCAAAGTACTTGTTATTTTTCTATGCTGACACATTGATAAAAATGTAAATAACGTTTAGTGGGGGGCCAATGTACTTCCGTTGGCATGTCATGTTAATTTATGGCAACCATTATAAATGTAATCTTATGAGTCCTGAGAACAAGAAAATTGATGTTGCCATTTTTTCCATTGACCTTTAGTGACCTTGACCTGAGGTCAAAGTTCATGGGTCATTTTCACCTAAAATTTGCCTTTCGGAAGGGTTTGCGAAGATTTTCGAGGCAAGTGAGCACATATTGTATTTGGTTGAGAGTTTCTCCATAATAATAAATGTTATTATTAATGTATTTATGGGTTTTCCTGAAGAAAACATGGGAAAATGTCACTTTTGCCCGAAAAGGGCTGGGTGTTTTGACCATCTCACGCAGATTCCGGCCCCCCCCCCACGACCTCGGCCATCGAGTGACGAAAAATTATGAAACTTGGTACATGCATAGAACAACATAACATGAACAAACCCAAGAAATTTCATGACTAAAGTGAAAAAAGTAGGAGTCAATTTCTCAACATAACAGTTTATTAGAATACAAGTTCTTGAAAATGTGAATTTGCGCAGATACTAAAAACCCATAGCTCTCAGTGCCTACTGGCAACTGAAATTTACAAAAAAGTGTATTTTTTTCGAGGTTAATTTATTCAGGAACTGTGTGGGAAAGGGAACTGGATAGATTGTAAACACATTGCTGTTCCGGACAAAAGGTATATAGGCCTATTTCAAAATGTTCAAAAACATGTACCGGTATAGTCATTGTTTTTTGTTCCCCTCAAACTTCCTCATTATTTTTTACAAACAATATTAACAATGCTGTGTTTTGCGAGAGTGATTAGTTTAGTCAAGAACAGCCAATGATTTCACAGGTTTGAAAGTAGGGCCTACTACCAGAAAGCAAGACTTGTCAGACAAAATAAATTTTCTCTCTTTGAGAAAAAAAGGAACACTGAAATCAGGTAAAATTATGGATCCATCATCGTCTCGTTCGAGACTTTCAACAATGGGCGAGAGAAAATAATGCTCAATATAATTTTGCATTAATTTATTGTATTAATTTTACTTGATTCATAGGAAATATAGGTAGGCCCTACACACAATTTATTACAAAATTTACTACAATATATTCAGGAACAGAAATGTACGAAGAGATTTAAAGACGAAAATAAAAAAACTAAAAAAAAACATTGCCGACGATGTCTTTTGATTAACTGTGCTGACTTCTGACAGAAGTACAGGAACGCGGCCCGCAAATATAAAGGTATCAGAACATATACCTAAACGAAACGAAACGAAAGTACGAAAGGAAACGAAAGAAAACGAAACTACGAATAACAAATTAAAAAAATAATAAAGCATGTTTTTTTAATTCAACACCTATCTCCACATTAGACGAATTTCCCGAAACGTGGACGAATCTGAATGCTTTATATTATATTTGCGAATTACACTGGAGACATAATAGGAATTACATTCGAATTCGGAATAAACAATGGAGCCCAACGACGTTCTGGAACGAAATTAAAGTATCTTTCCAAGGAATGCTATATTATACAATTGTTGAAGTAACTGGGAAAACCATAATTAAATATTAATTTTAAAACAAAATCCTCATTTTACAAGCATTCTGTTCAAGTAAGCGTAAATACACAATTACATAATTCATTGCATTTTATTCTGTATAATAATGTTTACACGGCATTGTAACATTTTATTGTGTGGAAATGGCAACATTGAATAAATGTTTCTACTATCACTATTAACAGTCTTTTTTCCCGCCGTAAAATAGCTCCAAAATAGTGCCGTATAGCTCCAAAATAGTGCCGACTGATCGGGGGAGTATAATTATGGAGCAAACCGAGGTTTTGATCGCATTTCACAAGTGATTTTGATCTCAGGCATACCCCACAAAAAACTCTCAATTGCACACTTTGTCAGCCAAAACGATTACTCACAGTATTACCGCATCGTCATTGGTGAAACTGTAATTCAGTCATCCTCCAAGTGCAGAAATCTAGGTGTAATCCTCGACTGCCATCTATCCATGAGCGATCAAGTATCAGCAATATGTAAAAAACGCAACTTTCACCTGCTAGTGGGGGGGCCAATGTACTTCCGTTGGCATGTCATGTGAATTTATGGCAACCATTATAAATGTAATCTTATGAGTCCTGAGAACAAGAAAATTGATGTTGCCATTTTTTCCATTGACCTTTAGTGACCTTGACCTGAGGTCAAAGTTCATGGGTCATTTTCACCTAAAATTTGCCTTTCGGAAGGGTTTGCGAAGATTTTCCAGGCAAGTGAGCACACATTGTATTTGGTTGAGAGTTTCTCCGTTATAATAAATTTTATTATTAATGTATTTATGGGTTTTCCTGAAGAAAACATGGGAAAATGTCACTTTTGCCCGAAAAGGGCCGGGTTGTTTTGACCATCTCACGCAGATTCCGCCCCCCCCCATGACCTCGGCCATCGAGTGACGAAAAATTATGAAACTTGGTACATGCATAGAACAACTTAACATGAACAAACCCAAGAAATTTCATGACTATGGGTAAAGGGTTTTGGAATTACGGCCAATTAATTATTCATAAGCACATATGGTAATTCAAATGTGTACACTACGTATATGGGGAAATTCAGTTTTGACGGAGGGTAGCGCCGAAAATATTTCGCTGCGCGGCAACCTGTGTTTCGAATTTTATGTTTTTGGTATCAAAAGATGTGCAAGACTCGAGGCTAAAAAGTCAGGACAGCTCAGGCCGCGAAATAAATAACTTTTCAAGAGTATTGCGGAAAAAGTTGAAGGGGGGGGGGGGAAATCTGCCCCCTTTTAGGGCCAAAATATGACCAACCCTTTAGGGCCTGGCATCTTAATATGAAATGTTGTAAAGTGTCCTCTGCAGTACCGCATTCACACAGGGTGTTTGTCGGTTGAGGAAAATCCCCACTTCTTCATGGTGCTTTTGGTGCGAGCCACTCCAGAGCGGAGGTGATTTAAGCACCTCCAGGTCTTCCATCCTAATGCCACCGCCACAATCCACAAAACAGCCCAAGCCACGCATAATTATCGGCGATTTAATAGCCACAGCAGCATCATTGGCTATCATTCCAGCACAGACGTCGACGCTTTTGAATCGCTGGCCGAAGCAAGTCAACTGAGCCTTATTCACAATCAGGCATGCAACTTTTCCTCGGATCAGCTGATTTCCTCTTTTTTCATTCTCATTTCTGCCATTCAAAATTTAAAATCACTGTACAAAGTCTTCTGAATTTAGGAATTTCCTCTTTTTTGTTGAGTTTACAGTTGCATGCATGCACAATGCGAAACTGTCAAAGTTTTTCCATAGTGGCGGCTGGAGATAAAGTTTCAACCCTGCTCTAGCCCTTGTGAGCCACAACATCGCCTCACTTAGCAACAAGATGGTCCTTGACCCCATTCCAAAGACTCGACATCGCCCTATTGGAATCAAAGTGACTGCTGCTGTCTCTTTGCAACAATTCCATTCCACCGCTGTTTCAACTTAGTAAGGCCAACTGTGAAGGCTTCACCAATGAGCTCAAACACCATCTAGCTGACATTGATCCAACCCCTGAATACTATGACACCGGTTTGTTGATGTGGTGGTGCAAGAACATCCCTACGGGCTGCCGCACTGATTACATCCCAGGCCTAGCAGCATCCCGTAGTGCTGAACTTTACAGGAAATAGAGACGCATGTATGAAAACGACTCTCTTGCTGTCGATACCATCTCATCTGGGGATTAATAAACAGCCATATCAGAACAGCTTCAAAGCTTGTGGCAAACCCTTGTGGTAACCACCAATATGGCCAAGAAGCCAATATGGCCTCCAAGCCTGGAGTATAATATTAAAAAAAAGCTCAGCCAAGTGAACAGCATTGTAACATCACCGCCAACCAAATAGCCCACAACAACTGCTATTTAAATGGTAAAGTGCCACGTTCTCCTGATAAGCGACCGAAAGCCAAGCTCCGCCAGAAAGACCCCGCCATCGACCTTATTGGCTTCATCAAATCCTTCTCTGCTAATGAACTTGCGACTGGCATAAATAAAGAACAGGAAATCAACCAAACTGGATAACATTTTCACCAAAGAACTGAAACATCTTGGACCAAACGCCTCAAATTGGTTACTCCAGCTCATCAACACCTGCCTCGCCACACAAACAATACCTAAAGTGTGGCAAAAGTCGGAGGTCATCGCCCTCCTAAAACCCGGAAAAGACCCAATGCATGTCAAAACTTATCGTCCCAAAGTCACACATTCAAGTTGCTGGAATATTTCCTCCTCAACCTTCTTGCCTCTTCATTGAGAAACAACTGATACAGGAACAGGCAGGCAGGCTTCCGTCCCGGCAAATCTACAACGGGACAGCTTCTAAACCTCACTCAGTACATTAAGGACTGCTTCCATCAGAAAAAAATATATCACCGGCGCTGTCTTTGTTGATCTTACAGCTGCTTTTGACAGTGTTAACCGTTGCTGACTCCTTCAGAAGATCCTGGACATGACAGCAGACCTGACCCTTATCCAGTTTATTGGTGTTCTATTGAAGAACCATCGTTTCTTTGTAGTATTCAAAGGCAGAGTAGAGTACGTCTTCAAAGGAACGGTCCCCCAAGGGAAGACGTTGACCGATGTTCTTGACCAGTCACAGCAGTGCTTCACTGTGAGTCACCTGAAAGCGATCAACCCTGCTATTAAGACCCAAGTGTGTGCCTCCTGGGTTGACCAGACTGGTGGCGTCTCCCCACTACATGAGATGCCAATCAAGCCTGCAGAAGCCTTACCTGCAGGATCCAATGCAGGATGGAAGACCTGGAGGTGCTTAAATCACCTCCGCTCTGGAGTGGCTCGCACCAAAAGAAGTGGGGATTTTCCTCAACCGACAAAACCCTGTGTGAGTGTGGTACTGCAGAGGACACTTTACAACATTTCATATTTAGATGCCAGGCACTAAAGGGTTGGTCATATTTAGGCCCTAAAAGGGGGGGGGCGGATTTTCCCTCTTTCAACTTTTTCCGCGATACTCTTTAAAAAAATTATTTATTTCACGGCCTGAGCTGTCCTGACTTTTTAGCCTCGAGTCTTGCACATCTTTTGATACCAAAAACAAAATTCGAACCACAGGTTGCCGCGCAGCGAAATATTTTTGGCGCTACCCTCCGTCAAAACTGAATTTCCCCATATACGTAGTGTACACAATTGAATTACCATACGTGCTTATGAATAATTAATTAGCCGTAATTCCAAAACCCTTTAACCCATAGTCATGAAATTTCTTGGGTTTGTTCATGTTATGTTGTTCTATGCATGTACCAAGTTTCATAATTTTTCGTCACTCGATGGCCGAGGTCATGGGGGGGGGGGGGGGCCGGAATCTGCGTAAGATGGTCAAAACAACCCAGCCCTTTTCGGGCAAAAGTGACATTTTCCCATGTTTTCTTCAGGAAAACCCATAAATACATTAATAATAACATTTATTATTATGGAGAAACTCTCAACCAAATACAATATGTGCTCACTTGCCTCGAAAATCTTCGCAAACCCTTCCGAAAGGCAAATTTTAGGTGAAAATGACCCATGAACTTTGACCTCAGGTCAAGGTCACTAAAGGTCAATGGAAAAAATGGCAACATCAATTTTCTTGTTCTCAGGACTCATAAGATTACATTTATAATGGTTGCCATAAATTAACATGACATGCCAACGGAAGTACATTGGCCCCCCACTAAACGTTATTTTACATTTTTATCAATGTGTCAGCATAGAAAAATAACAAGTACTTTGAATCTAGCTTTATTTACATTTACTCGCCCCTATTCTGAGTATCACACGTAGTCCAACGGAGCCCCCTCTTATATATGTAAGCGTCAGAACTGTACGATCCCTCGCGCTAGCTGATAATTGGAGTCGACATGACATTATTTTTTTAAATCTGGACTAAGCTGTTGATTGGTCAATTTGGATGCCATGTTTTTGTGATACAACAACTGGCATAGAGATCTTATTAACCCCGACATTGGCTTTCAATACGGGTTACTGAAGGCCCGATATATAGAAGGCGCCCGTTAAATGGGCAGAATCTCGAGCTTAAGACGCAGTCTAGCTGCATAATTAATTGCCGAATCTGCTCACATATCATATAACCGTGCTGTGCAAGGGGATACTCTTTAGACTAGGCCCCACATGCATAAGTCACATTCTGTCTTCTTCGTATTCAGGGCATTCCCGGTTGGAAGAGGTGCTGATGGTGTAAACTGTCCTGGCTCTCAGACTTGGATCACTTTGAGGGATTGGCCGAAACCTTATCAGGTGCCTGATAACAACTTTGAAGTCTGGGTGCGAGGTTGCGTAAATTATGGGATTGACGCTGCTGTTGCTGTACAAAACGACGGCAAACCAGGGCACGAGCTTGTAGGTGGATTCCGAAGAGAGCATTAGTGAAACGGCTGCTGGCGTGAAGCAAAGAAGAAATGCCAAAACGACGTGAAGCAAGTTCTTGGTGACGTTAAGTTGTCTCCTAGAGATTCGTTTTCTCGTTGCTCTGATTCTTCCTGTGGCTGCCATCGTCTCTTGTGACGTCTTACGGACGTAGCAGAAAATGGAAATGTAACAGATAGTAATAGTAATTAGTTGTGTAAGGTAGTAGATTCCTGCAGTTAACATACGATGGGTTCTGGTGTACGGATTTGATCGGACCCAAGTGCAGGATTTGAACAGCTTTTCGTAGCCCATATCACCAAAGTCTGTCAGGACAGGCGTCAGGGCGCAAACGAGCGGTATAGCCCAGGAGAAGATGACCATCAGAGTGAGCTTACGGGCGGTGTAGATGCGACGGGTGGAATCTGCGTGAGATGGTCAAAACAACCCAGCCCTTTTCGGGCAAAAGTGACATTTTCCCATGTTTTCTTCAGGAAAACCCATAAATACATTAATAATAACATTTATTATTATGGAGAAACTCTCAACCAAATACAATATGTGCTCAATTGCCTGGGAAATCTTTGCAAACCCTTCCGAAAGGCAAATTTTAGGTGAAAATGACCCATGAACTTTGACCTCAGGTCAAGGTCACTAAAGGTCAATGGAAAAAATGGCAACATCAATTTTCTTGTTCTCAGGACTCATAAGATTACATTTATAATGGTTGCCAAAAATTAACATGAAATTTCGACGGGAACCCAAATCTGCACATTGGCCCCCCTACTAGTTACTGTATGCCTTAAAGGTGACCGCAGCACTGCAGGGTGAGTCAAATGACAAGTGGCGGCAATTAGGAAAGGTTTAAAAATACGCAGCTATTAAATTATAATCTGAAAAGAGCTACTTTCTCCGCGATCCCATGTAACTGTTTTTTTTTCTGTTTTTTATAAAAGAAATTAAACTAATTGTATGTTCCATCAAGCTTGAGAGGATGGTGTGTAATGGCAAAGGGTCCGACGATAACACAATCATAGCACAAAAATGTATTAAACTAGAACACAAACTGGCGTGGACCATCATTTGTAATACCATAAGTGCAGGCCTAAACAGACCATCCCACAACGTAAAGTAAGGAGAATAAAACTAATCTATCGCGGTAGAATCGCGTCAACGCAGCTTGTGAAATATTGTCCAATTACATGATAGACAATTGGACGCGGAACGCGTAAAATCTGATACAAACAAAAGTTAACGTACAAAACTCCATAGGGTTGTCTAAGGGGCGTGGCTAACTTGCAAATGCCGATGGGCCAATTAAACCACCGTCTGTTAACAGCAAAAATCTACAACCCACCACAACTAATAACTATCCGTATCAAATACATTTCCATTTTCTGCTACGTCCATAAGACGTCACAAAAGACGATGGCCGCTACACAAGGAAACACATCAACGGTTACATCAAAGAGACAACCTGACGTCACCAAGAAAGTTGACAGTTCACGGTATTAATGCTATACAGGGCTCACATCAACAAAGTGCGTATGAATCATGTTCATTTGGACCCGGTTTGAAGTCATACCATTATGACCATCATTACCATAATTGCTTTTGAATCGTGATGTGAGAAAACTGCGCTATACGGTACAGTACACAGAACTGCACGCTGCTGGTTAGTGATACCGGAGACAGAGAATGGTGTCATAACGACAACTCTATTGAACTTGCAACCCAATGACTATTCAGAAGGATTCTTTTTGACATTGTGATAACTGTCACACTAAAATGAATAATACAACGTCAAGTCCAGTGGTTGAGGGTGAACCAGAAATTCTGGTCTTTGAACATTTCTACGAGAGACAGATTTTTGTGGCAATTGTAATCACTGTGTTCATTCTTGGCACAGTTGGTAACAGCTTAGTCATCATCGCCGTTGGTTTATCCAAGAAACTCCAGACGGTAACAAACGTCTTCGTCGTCAATTTGGCCGTCGCTGACGTACTGACCTGCCTCTTTCTGCCCTGGCAGGCTGTTGCGGTCCTGGGAGGGGACGAGTGGCTAATACCGCGGGCACCATGGGTGTGTACTGCTGCTGCCTTCGTCATATTGGTCACAATCGGATGCAGCATGAACAACCTAGCTCTGATCGCAATCAACCGTTGGGTGGCCATCACCAAGTCTCGCTTCACCACCCGTCGCATCTACACCGCCCGCAAGCTCGCCCTGATGGTCATCTTCTCCTGGGCTATACCGCTCGGCTGCGCCCTGACGCCTGTCCTGACAGACTTTGGTGAAATGGGCTACGAAAAGCTGTCCAAATCCTGCACTTGGGTCCGATCAAATCCGTACACCAGAACCCATCGTCTGTTAACCGCAGGAATCTACTACCTTACACAACTAATTACTATTACTATCTGTTACATTTTCATTTTCTGCTACGTCCGTAAGACGTCACAAGAGACGATGGCAGCCACAGGAAGAAACAGAGCGACGAGAAAACGAATCTCTAGGAGACAACTTAACGTCACCAAGAACTTGCTTTACGTCGTTTTGGCCTTCCTTCTTTGCTTCACGCCAGCAGCCGTTTCACTAATGCTCTCTTCGGAATCAACCTACAAGCTCGTGCCCTGGTTTGCCGTCGTTTTGTACAGCAACAGCAGCATCAACCCCATAATTTACGCAACCTCGCACCCAGTCTTCAAAGTTGTTATCAGGCACCTGATAAGGTTTCGGCCAATCCCTCAAAATGATCCAAGTCTGAGAGCCAGTACAGTTTACACCATCAGCACCTCTTCCAACCGGGAATGCCCTGAATACGAAGAAAACAGAATGTGACTTATGTATGTGGGGCCTAGTCTAAAAAGTATCCCCTTGCACAGCACGGTTATATGATATGTGAGCAGATTCGGCAATTAATTATGCAGCTAGACTGCGTCTTGAGCTCGAGATTCTGCCCATTCAACGGGCGCCTTCTATATATCGGGCCTTCGGTAACCCGTATTGAAAGACAACGTCGGGGTTAATAAGATCTCTATGCCCGTTGTTGTATCACAAAAACATGGCATCCAAATTGACCAATCAACAGCTCAGTCCAGATTTTAAAATAAAATAATGTCATGTCGACTCCAATTGGCTGGCGCGAGGGATCGTAAAATTCGGATGCTTACATATATAAGAGGGGGCTCCGTTCGACAACGGGTGATACTCAGACTAGGGGTGAGTAAATGTAAATAAAGCTAGATTCAAAGTACTTGTTGTTGTTCTATGCTTACACATTGTTAAAAATGTAAAATAACGTTACTGTATGCCTTAAAGGTGACCGCAGCACTGCAGGGTGAGTCAAGAAGAAAATGACATGGATTCATTTTCTGTTTCTCAAAAACAATCAAATTTAAAACACCAACGAAGCATGTCTTAAAAGAGCACGTACCTTCAGTTATCGGGAACAAAAGGAATACTGAAAATGATTAATGGTTTTAAAAGTTACGCATGTTCAAAAACGAAAATCATATTTTGAATATGAGGAACAGGTGAACCTTCCCCCCCCCCCCTGAAATTTTGGTGCCAGATTTGTCTGTTTTCCCTTGCAAGTTTTCTTTTATTCTTGGGGGTGGGAAATCGTCCATGTTTCACTGCATTTAATGGGTACATGTATTCATCGGTAAGGGATCAGTGGTGGACAGCTGAATTGTGTGATCTTTGTTTATAAAGATAAATATAACATGGGAATAGAGTACGCAAATTACATCAATTTCACAGTTACTAGTCAATAACATGTACTTTATTCCTATGCTATCTTTATGAAATGGAGCGAGTCACATATTCTTTTAACATTTTTTTCCAATTCGGCCCCTTTCTTTTTTTCTCACCCTGTTTAGTATACTGGAAGTCTTGTGGTAAAAAAAAAACTTGTAAATAGTCTGTCGCGCACACAAGAATTCGTTATTCCTGGTATCCATCAACTTTTTTTTGGTTTTTCCGCAAGTAGCAGAAGAGCTTTTTTTGGTTCTGATTTTCTTTCATCTTCTATTTCTTTTTGCTCTATACATATCCCACAGACTTTGTTCAAAATGTTTCTGGCATTAAAATTTAACTTTGGTTTAGATGTTCATCAACCTTACCACAAGAAAAGACCCCAGTAAATAGACGGTCCGCATAGATAGACGTCATGACGACGTCATCACGAGTCATGTGACGACATCTTATGGGTATACATTTAAAAGTCCTATATCTAACAAAGAACCCACATGTCTGGCTGGGTTGAAACTTGGTATGTACATAGACGTAGTCGTGTTATAGATAGAAATTGAAGTTAAGCAATGATTACGTCATCACGTCAAGTGATGTGACATTAAAGTAGATTATTTCTAAAGAACTAATGTTCCAATTCGGTTTAAACTGCACACAGACAGGGACGCGTCAGAAATTAAAAATTGAAGTGATGTCTTAATGACTTCATCATTTGTTATTTGACGTACGTTAAATGTGAAATATACAAAGGCCGATTTCTGCATGACGTGTCAAAAATTAAAAATTGAAGTGATGTTTTGATGACTTCATCATTTGTTATTGACGTACGTTAATGTGAATTATACAAAGGCCGATTCCTGCATGACTATATGCCCGATTCGGACGGTACTCGGTATGTACATAGACAAACAAATGAAGTGATGTCATGATGATTCTATCCTGTCACATGACGTCGCATTAAATGTGTTAATGCGCATTCTTAAAGCATCCTAGGTAATGCGTTTCGTCCTTTTTTTTGTCACCTGACAGTTCAACGATTTTGACGTTTTTCAAAGTGCATAAATTTACAAAAGCTGAATGCGCATTTTTTTTGAGTTTGTAAAACTGTACGGACAATTTTATGAGAATGTAGGAGTTAGTATTGCAGCCGTGACACCAAGCGCTGGAAAACAAGTCAGTGAGCAGTTGAGTTTCAAAATAATTCACTGCAAAAATTGTTCGGCAAACTCATTTGTTTAAGCAATGTTCATAACATGACAAATTGGCTGGAAGCCTGTTTTTGCCAGGAAAACATTTACTTTTTTTGCAAATTTAGGTTCTGATAGCAAGTGTGATTGTATATCCAATTTAGACTTTGTTAACGTTTTGCTAAATTGTTAAATTTGTAGTAATATCATGTAAAGGATAATCTGCATTGTTTAAATAGTTGTATTTAAAACAAATATACACGTTGAATTACAAACACTAAGGAGCCATCTGTTTCTTTGAATGCACAACCCACTGTTGTCAATGCAAAATTATACTAACTAGAACTGAACTGTGCTTGTGGTATTTAGGTTAAGCTATTATACTCTTGCTTATTTCTCCTTACATAAATACGCTTGGGCCTTAGGGAGAAATTGTCGTACAAAACAAACATTTTTAGCAAAGCTGAAAAAAGTAATAAATCTGGGATCTATTTAATAGAATCTTCAAATGAATCCTTAAAGTATACAAGTTGCGAATCCAGGCTGATTTATTTGAGGGCATACAATCGACAAATGTTGATGAGCTGTGGCTCTGAAAAAAAACACGATAAATTTTACTTTTTATATATATTTTTTATTTTCTGCGTTTAGTAAATGATTCAACGTCCTTCATTATTCATATCATGCATCGGATGATACAGCCATAACATGGAGCGAGTTGGCTCAACGGTTAATCGTTTATATCGATGCTCATAAATTATTCCAGCATGAAATATCGGTTTGATCTTTCAGAAGGACATTTTCAACAATAGGTAACAATAATGAGGAGTTTTCTACGGTTTCCATGACAATACCCATTTGCATAGCATCACCCTCCCTATACAAAGTACTCCGATATTGCGGAAATACTATAGATGGCGCCATCTTTACTCCCACGTAATAATTCTACACTCACGGTACAAAAGACTAGCCATATCGCTGGAAGCATTGCGCCACCTTTTGTTCAAGTCATGTCATTCTGTCATAAATCATTTGCATTACACCCAATGGTTATGCAGGGTTTTTTTTGTATTACGTGTTTGTGCACGTTTATGTTTTGCAGCTCCCTCAACAGTCGAGCTCTGGCATTCATTGTTTTCTCGCGCGTCCTACTAACAATTTATGTTATCAAACGAATGCATACTAGACCTATACAGGGTGAGTAAAAAAACACGAAACCCAAATGTCGGGACCATTGTTTTAGTGAAGTTCTGCATGTTGCACTTCCTAAATCTAGGATATGAAAGCCCAATTCATAAGCTTTAATTTAGTACAAGAATCATTCAAATCACTCTTGTACTTTTGAAGGTACGTAATTTTAAACACAACCATCGTTTTACAGTTCTGTCCACGGATCAACAGAAGGTGAGTGTGCTTTCAGCAAAACCGAAATACAAATCACATAGGGATGTGTGTGAATTGTTTCGTTTTGCTGAAAGAACGCACACCGTAATTGTGATCCGTGGACAGAACTTTAAAATGGTGGTTGAGTTTAAAATTCCGTAACGTCAAAAGTACATGAGTGATTTGAATGATTCTTGTACTAAAAGAAGGCTTATGAATTGGGCTTCTATATCCTAGATGTTGGAAGTGCTACATGCAGAACTTCACTAAAACAGAAGTCCCGACATTTGGGTATCGCTTTTTTTTTTACTCACCCTGTACTGTGTCATGTGGGATAACATTTAACCACCCATTGACTGCTGATGGAAATATGCCGTTTTTACAGCGCGGGGGTTAAAAAACGACATGTCCCACATCACAGCAGTTAACAAATGTTTTTTAATAATATCGTGCCATTAAGTCAAAAAAATTATGTGCAAGAATAAATTAAACCACTGCGGTGTAACCTTTGATATAAACTGCAAGCGTTCATACCAGACATTAGACTGACCTGTTGCAGTTCTCTGTCGCGAGTGCGTGGGCAAGCCCTACAGAGGCGTGCACTCGCGCGCATTTTATATGCGGTGCAGTGTATATGAGGTTCATTTATAAGAAACGCAGTGTATATGAAGTATTCAGTTATTTTTGCAGACTGGACACGTGGCCATGATATAACAAATGTTACAAAACAATGCAATAAAGAAGTGTAACTATCATAATGAAGCTATATTCACACATACTTTGTTTTGAAAATTAGGTCTCTATAATACATCAAAAGAAGAAAACAGACGCTGATTTCCGCAGCGACTCAAACCATGGTTCAATAACGGTGCCAAAACTCAACACAACCTGCTGGAAAGGTATATAGTAGGCCCCACCTTTGCATTATAATACCAAAGAAACTACTTTTAGTCTTCGATGTGATTGCATTTTTTTTTCAATAATAAAAATAGAACTAATCTTTTGCTACATCATGCTGCAGAGAACTTGTTGGAAACCACTTTCCATAAATCCCAGTTAAAATGCGGACAACATTATGGAAATATACATGTACATGGTTAAATGACAGCGGAAAGAAAAGGAATTATAATGCAAATACTCGATATCAAGATAATCAACAAAAGCGTACCCTCTCTGGAATGTCAGAAAATCGGCAGAGGAGTATGGACTTGAAAACCAGTCTGAATTGCGGGTGTTTTGCCGCATAAATGATCGGGTTAACGCAGCTGTTGCAGCAAAGTAAAGCAGCCCCGATTGGGTAAAGACGCAGACCATTCTTACCGAGAATAAGACTTATACCAAATGGAGCTGTGCAAATCAGAAATACGCAGACAACACAGAACAAATTCTTGGTCACTTCTATTTGGAGTTTACTGCTCTGTTTTCTCGGTGCTGCCTGGATCGGAGGATTGCCTGACTTTCGTTACTTCCGGTGGTGTCAGATTCTCCTGATGTTCCCTCCATATGCGCAACTGCTTTGGCGTGTTTGCGGACGTGGTAGAAGATGTTCCCGTAACTCCATGATAGGACTGCGAACTGGAGAGGGCAGCATGAGGAGAACATCACGAAGTAGAAGCCGGGGTCCGACTCGGAGATCACCCAGGCGCAGCAGGAGAACTGAGGTCAAATCCCAGCTTGATGTACCTGGTGCTGGCTGCGATGATAACAACAGAGAGAGGCACAAACCAGACCAAGATGATGGCGAGGATGGTCCTCCGAGGCGTGTACAGCCGACGGTACAGGGTTTTGGGTTTGGTGATGAGGATGTAACGGTTAAACGCGACACAAGCGAGGCAGTTGACGCTGCACGTCAGACAGGTGACGAAGACCGCACCTGTCGCGATGCACAAAAAATCAGGCAGCGGCCAGACATCGTTGAGCAAGCCACCACAGCCATCGGCAGGAACAGACACGTCAGCAGGTCGGCCAGGCTCAGGTTCAAGACGAAGTAGTTGGTGGTGTGGCGAAGTTTGCGGGATAGGGCTACGGCTAGGATGACCAAGGTATTACCCGCGATGCCGAGTATGCAGACGAGGCCGATGACACCGGCTATAATCTGGCGCTGTAGGTAGCTATAATATACGTCAGTGTTATCGAAGGTTGTCGAATTTGTTGAATCTGCAGCCATGTTGACTTAGTTGACACAGTTAACAATCCAGAAAACAGACCAATAAGAGTTTCCCTTAATCTTGACAGATGGTTCTTCAAAAAATTGAGTTTCCCTGGTAGTGAGTTAGTCTTGTGGTGAGATAATAAAACCCGTCCAATATAGAATTAACTGGCTTCTGGAAAGCAGTTACATGTACCTGAAAACTCAACAAGTCAATCTGGACGAGAACTCAAGATGGCAAACCATGCGATACGCCTGACTGTCAATTAAATATCCTACCAGAGAAGAGACAGAGCTTTAGATTCCGTTGGTTGGCTGCTCGACGATTTGCGAGCGATCTAAGTATCTAGTGGTCTCCAGATTACATTCACAGGGGAACTTAAGCGATCGCCAAGTAAGTCCGTCCAATGTTTCCGAAACACGAACAAAACTCTAATACCCTATAGCGATATTGGCTTCGCAACAAACGTGACCGTGGTGTTAAAGAAAAAAACAAATTACACAGACGGCATTTGGCCGCCCCACTTAAAAACCACTTCGGTCGTTCCTGAAGAAGCGTATTAAGGGCGATATATACCAGATCCGTAGGCCGCGCACGTACGAGTTGAGGCAAACATGCAGCCGACCAGTTCGGGTTTTTAATTAAGTCATCCAATCTTTCTGAAATCACGACCTGCGCTGACGTTCAATAGGATGCCACTAAATGATATCGTCTGCTGATCAATTAGTGCACTTCAAATGAAATTCAAGGTTGCCATAATATCACGCATGGACGCTCCTATTTCTGCCGTATCACTAGACGAAAAAATGGCTTTGCTGTTCCCCTAAAATGAGTTCCAGCCGCTTAAATTTCCAGGGTGTTATCAGAAATCATCAAAAACCTCTGGTCGCACTGTGCTACAGGACTCAACTAACTAGGTCCCTTTCGACCGAGACTACAGTGCCTCTTTGAACAGCGGTCACTTGTTTCATGTTTTCCCACCATACTTATCCATACATTCAAAATGACTTAGCCGTGTTTCGTTGGACTTTAATTGCCGTCTCGCCTCGTGTTTGAATTGCGTGTCAGAATGTTGACAGCACAAAAACTTCCAATGATTTATCGGTGAAGTTGCCTTAGCAACCAGGTAAAATTGACTCTTCTTAGGCAGTGATATTGAGCGTTCGGATGGGAGGAAGGAAAAGGCAATTATGACCAAATATTGATCACTTTAGACAAACACGCTGATTATTAATTTGTGCAATATGCTTCGTTGTGACTGTTGACCGCTGAGGTCGCACTTCATCTCTTCAAAGCAGAATCTACGTCGATCTCTCTGAAATCTTGACGAGGTTGAAGGTCAGTTTTCGAAAGCATCCAAATGCAACAAATCTCATAAGACATTTGTCTGACAAGGTGATCTGTTTGATACCGGTGCACCTCATTTTTAACATTTCGCAAAAACTGCAATATCCGTCCAAAACGACAGAGCCTGCGGGCCCGTAGGAAGGGGGGGGGGGAGATCGGGGGTCGCTCCCCGGCGATTTTTTTTTATCGTAGATGGGTTGCTCAAGGCACTTAGATTCTCGTTCTCTCTTTCCCCTTACAATAAAATTATCTAAAAGATAAATTCAGAGCAGAAAATAGTATATGAAAATGAGCAGCCACGACGTTGATTCGAACCAGGGACCTTTGTATCCATAGCTCTTCTTGCAAACCCCTTCGCTAAAAGTCGATCTAAAAGTAACAAACACACAACCTGAATAAGGAGATGAATTGCCGCGCATTAATTGCGGAATACTAACAAGGCAAAGCTGCAAGCTTTCCCCAAAGCAATTTAATTCATAAGCTGGGCAAACACGCGACACCTCTTAAATATAATTGACCACTGTCATTATTGATTTTTCCAGATACTTTCCTCACAAAATATCATTCAAAGAGCTAGTGTGACCGCGCCTTTGCACTTGTTTAAGGCATAATTATTTTTTTTTCAGTAAACACGCGCGTAAAAATATTCCCATTCAGTTTTTACGTGTTATATTATAAATGAATCCATAAAACATTTAACGGGTGGTTTATTGCATTAATCTTCAATTCGTGTCTTTTATTCATTAATCATAAATCAACAACAACCAAAGGACATGGAGGAAACCTAGAACATCATGAGCATGAAAGACGAATCAAAAGAAACGGTCTAAATGTCAATGAAGCAAGGAACAAGAAATTAATGTAGAAGTAAGAGACTAATTGACAAATTGAATAATTAACAATTTAGCATAACCAGAAAAGCGTAAACTAGGGAATAACGGTTACTTGGCTAAGTTCAAGGGAAAATTGATGAGTGGGATGGGCGATAAGAAAGGATACCTTAATCCTGAGAATCAATCAAAACAGGGCTGTATTCTGAGTAGAAGACATCGCTTCTGAAGATTTAACTAAAATTGACTTTCTGCGTCAGTTATTTAAGACTGGCAGCTTAAAGACAAGTAAATCCGACTACAACTGAATATTCTCAGTTAAATTTCAGTGGAAAAGTGCAGCATCTGATAAGGGAATTAATCCAATGAACAAAGCCGGACATTTTAATCCCATTCCTCTTCGAACGCACATTCACCATCAATCCATCTAAATCGACTATTATTTTTCAACGAGAAATTTGGGTACCAAAGCTACGTTTCAAGACAGATTTGTTTCCCATGTAACTGGTAAATAACGAACAACCACTGGCTTCACCATTTGTGTGGACATCTGAATTGTTCCTTATGGGGTACAAAACACAAAAGTGCAACAAACCTCAAAAGGAACTCTTCAGAACTTTATCTACCCCATAATGGAAACGCTTTTGGAGTTTGAGATATCAAAAGAGACATGTTTTAGGGTCATTGTGTTTAAATGTTTTTTTTAAAAGTATTTTTTTTTCATCTAAAAGGAGCTTATGAAATTGGCTTTCCAGTCATTGTTATTTTGGTGCTACATATATTTTTTACATCTGAAATATATTTTTTGGGTTTGGGGTTCCGCTTTTTTGGGCTCACCCTGTACGATTGCCCCAGACATGCACGAATTCCGGCACAAAAAAAATACACTGAACACACATGATCACGTTAATATCAATATGAATATTCTCGGCTACGAGTGACACATTAGTAACATGATAGTATACATTACTCAGAATCGACCTACTAACTTGTCATACGCTCAATCTTATTTCTGGTTGCCTAGATTTACTGAGTGCGTACTTAAATCTGTGACTGAGTTCCTCAGATCAAAATCTCAACTTGCCATCTGCTTCCACGTCACTTGTGCTAAATCTCAATGTGACCGTAAATGTATTGATGCTTGGGTTTTTTGTTATTGAAAATCTGGGAGAATAACCAACATAATTAAACACATTCTTAAATGCGGTGAAAGAACAAAATGGCTGCGCATCTTTGATGTCTTTATGCTGTTTGGACATTATTTTTACCTTTTTACAATACATTATAAATCATTGTAATTGATGGGTGTATACTACGTACGTATTTGAAATTATGTTTCAACTTGGAATCGTGATTATAAATAAAACCGTGCTACGTTGATAAATATGTTGATACAGCTTTGAGGCACCTGTTGTCACTGTGTGATAATTGCGTCTCTCTTGACTATATCGATCAATACTCGCCCTAACGAGAAACTATATAAACACCGCTATAATGTTAACGATTATTATTCGTATGCTTTGACGCAGGGTTTATGAACCCAAACATCCAGCATAAGTAAGGCTAGCTCAACTGGTTCGAACACCCTGAAGATACAGGTCAGTAGTGTTGTACTATCGACGTGCCACGTATATTTTATTATAATGCTTGATACAATTAACATTCAGCCCATAGGCAATGCATGTCCTATTTCATGGAAAGCCCTCCAAAGGCATGTGGTACAATTCACACGAAATGTTATAGTCACACGAAACGATCCTTTTCTAAAACGCACGTACCAAAAAAAACACCTGAATTACAACATCTAATAAGCCACTAAAAAAAGGAACGCTATGCTAAAAAGCGAAACAATTAAACTATATAGAGAAAATTCAATTGATACATTAATGACAATGTTTCGTCAAAAAAACTTTATTTATATAATCTCAAACACCTTGTTTAATTTGCTCCTGTATGCCAAGTTGGCCAAGCCTCCGTGGTACGGCGTGCACGTCAAAACAAAAAAGTTCCGCCGGCCTGGAAAACTCTGGATCACGCTTTCCAATGTATTTTGTTTTTGTTTTACCCTATCATTAAATACATACGATTGTTGTACTATACTCCCGAGGACAATGCTTTGTGTTTCCCTTTGTCCCTGTAATATAACAATCTCCCATGGATTAAGCACACAAACCTACTACAGAGGACCGCTTTGAACAACAGACCCTACGCTCGGCCCGAGGACTGAAAGGAGCTGTTGTTCTCCTTTTGTGCGTCTGTCCTCGGAGTTATGTAGAACACGTACACAGAAAAGAAATATACCTCTTTGTAATCGAAAATATTGCAGCGACGTAGCTTTCGATGTCATCGCGACATCTTCGTTCAGCGTAGTGACTTAAACCACTTCGGTCATGTGACCACCTTTTGGGCGTTCACAAACCAGCAGGTCATCGTAGACGGCGGGCAGGTCGTATCCGGTGTCTCTGTTACGGGATGGTTGTTGTGTCCTGATTTCGATTGCTTCGCGTATTTTCATTTTCCAGAACTGGTCCTCCTGGTAATGACGTAGACATTTTTCAAGCTGATGGAGTGTTGGTGAACATTCCAACCTGAAGTTAGCCCCTTTAACAGCGGGTGGTGAACACATCAAAGACCACTACCACCATCAGCTTGGAAAATGTCCAAGTTATTACCAGGGAGGATTAGTTCTGGAAAAGGAAGATACGCGAAGCAATCGAAATCAAGACACAAAAGCCATCCCTTAACAGAGACACCGGATACGACCTGCCCGCCATCTACGATGACCTGCTGGTTTGTGATCGCCCAAAAGGTGGTCATGTGACCGGAGTGGTTTAAGTCACTACGCTGAATGAAGATGTCGCGATGACATCGAAAGCTACGTCGCTGCAATATTTTTGATTCCAAAAAGGTATCTAAATATTTCTTATCAACGTGATGCAATCCAATAATAGTATACATGCTGTTACAGAAGCTAAATGTTACGCTCAACACCACTCATCAGTACTCTAAAGATGTAACTGATAGCAAGACAGTGTTAAGAAAAGTGTTTTTCAATTGCTTAACACAGTTTTTTCAGTAAACTTAAGATGCAGAGACAAAAAACAACTAACAGTCCTGCCTTTTACCGCGTACCTGTTCCTATGGGTTACGCCCTTGTGTCATCTTCCTACAGCTGATCATGTGAATTGATTGAAACTGAAAAATGCCATAACGTGAAAGAGAAATATCGTGCCAAAAATTGACCTCTCACTTCCGAAACTTCCGTGTTGACTCGTGGAACTCGATCACTTACATACAAATCTAAAATGACCGTTGATAAGAACTGTATCTAAACGTGATCCAAACGAGCCTGAATAAATCTAAAACTCATCAGACGTAGGTAGTTAAATATTTGGGTCGTTATCATTTTCTAACTCACACAAGTACAAGTACGCGATTATGAACACAGACGTTATCAAACAAATATGTCTTAAGTAAAATGCATTTTTACCCATTTCCAACTAATTTCTCATCAATTCCGAGGCAATTTTGTCAGTGTTTTTAATAAACAGATCTGATAATTTAACCCTGTAAAACAGCTGATAAAATTATACAAAAATCGATACAGGTTTGCTTTCTGAATTTCATGATTTATTTCTTCCTGTTTTTTCCATCTTTGCCGTATCCCAATAATTTTTTTCGACTCGCCAGCCGGGCTACTTAAGGAATAGTTTGACTAACCCTCCGCTGTTTTGACTAGCGGGCTATCGCTTATTTCGAACCCTGTCACCATGTATACAAACTGATAGCAAACAAGAGGTTAATTGCTCAAACAGTTTTTGCAATGCAATTAATATTTACAGACAGAAAACACGACTGCCAAATATTCCTGCCTTCCACTGCGTACCGGTACCTGTGCATATGGGTTATGCGCTATGCCCGTGTGTCACCTGTGTTACTTGACCTTATTCGCTGACTGGGATTGGCAACAGGAATCTTCCGACACCTGATCATGTGTCCAAAAGCCTCCTTGAAACCTGGGTGAGAGGTTGCGTAAATGATAGGGTTTGCGCAGCTATTGCAGAACAAGATGACGGCTCCCCAAGGAACAAGACGGTAGCTCCAAGCCGCAGAGGACAGAATGGACACAAAGTAAGGCGTGAGGCAGATGAGAAACGCCAAGACGATGTAGAGCAGGTTCTTGGTGACGTCTAGTTGTCTCTTCCACAGCTGTCTCCTCATGGCGCGGTTGCCTCCTCCACCGCTGATTTTGCCCGAGAGGGACGGGGCGTCAGCGCGTGTCATCTTACGCGAGGTCCTTCGGACATAGCAAAAGATTGAAGAATAGCTGATCATGATTACAATCAACTGAATAGGGTAGTAGATCGCCGTGATCAACATGTTGTAGTAGAATGAGTACGGGTTCGATCTAACCCAGGTGCAGGATTTGTAAAGCGTTTCGTAGCCGAGCTCGCCAAGGTCCGTCAGGACCGGTGTCAGGGCGCAGCAGATCGGTATAGCCCAGGAGAAGATGACCATCAAAGCGAGCTTACGGGCGGTGTAGATGCGACGGGTGGTGAAGCGAGACTTAGTGATGCCCACCCAACGGTTGACGGCGATCAGAGCCAGGTTGTTCACGCTGCAACCGATTGTGACAACAACTACGAAGGCAATAACGGTGCAAACCCATTGCGCCCTCGGTATCGGCCACTCATCCCCTCCCAGGATCGCTACGGCCTGCCATGGTGTAATGAGACATGTCATAACATCGGCAACGGCCAGATTGACCACAAAGACGTTGGTGGCTGTCTGGAGTTTTTTGGACAAACTCACCGCCATGACGACGAAGCAGTTGCCGATCGTTCCGAAGATGCCACCACTGATGAGCACTGCGCATATAACTTGTCTCTCAAAGTAATATCCGTAAACAACTATATCTTCAGCATAGTCGGATGTATCATTCTTATACATAATCTCTTGTGCCGAGGTTGAAGACATACTTTGAGTCGAGTATCCTTTCAGTCCAAAATCAGTTGAGTTATGAGATCAATTGCATTTCACAAACCAGACTTCAACTCGTCGAACGATAAGTTTTATCTAAAAACGTACCAAACCTCCAACGAGGTGAAAACTTCAATCCTCTTCGGAAAAGAAGTCTTGACCGTCTTCCAGTATAATTTTTCTGGGACAAAAGAAGATTCTGTTTTGCACTAAAACACCTGCCTCGAATTCAGTGTTCCCCACGTTCCACAGGTCCTGCCACCTGCACGACTTTAATATAGCCGAATGACGCTGGTTCACTTAATATTCGCCAGGATTACCAGATATTGCAGAGTGAAACCGTCTGTAACTAACTCGTGTTTAATGATGAAAGGCAGCTGTCGCAGTGCCATCTGGAAACTTCAACCTGGATTTGCTGTTGCACTCCCTTTATAGACACGGGTCGTTCCTGAGAGAGTGTACCCTGTAATTGCTAGGGATCAGGACGGTAGACTCAGGGCGGAGCGTAATCGCAAAGTACCGATGAAATTGGTGTTAAATTGCAATTTGACCGAGAACAAAATGCCGTGCCGGAGAGACAATCAGCCAGTAATGGTGGCTATTTTTGGTACTACGCATGTGCTATTTCAATGAACGAACAGCAAGGAAGATCTTTATCAAGTGACATCTTTTTGTACCCTGCTCGTAATTGATTGATTACCGTGAAGACATTTCTTGGTCAATTCGGTCGACATTCATCGAGAAAATGCCAACAGGCAATGCGTACACTTGGATTCAGTTTCATGATACCATTATGGTAAAAGCAATCACAGTTGCTCGGTCGAGTTGGCCAACGGCAGAAATTGTTGACATTACGCACCTTCAATGTATGTCCCCGCCATTTCGTAACACCCCGTCAAATTTCATGTACAGAAATCAAAAATCTCAGGAGGGGGGGGGGACTGGGGGGCGACAAGGTTTCATTGGGGGGGGGGGGGGGTCGCCCCCCCCCCACACCCCCGTGGCTACGCCACTGCCCGAAGTACATGGTTATTTTTTTGTGGTGCGGAACGGAGCCCGCTGATTTCCTTCGCCCCGTGCGCACGGGACGAAAGTAATATTTTAAATTTTAATCTGTGCCCCGAAAAAACCTTTTAATCTAGGGTTTTAATTTTGTGTGGTTTTAATTACTTGGGTTATACATCCTCTGTTGTAATTTAGGGTTTTAATTTGTGTGGTTTAATTCCTTGGGTTATTTTAGTAATGTATCCATTATGTCTTTTATTGTGTTTTTTGTAATTTTGTCGTTATTATATCATGTTTTTTATTTAATCCAGGGCCCCCGGAGAACAGTTCATTGACAACTGATGGGGCTACCCTGGTAGAATAACACGAAATACGTAAACACAATAAATAAATAAATAAATAAATAAATAAATATGTGTCTGACGTCGTCTTAATACTAAATGTGTGTTGTAAAGGGGTTGCAAACAAGACTTCGAGTCACAGGCGATGAGCATCCCACAGGCCCGGTTTAAGTGTTTCGTAGGCCCTAGGCACCAGTGTTCCATAGGCCGTACTCCGAAATGTTTCGGATTCTAGACGCCCCTGGTTAGGGGCCATAGTTTAGCTTATGTCTGCATCTATGGTCAGAATCTCAGAAGGGTTGGAGGCACAAACTGCAATCACATGAATTCCTCAAAAATTGGACGTCAATACCGATACAAGCAAAATGCAAAACTGTGGATATGAGAGGCTGGGAAACGTATGGACGGTGGTGTCCGATATGGGCATGAAGGGTTATGTGTATGAAGTCGGACTTGGGCACTGGCAGCCGAGAGACATTGAAGTGCGCCATCAATTGGCTAACCATTGAAGTATTATCATAATTATTTCACACGACATTGCTGATCTGATCATATCACAACACACCCACCACAAAGTAACGATTTGTAGTGAGCGCCCTCTGTTGGGTCTTCCATGCAAATCGCGATAAATCTGGTCCAATTTTCAAATCATGGATTCATCTTCGGCATTGGATTACGCTTCTGACAAAAAACCAATTTACGCTTGAAGTCAACCAAACGCTTAAAAAAAGGCCTGCGCTTGAAGATTTAATGTAACATTGTAAAGACTCGTGATGAGCTATAGTCTTCATTGTTTTTATTATTTATTTGTGGTAATGAAACCAAAATTCCTCAAAAGTGCCCTAGGCACTGTAGCTCGCAAGCCTGAAGAAACTTGTAGAGACGGGACAATGAATGTTTTTTTCTTCCAGTTTTTAGAGTTGGGAGGAAAACCTTAGAAGAACATTCTGGGGAAAACCATCTGAATCAGAGAGGGACAGAAAACCCAAACCACATTGGCCCAGGCAGGATTCGAACCCGGGCCACAGCGGTGGAAGGCGAGGAAAGTACAGCTACGCCAACCTGACTCCCCTACGTCTCGGACGGTCTCGGGCGTGAAATCGTGGAACTGTTGCCTGAAAACCGAGGTCGGAGACGGGGCGAGGTTTTGGAAATGGCAAAGGAGACACTGCTCAGTTATTAGGTCGATATCATATGGTCAGCTTGATTGCACATGCACACGCCAAGGACAATGTTGATCGATCTGTATTCAAGAGTCCTGATATATAGCGAGAACAGCCCTGCGCGTGTAAGGCACAAGCTATTGTTCTTCCACACGACATAGCATTTACGACGCCCGTTGCATCCTCACAAGAATCATGCAAAATCACGAATATCAAAACAAGTTCCTTTCAATCGGGAGAACCATGGATTTATTCCTCCATGGGAGAACAGGCGCGGACCGGGGGGGGGGGGGGCAGGGTTGGGGGTCAAACTTTTTTTTATAGAAATTCATTAAAAAAATGCGAACCCCCCCCCCCAAGAAAAAATATATCCTGGTAATAATGTTTTCCTGTGCACAAAATACGGTTAGAGCCAGATTGGTTGGGGATATTTGTACAGTATTCTGTAATATAGTTAATATTCGTCGGATTTGAACAGCGCCCTGATCGAAGTTTTCGGAGACCAAGTGTCCAGAGACAAAACCTGTCTACATAGAATTTGTTTGCTGATGACCCCCTGCAAAAATTCCTGGATCCGCCCCTGGAGAACATGATAACACGCTTGCAATGCACGCGTTCCCGTCTAAACTGATGTGCTTATTATTTTTCTGCGGAAGATATTTTAGATAGCGAAATATGTTTAAAAGAGGTGAATGAAGAACTTTGAAATGCTGTGCACCTTATAACTAAGGGTGGATCCTGAATCAAATTTCGGGTGGCCAAGAGGGCTCGAGTATTTTTTTCTTCAAAAAAGGAGGGTATTAAGTATATAAATTTCATACTATCGTGTGCCACATTCAGTTGTAATATTACATATAAAACTAAAACGTATGGGTAGCTGATGGCTTGCGAGGGAGATACGCAACGTTGTCATTTCGGTTGGGGACGGGAGGGGGGGGGGGGGGGGTCATCGCCACCGTTGGCACCATGGGTTCACCAGTGCTTACAACCAAGATAATTGAATAATAATCCAAATCGCAAAAAACACGTAATGTAGATGAGAAGGGACAATAACTAATGTTTTACTCGCAAACCGAAACATCCTGCATGAAACGATTAGGCTATTTATAAGGAATATACGCACTTTCTTCCATGTGTCATGTGCGGTTCTCGGCTAATGTCACGGAGGCATCAAACAGGAATAATGGGTTTTAGTTAAAGGGAATATACATCATTTGCTTTGCTGTAATTTTCAGAAATGGATGGAACTGGGGGTTGGAAATATATAGCAAATATAGTTACACTGACTTTTTTGAGGTTTTGGGTTCGAAAATGCTATAAAAACGAAGAAAAACAATCATTTTCCTGTAGTCTGGTTCCCTGACTCCATATAAGAAGAAACAGAGCAGTTTACATACATGGGGAATTGTAAGGTCAGGGAACCAGTCTAGCTGGCTTGTACCCGTGCATAGGTGTGTAATCGATTGCAAACAAGTGCGATGGCCAATTGGGGCCAGTATTTGAATAAAAGCCAGTTTTTTTTCCAACGCTGATCGGCCGATCAGCGTTGGAAATTGATACAAAAATAGCACCTTTCTTGAAAATGACAGTATACCAGGTGCCATGAATTACAGGATGCTTTACACTGTCATTCACTAACAGTCCAGCAAGGTATTTCAAAATGATTTGGTAGTTTTATTTTTTGATGTTTGCAAATGTTGTATTTTCCCTTTAAATTGGACTGCGGGGCATTTTCTCTTTATCTTAGCCCTGAACTTAAACTCCCTATATGGAAATGCACCTCATTATACACAGTGTCGTACAGTCATCAAATGTCAAGTTAAATATCAAGGATTCAAATGAACTGCGACGAAGACATTCCTGTTCATCTCCTGCTACTTAGGACCGGACTTGTGATTCACTTGTGACCTGACATGGGATGACCTTGCGATGGACTCCCTAACATGGCCTCGTGTTCAAAATGAGCAAACGCCAAGTGATGCCAATATACTCAAGCAAAATCACACCCACTTAAAAATAAAACATTCAAACTTCAAGGAGCGTTTTTCGAAGTGCAGTTAGTTAATGGAACAGCAACCAATCTGACCTCAGTCCATTGAATTCGGTAACCCTTGGAGTGAGGTGTATTATGATGGAGTGCCTCGAAGGTTGCAATTAAGGCGCAGTGCAGCATGATTCAAGGACTCTCACAGTCTCTGCAGCAAGTACATCAGTCTGGTTCTCTGGCGGAAGTCCTTTTTGATTTTCAAAACACACACTCTCTCTGTTTCCTAGATGGTCACTTTATCGGCAAAATGGATATAGGCTGAGTGATTGATTCTAAGGGTTGAATGGTTGAGAGTCCATTTGGCTAGAAACTCGTGTTGCGAATGATCACGAGACGGGCTGGTGTCTTATCGAAACGGGGTACAAGTCGAGTAACAGGTGGAAAGAGAAAAAACCCGAAATATTTATGTTGGTTTGACTTCAACTCATTGAGAACTTTTATTTCTGTAAACAGTAATTAACTTTTACAATTCTCTGTTGAGGAAGAAAATCTAATTCACGAATGCAGTTTTACTTCTGTCTTAATACTAAATTTGTGTTTTAAAAAAGGGTTGCAAACAAGGCCCCCAATCACAACATGGGTGACGAGAACCCATACAAAACTGAACACTATTTGGAGCTCACGCTGAAATGGTAATGAACTCCAGTTTTTTTTATATAAGGTACATGAGTATAATTTTCGCATTCTATGTTCTATATGACTCTCTAATTGATTGATTGCTGTTCCGAAATAACAAAGGTTAATACTACGTATTCATAATGCCACTGTAGGAATAACCTTCCCAAAATGCAAGATAATAGATTAGTCCGTGACTATCAGTGTGTGCATTAGTACAGCGAAATGTCAGTATATCAGACCCTGTGCTTTTGTAGAATACCGACGCACGCTACAGGCAATTGGACGCGCCAGGGCTATGTCTCGCCGACTTGTTTGCATATCAAACCTATCGCTTCCATTTCAAGTACGTAGACGGTTTCAACAGCTGGAGTTATTTGGATTTTGTAATCAAACATTCGGACCGATCTCGGGTGTTAAAGGACAGCATCGACTTTTACCCGTACCTTTTCAAAACATCATCATCAAGTACATGTCGTATAAAATTGTTTGTTTATACAAAATTTGTATTTAATCCGGCAAACTATTGGCAATGTGACTCTATTTATGTGGAAATTGTTAGATCCAACTAGGTAGGTTAGTAAAAAAAAAAAAATAATAAGCGAACAGGAAGAAAGGAAAAATCGAAGCATTAATATTTAATTCATCAGCATTTTCCTGCGAGCATGTATCCGCATTATACAGGGTGAGGCAGAATGATCTGGAACTAAATTAAGGAAAATATTGAACATTTGTAGCAATTATCAAACATAAAAATGAAATATGTTATAGGCTGGTATTTTGGTCATATTGATGAAAGTTTCATGTATATTCACTGTACCATTTTGAAGAAAAGCGCTACCAAAGAACACATGCTAACTCTGACCACGGTTCCGCCATGGATCAACAAATTTATCGAAATCGCGTAATGACGTGCTGCATTTCAAACATTACAGTCACATCAGCACGCGATTTCATGTATTTGTTGAACCATGCACCTGGTCGGAGTGACTTTTTGGCGTGTGTTCTTCTTTTCAAAATGGTATAATGATATACATGAAACTTTTCACCAAATATTTACAAGATACCGGCCTTAATATACCTCATTTGCACTTGTCTTGATAATTGCTACAAATTTTTAATATTTACTTTAATTTGGTTCCAGATCATTCTGACTCACTCTGTATGTAATATATAGTATATTTTATGTCTTAGACATCAGCAAAAGACTCACCACAAAGTACTTCAGATGTCTTTCGCATGGTGTCATCCTCATACCTCGTTTTAAAAACATTAAGTCTATCTATAAGAGTCTATACACAATAATATTACTAGTAAGTCTTATTGAACTCGCACAATAACCAATCCTTTCGGGGCAATTGCCCCGAAGCGCTGTTGTAGAAGGACATGAAACCAAAACAACTACAATTCAAACACGGGAAACTCCAGAGACTTCAGTTCCATAGAAAACAATATATAGGCCTTCGTAATTAAAAAGATGACAAACCAACGAACACATACGAACTACGAATCACCCAATTATTCCTAGATCCAGATGCATCTCTCATATGAACGCAATTGTAGCTGTCTTAGTCATACGTCAATTATCAATGACGTAACACCACTTCATTTGTTGATGTATGATGTAAGGTTATATATGACTTGACTTGTATGCATGATGGTACTGAAATCAATCGTTTTTTATAGTATTGGTACTTGGAAGGAGGCGAGCTTTCATTTGCAAAATATGTTGTTTGTCTTACACCCTGAATAAACATCATCGAGGTCCATTAATTAGAGCAAGAATGGGTTAAATCAAGCGTGATATGTTCTGTTTGGCAACAGGGAGAAACAATGCTCACAGAGAACAAAATTGCGCTACTTTCGCTTATACAATATGAATTATTAATCTCAATAATTCAATGCCACTATAAAGCAATGATATGCGTATTATAATAAAATACTGCTGATTGTTAACGATCATATATATTTATTGTGTTGACATTTTGAGCAGGGATAGGCAGGCTTTAGGCAACAGTGTTTAAGTAAACATTGCTTACCCTGACCGGTTTGGAATATTTAATAAGGGAATAAATGTGTGCTCCGGAGGTTTTTATCACTCGTTTAATACCGCTTAGAGTCTGGGTGCTGATAATTACCCGAGCCGGAGGCGAGGGTAATTATCAGCACCCAGACTCTAAGCGGTATTAAACGAGTGATAAATACCGACCGAGCACATATATTTATTCCCATTCATAAATACCTTATCCGTAAAAAAATTTCAAATAATTCGTTCAAAAAATCCCGATTTTGTTCAACAAGTTCACTTCATGCTTTTTGAAACATCCCTCTAGCAAAATAATGGAGTGTTCAGCTGGCGAGTAAGATGTAAACAACCCTTTTATGGAGATTGACGCGCGCGTAACATGTTCTGCGCGATGTCACGCAGAACGCACCTGGGCGTTGCGTTTTGAATTTAGAACTATAAATTTCTGACTCGCTTGTAGTGTTGCGCATGCCTACGTGAGGATTGTGAACGTTCAACCAATGAAACGGTAAGAGGCACTGGATTTTTAGGAGTCCACATTTTATTGTGACACTGGAAAAGTGTTTAAGACCAGCTAGCCATGTCTTTATCATCCGTTTAATACCGGCCATGTGACGGGCTCTCGACAATAGGAATAGCTAAACTGTCTGAGGTATTTATGAATGTCAGTTTTAGTATACGTTATGATATATAATTATTCTGGAATTGCACTTGTTTCGTTTGTGGCCGAATGAATAAGAACTATAATAATGAACGATGTACAACATATCATCACGGCACTAAACAACAGGCGATGAAAAATTCATGAGTTAAAAATAGTGTTGTGCATTTTCGAATACATTTGTAATCAATTATTTAAACATTTGATCGAATGGACCTGCTCGAACATTGACATCGAGGAAAAAACGTTTTTATGAATATCATGTTCGTGTGATCTATTTTTTTCTTAAGATGACTGGCTTAAATTCAAATTGACTGATTCAAAAGAAGCACATTTGGCTAATATAAGCCTTATTCCTATCGGAAGCTCTGAATTCATGCGTATTAGGTGTCCACAAACAAGGGATGTTCTGTCAACTTCCTGGGACGACTCACTTTTTGCTGATATTCTATGTAGCAAAATGGTAATTCGGATATTCTGTGGATAATCGAATATTCAGATATTCAGTATAAAGGGAAACAAGATTATTTATTGAGTGGTGAATCATGTAAGTCTTTGGAAGTGGCTGGATTGGGCCGTACGCTCCCCATGGAAACATTGGAGTTGGTTTATCATGCTAAATGGGTCATTCTATAAATTTGGGGTCCAAAGTGTGACATTTTTCCCATCCCTGTTACCTTGGTACTTTGTAATTTGCCATTCAAGCATCATTAAGAATGACTTCAAATGATGGTTTATTTGTTGGGTAGGTAGTTTGCTATTCACAATCACTCTGGAGGATATGACTGCATTAAGGAGTGCATCAGAATTATACAATCATAGATTCAGATGAACAGGGACGGGAAAAAAGTGGACCCCAAATTTATAGAGTGACCCATATGGACCCCACGGTCGGGGTTAATGACGTGGCACTATGAAACCTCCACATAGAAAGCTAATAAAAAGGGGAAAAAAACACAATACTCGAGATATAATATAGGTTTGCCCGACTATTTTAAAAAATTGTTCATTCAAATTCACCAGCTCTATCAATCAACTTCGACCACGAAAAATGTCACATGCTTTAAGAAAACCAATTTATTCATTTACCATTTTTTTTTAATCTTTAGTCATTTACTCTTTAGTCACTAGGTTTAGAATATCGTCATTACAGATCAAGTTCGTCCAAGCTGTTGCTGAATGGCAGCATTCAGAGATCTAATTCGTCTGATAAATATCAATTAAACGAATTTGATTCTGAATAACAAGTTTTGGCGTAGACAAGACGAAATGCAATATTCCGGAGCGAAAACGTGTGCTCATTGATTGAAATTGCTTGAACTGAATTTTGTTTCTGACAAAAGATGATATTTAACATTGGAAGAGCACTAAATCGATGGTCATGGACGAATTTGAATATTAGAAACGGTGAATTCGAATTATAAACGTTTAAAAGTAGCCTGAATTTATGTTGTATTTTCTTGTGTATTCTTTTCTGGTTTATTTACTTTTTATATTTTATTGCTTCACCTATTGCACAGTATAATGGATTTTAATATAGGTTTGTAACCTTTTTCACGATCCGTGACAATATGTCGATGTGATAAACGAAAATTATTGTACATACTGAATAACTCAGTAAATATGCAGTGAAAATATTTCATTAATAGGTTATTGTCGTACAGTTTACATTCATGATGTAGCGCTGATTGAACGCAGCACGCAA
>NW_024037075.1:4161046-4441046 GCF_015706575.1 Patiria miniata
ATGATAAATTACTCTTCTTTTATTTCCTCAGAAACTCAGACAACCAGGGTTTTTCCACCGTGACAGAGAGCACCACTGGTGCCGTCACAACAACGGAAGAAGTCAAAACTACCACCGTTACAACTGCTGCCGGGGAAGAGCTGACCACTGTAAGCACAACGGTGCCACTTGTTTCCACAACTCCAGGCTACTGCCTAGAACCGATGGACGAACAGGTCGGGCTGGAAGTAGAACAAACAACCGAGGGAAAGGCCACTATTGATGAGACCATGGGAACCTGGAAAGTACCAGCGCCCGTAACGGAGGACAGAGAAAAGACACCAAAGCTTCTGACCAAGTTTTCTAAGCGATCAGTGGTCAAAGCAATTAGGCTGACCAACGTGCCCAACGCCGATGGTGTTGCTCCTGTTGAGCCAGTGGTGTTGAGTATCATAGTCTCCTACAAGAATCCTGGAGACCAGGATTTCATTGAAGTAGCTGAGGAGAAGACAAGTCAACCGGTAAGTTGTAGTGCTTTCACGTCAGACTGGGATTTTTTTCTGATTTAACATCAAAAAAGTTGGCGGTTGGTGCAATGAGTGACCAAGTTCACTTTTCTATGTCGCCTTACAGATTGTGACTATGACTCTAGAGCCTGAAGTAGCCCAGACCTATCTCTTGCCCGAAGATGCATCCCTAGATGATGTGACCAGCATTCGTCTGGAAGTAGTGGGAATTAGCGGGGCCAAGTCAACCAACCTGGATGTTGACATTTTAGGCTGCGTTAAAGGTATGTGGCATTTGACATGTGAGGACAAAAGGAGATTAGCTGATGCGGTATATGACCGAGAAATTGCCACAGGTAAAATATTGAGGTATTTTGGATTGACTGAATCTTCTTGTGTGATTATCCCAGAACTTTCCACGGGAGCGCCGGCGAGAGACCAGCCGCAGACCGTGCCAACTAAAGTCAAAGTGACCACGACAACTCTTGTGACTTCTCCCCTTGGAACAACCACTGAGGAGACAACTACGGTCAAAGCATCATCACCTGCCGCATCGACAACAGCAGGTAAGACTTGTGTCCTGATTGTGTGAATCCTAATATGCTGGGTCAACTGACGAAGCTTGTTAATGATAAATTACTCTTCTTTATTTCCTCAGAAACTCAGACAACCAGGGTTGTTTCCACCGTGTGACAGAGAGCACCACTGGTGCCGTCACAACAACGGAAGAAGTCAAAACTACCACCGTTACAACTGCTGCCGGGGAAGAGCTGACCACTGTAAGCACATCGGTGCCACTTGTGTCCACAACTCCAGGCTACTGCCTAGAACCGATGGACGAACAGGTCGGGCTGGAAGTAGAACAAACAACCGAGGGAAAGGCCACTATTGATGAGACCATGGGAACCTGGAAAGTACCAGCGCCCGTAACGGAGGACAGAGAAAAGACACCAAAGCTTCTGACCAAGTTTTCTAAGCGATCAGTGGTCAAAGCAATTAGGCTGACCAACGTGCCCAACGCCGATGGTGTTGCTCCTGTTGAGCCAGTGGTGTTGAGTATCATAGTCTCCTACAAGAATCCTGGAGACCAGGATTTCATTGAAGTAGCTGAGGAGAAGACAAGTCAACCGGTAAGTTGTATTGCTTTCACGTCAGACTGGGATTTTTTTCCTGGATTCATGATTTAACATCAAAAAAAGTTGGCGGTGGTGCAATGAGTGACCAAGTTCACTTTTCTATGTCGCTTTACAGATTGTGACTATGACTCTAGAGCCTGAAGTAGCCCAGACCTATCTCTTGCCCGAAGATGCATCCCTAGATGATGTGACCAGCATTCGTCTGGAAGTAGTGGGAATTAGCGGGGCCAAGTCAACCAACCTGGATGTTGACATTTTAGGCTGCGTTAAAGGTATGTGGCATTTGACATGTGAGGACAAAAGGAGATTAGCTGATGCGGTATATGACCGAGAAATTGCCACAGGTAAAATATTGAGGTATTTTGATTGACTGAATCTTCTTGTGTGATTATCCCAGAACTTTCCACGGGAGCGCCGGCGAGAGACCAGCCGCAGACCGTGCCAACTAAAGTCAAAGTGACCACGACAACTCTTGTGACTTCTCCCCTTGGAACAACCACTGAGGAGACAACTACGGTCAAAGCATCATCACCTGCCGCATCGACAACAGCAGGTAAGACTTGTGTCCTGATTGTGTGAATCCTAATATGCTGGGTCAACTGACGAAGCTTTGTTAATGATAAATTACTCTTCTTTTATTTCCTCAGAAACTCAGACAACCAGGGTTGTTTCCACCGTGACAGAGAGCACCACTGGTGCCGTCACAACAACGGAAGAAGTCAAAACTACCACCGTTACAACTGCTGCCGGGGAAGAGCTGACCACTGTAAGCACATCGGTGCCACTTGTGTCCACAACTCCAGGCTACTGCCTAGAACCGATGGACGAACAGGTCGGCTAGAAGTAGAACAAACAACCGAGGGAAAGGCCACTATTGATGAGACCATGGGAACCTGGAAAGTACCAGCGCCCGTAACGGAGGACAGAGAAAAGACACCAAAGCTTCTGACCAAGTTTTCTAAGCGATCAGTGGTCAAAGGAATTAGGCTGACCAACGTGCCCAACGCCGATGGTGTTGCTCCTGTTGAGCCAGTGGTGTTGAGTATAATAGTCTCCTACAAGAATCCTGGAGACCAGGATTTCATTGAAGTAGCTGAGGAGAAGACAAGTCAACCGGTAAGTTGTATTGCTTTCACGTCAGACTGGGATTTTTTTCCTGGATTCATGATTTAACATCAAAAAAAGTTGGCGGTTGGTGCAATGAGTGACCAAGTTCACTTTTCTATGTCGCTTTACAGATTGTGACTATGACTCTAGAGCCTGAAGTAGCCCAGACCTATCTCTTGCCCGAAGATGCATCCCTAGATGATGTGACCAGCATTCGTCTGGAAGTAGTGGGAATTAGCGGGGCCAGTCAACCAACCTGGATGTTGACATTTTAGGCTGCGTTAAAGGTATGTGGTTTGACATGTGAGGACAAAAGGAGATTAGCTGATGCGGTATATGACCGAGAAATTGCCACAGGTAAAATATTGAGGTATTTGGATTGACTGAATCTTCTTGTGTGATTATCCCAGAACTTTCCACGGGAGCGCCGGCGAGAGACCAGCCGCAGACCGTGCCAACTAAAGTCAAAGTGACCACGACAACTCTTGTGACTTCTCCCTTGGAACAACCACTGAGGAGACAACTACGGTCAAAGCATCATCACCTGCCGCATCGACAACAGCAGGTAAGACTTTGTGTCCTGATTGTGTGAATCCTAATATGCTGGGTCAACTGACGAAGCTTTGTTAATGATAAATTACTCTTCTTTTATTTCCTCAGAAACTCAGACAACCAGGGTTGTTTCCACCGTGACAGAGAGCACCACTGGTGCCGTCACAACAACGGAAGAAGTCAAAACTACCACCGTTACAACTGCTGCCGGGGAAGAGCTGACCACTGTAAGCACATCGGTGCCACTTGTGTCCACAACTCCAGGCTACTGCCTAGAACCGATGGACGAACAGGTCGGGCTGGAAGTAGAACAAACAACCGAGGGAAAGGCCACTATTGATGAGACCATGGGAACCTGGAAAGTACCAGCGCCCGTAACGGAGGACAGAGAAAAGACACCAAAGCTTCTGACCAAGTTTTCTAAGCGATCAGTGGTCAAAGGAATTAGGCTGACCAACGTGCCCAACGCCGATGGTGTTGCTCCTGTTGAGCCAGTGGTGTTGAGTATAATAGTCTCCTACAAGAATCCTGGAGACCAGGATTTCATTGAAGTAGCTGAGGAGAAGACAAGTCAACCGGTAAGTTGTATTGCTTTCACGTCAGACTGGGATTTTTTTCCTGGATTTAACATCAAAAAAGTTGGCGGTTGGTGCAATGAGTGACCAAGTTCACTTTTCTATGTCGCTTTACAGATTGTGACTATGACTCTAGAGCCTGAAGTAGCCCAGACCTATCTCTTGCCCGAAGATGCATCCCTAGATGATGTGACCAGCATTCGTCTGGAAGTAGTGGGAATTAGCGGGGCCAAGTCAACCAACCTGGATGTTGACATTTTAGGCTGCGTTAAAGGTATGTGGCATTTGACATGTGAGGACAAAAGGAGATTAGCTGATGCGGTATATGACCGAGAAATTGCCACAGGTAAAATATTGAGGTATTTTGGATTGACTGAATCTTCTTGTGTGATTATCCCAGAACTTTCCACGGGAGCGCCGGCGAGAGACCAGCCGCAGACCGTGCCAACTAAAGTCAAAGTGACCACGACAACTCTTGTGACTTCTCCCCTTGGAACAACCACTGAGGAGACAACTACGGTCAAAGCATCATCACCTGCCGCATCGACAACAGCAGGTAAGACTTGTGTCCTGATTGTGTGAATCCTAATATGCTGGGTCAACTGACGAAGCTTTGTTAATGATAAATTACTCTTCTTTTATTTCCTCAGAAACTCAGACAACCAGGGTTGTTTCCACCGTGACAGAGAGCACCACTGGTGCCGTCACAACAACGGAAGAAGTCAAAACTACCACCGTTACAACTGCTGCCGGGGAAGAGCTGACCACTGTAAGCACATCGGTGCCACTTGTGTCCACAACTCCAGGCTACTGCCTAGAACCGATGGACGAACAGGTCGGGCTGGAAGTAGAACAAACAACCGAGGGAAAGGCCACTATTGATGAGACCATGGGAACCTGGAAAGTACCAGCGCCCGTAACGGAGGACAGAGAAAAGACACCAAAGCTTCTGACCAAGTTTTCTAAGCGATCAGTGGTCAAAGGAATTAGGCTGACCAACGTGCCCAACGCCGATGGTGTTGCTCCTGTTGAGCCAGTGGTGTTGAGTATAATAGTCTCCTACAAGAATCCTGGAGACCAGGATTTCATTGAAGTAGCTGAGGAGAAGACAAGTCAACCGGTAAGTTGTATTGCTTTCACGTCAGACTGGGATTTTTTTTCTGGATTCATGATTTAACATAAAAAAAGTTGGCGGTTGGTGCAATGAGTGACCAAGTTCACTTTTCTATGTCGCTTTACAGATTGTGACTATGACTCTAGAGCCTGAAGTAGCCCAGACCTATCTCTTGCCCGAAGATGCATCCCTAGATGATGTGACCAGCATTCGTCTGGAAGTAGTGGGAATTAGCGGGGCCAAGTCAACCAACCTGGATGTTGACATTTTAGGCTGCGTTAAAGGTATGTGGCATTTGAATGTGAGGACAAAAGGAGATTAGCTGATGCGGTATATGACCGAGAAATTGCCACAGGTAAAATATTGAGGTATTTTGGATTGACTGAATCTTCTTGTGTGATTATCCCAGAACTTTCCACGGGAGCGCCGGCGAGAGACCAGCCGCAGACCGTGCCAACTAAAGTCAAAGTGACCACGACAACTCTTGTGACTTCTCCCCTTGGAACAACCACTGAGGAGACAACTACGGTACGGTCAAAGCATCATCACCTGCCGCATCGACAACAGCAGGTAAGACTTGTGTCCTGATTGTGTGAATCCTAATATGCTGGGTCAACTGACGAAGCTTTGTTAATGATAAATTACTCTTCTTTTATTTCCTCAGAAACTCAGACAACCAGGGTTGTTTCCACCGTGACAGAGAGCACCACTGGTGCCGTCACAACAACAAGAAGAAGTCAAAACTACCACCGTTACAACTGCTGCCGGGGAAGAGCTGACCACTGTAAGCACATCGGTGCCACTTGTGTCCACAACTCCAGGCTACTGCCTAGAACCGATGGACGAACAGGTCGGGCTGGAAGTAGAACAAACAACCGAGGGAAAGGCCACTATTGATGAGACCATGGGAACCTGGAAAGTACCAGCGCCCGTAACGGAGGACAGAGAAAAGACACCAAAGCTTCTGACCAAGTTTTCTAAGCGATCAGTGGTCAAAGCAATTAGGCTGACCAACGTGCCCAACGCCGATGGTGTTGCTCCTGTTGAGCCAGTGGTGTTGAGTATCATAGTCTCCTTCAAGAATCCTGGAGACCAGGATTTCATTGAAGTAGCTGAGGAGAAGACAAGTCAACCGGTAAGTTGTATTGCTTTCACGTCAGACTGGGATTTTTTTCCTGGATTCATGATTTAACATAAAAAAGTTGGCGGTTGGTGCAATGAGTGACCAAGTTCACTTTTCTATGTCGCTTTACAGATTGTGACTATGACTCTAGAGCCTGAAGTAGCCCAGACCTATCTCTTGCCCGAAGATGCATCCCTAGATGATGTGACCAGCATTCGTCTGGAAGTAGTGGGAATTAGCGGGGCCAAGTCAACCAACCTGGATGTTGACATTTTAGGCTGCGTTAAAGGTATGTGGCATTTGACATGTGAGGACAAAAGGAGATTAGCTGATGCGGTATATGACCGAGAAATTGCCACAGGTAAAATATTGAGGTATTTTGGATTGACTGAATCTTCTTGTGTGATTATCCCAGAACTTTCCACGGGAGCGCCGGCGAGAGACCAGCCGCAGACCGTGCCAACTAAAGTCAAAGTGACCACGACAACTCTTGTGACTTCTCCCCTTGGAACAACCACTGAGGAGACAACTACGGTCAAAGCATCATCACCTGCCGCATCGACAACAGCAGGTAAGACTTGTGTCCTGATTGTGTGAATCCTAATATGCTGGGTCAACTGACGAAGCATTGTTAATGATAAATTACTCTTCTTTTATTTCCTCAGAAACTCAGACAACCAGGGTTGTTTCCACCGTGACAGAGAGCACCACTGGTGCCGTCACAACAACGGAAGAAGTCAAAACTACCACCGTTACAACTGCTGCCGGGGAAGAGCTGACCACTGTAAGCACATCGGTGCCACTTGTGTCCACAACTCCAGGCTACTGCCTAGAACCGATGGACGAACAGGTCGGGCTGGAAGTAGAACAAACAACCGAGGGAAAGGCCACTATTGATGAGACCATGGGAACCTGGAAAGTACCAGCGCCCGTAACGGAGGACAGAGAAAAGACACCAAAGCTTCTGACCAAGTTTTCTAAGCGATCAGTGGTCAAAGCAATTAGGCTGACCAACGTGCCCAACGCCGATGGTGTTGCTCCTGTTGAGCCAGTGGTGTTGAGTATCATAGTCTCCTTCAAGAATCCTGGAGACCAGGATTTCATTGAAGTAGCTGAGGAGAAGACAAGTCAACCGGTAAGTTGTATTGCTTTCACGTCAGACTGGGATTTTTTTCCTGGATTCATGATTTAACATAAAAAAAGTTGGCGGTTGGTGCAATGAGTGACCAAGTTCACTTTTCTATGTCGCTTTACAGATTGTGACTATGACTCTAGAGCCTGAAGTAGCCCAGACCTATCTCTTGCCCGAAGATGCATCCCTAGATGATGTGACCAGCATTCGTCTGGAAGTAGTGGGAATTAGCGGGGCCAAGTCAACCAACCTGGATGTTGACATTTTAGGCTGCGTTAAAGGTATGTGGCATTGACATGTGAGGACAAAAGGAGATTAGCTGATGCGGTATATGACAGAGAAATTGCCACAGGTAAAATATTGAGGTATTTTGGATTGACTGAATCTTCTTGTGTGATTATCCCAGAACTTTCCACGGGAGCGCCGGCGAGAGACCAGCCGCAGACCGTGCCAACTAAAGTCAAAGTGACCACGACAACTCTTGTGACTTCTCCCCTTGGAACAACCACTGAGGAGACAACTACGGTCAAAGCATCATCACCTGCCGCATCGACAACAGCAGGTAAGACTTGTGTCCTGATTGTGTGAATCCTAATATGCTGGGTCAACTGACGAAGCTTTGTTAATGATAAATTACTCTTCTTTTATTTCCTCAGAAACTCAGACAACCAGGGTTGTTTCCACCGTGACAGAGAGCACCACTGGTGCCGTCACAACAACGGAAGAAGTCAAAACTACCACCGTTACAACTGCTGCCGGGGAAGAGCTGACCACTGTAAGCACATCGGTGCCACTTGTGTCCACAACTCCAGGCTACTGCCTAGAACCGATGGACGAAGAGGTCGGCCTAGAAGTAGAACAAACAACCGAGGGAAAGGCCACTATTGATGAGACCATGGGAACCTGGAAAGTACCAGCGCCCGTAACGGAGGACAGAGAAAAGACACCAAAGCTTCTGACCAAGTTTTCTAAGCGATCAGTGGTCAAAGCAATTAGGCTGACCAACGTGCCCAACGCCGATGGTGTTGCTCCTGTTGAGCCAGTGGTGTTGAGTATCATAGTCTCCTTCAAGAATCCTGGAGACCAGGATTTCATTGAAGTAGCTGAGGAGAAGACAAGTCAACCGGTAAGTTGTATTGCTTTCACGTCAGACTGGGATTTTTTTCCTGGATTCATGATTTAACATAAAAAAGTTGGCGGTTGGTGCAATGAGTGACCAAGTTCACTTTTCTATGTCGCTTTACAGATTGTGACTATGACTCTAGAGCCTGAAGTAGCCCAGACCTATCTCTTGCCCGAAGATGCATCCCTAGATGATGTGACCAGCATTCGTCTGGAAGTAGTGGGAATTAGCGGGGCCAAGTCAACCAACCTGGATGTTGACATTTTAGGCTGCGTTAAAGGTATGTGGCATTTGACATGTGAGGACAAAAGGAGATTAGCTGATGCGGTATATGACAGAGAAATTGCCACAGGTAAAATATTGAGGTATTTTGGATTGACTGAATCTTCTTGTGTGATTATCCCAGAACTTTCCACGGGAGCGCCGGCGAGAGACCAGCCGCAGACCGTGCCAACTAAAGTCAAAGTGACCACGACAACTCTTGTGACTTCTCCCTTGGAACAACCACTGAGGAGACAACTACGGTCAAAGCATCATCACCTGCCGCATCGACAACAGCAGGTAAGACTTGTGTCCTGATTGTGTGAATCCTAATATGCTGGGTCAACTGACGAAGCTTTGTTAATGATAAATTACTCTTCTTTTATTTCCTCAGAAACTCAGACAACCAGGGTTGTTTCCACCGTGACAGAGAGCACCACTGGTGCCGTCACAACAACGGAAGAAGTCAAAACTACCACCGTTACAACTGCTGCCGGGGAAGAGCTGACCACTGTAAGCACATCGGTGCCACTTGTGTCCACAACTCCAGGCTACTGCCTAGAACCGATGGACGAAGAGGTCGGCCTAGAAGTAGAACAAACAACCGAGGGAAAGGCCACTATTGATGAGACCATGGGAACCTGGAAAGTACCAGCGCCCGTAACGGAGGACAGAGAAAAGACACCAAAGCTTCTGACCAAGTTTTCTAAGCGATCAGTGGTCAAAGCAATTAGGCTGACCAACGTGCCCAACGCCGATGGTGTTGCTCCTGTTGAGCCAGTGGTGTTGAGTATCATAGTCTCCTTCAAGAATCCTGGAGACCAGGATTTCATTGAAGTAGCTGAGGAGAAGACAAGTCAACCGGTAAGTTGTATTGCTTTCACGTCAGACTGGGATTTTTTTCCTGGATTCATGATTTAACATACAAAAAAGTTGGCGGTTGGTGCAATGAGTGACCAAGTTCACTTTTCTATGTCGCTTTACAGATTGTGACTATGACTCTAGAGCCTGAAGTAGCCCAGACCTATCTCTTGCCCGAAGATGCATCCCTAGATGATGTGACCAGCATTCGTCTGGAAGTAGTGGGAATTAGCGGGGCCAAGTCAACCAACCTGGATGTTGACATTTTAGGCTGCGTTAAAGGTATGTGGCATTTGACATGTGAGGACAAAAGGAGATTAGCTGATGCGGTATATGACCGAGAAATTGCCACAGGTAAAATATTGAGGTATTTTGGATTGACTGAATCTTCTTGTGTGATTATCCCAGAACTTTCCACGGGAGCGCCGGCGAGAGACCAGCCGCAGACCGTGCCAACTAAAGTCAAAGTGACCACGACAACTCTTGTGACTTCTCCCCTTGGAACAACCACTGAGGAGACAACTACGGTCAAAGCATCATCACCTGCCGCATCGACAACAGCAGGTAAGACTTGTGTCCTGATTGTGTGAATCCTAATATGCTGGGTCAACTGACGAAGCTTTGTTAATGATAAATTACTCTTCTTTTATTTCCTCAGAAACTCAGACAACCAGGGTTGTTTCCACCGTGACAGAGAGCACCACTGGTGCCGTCACAACAACGGAAGAAGTCAAAACTACCACCGTTACAACTGCTGCCGGGGAAGAGCTGACCACTGTAAGCACATCGGTGCCACTTGTGTCCACAACTCCAGGCTACTGCCTAGAACCGATGGACGAACAGGTCGGGCTGGAAGTAGAACAAACAACCGAGGGAAAGGCCACTATTGATGAGACCATGGGAACCTGGAAAGTACCAGCGCCCGTAACGGAGGACAGAGAAAAGACACCAAAGCTTCTGACCAAGTTTTCTAAGCGATCAGTGGTCAAAGCAATTAGGCTGACCAACGTGCCCAACGCCGATGGTGTTGTTCCTGTTGAGCCAGTGGTGTTGAGTATCATAGTCTCCTTCAAGAATCCTGGAGACCAGGATTTCATTGAAGTAGCTGAGGAGAAGACAAGTCAACCGGTAAGTTGTATTGCTTTCACGTCAGACTGGGATTTTTTTTCCTGGATTCATGATTTAACATAAAAAAAGTTGGCGGTTGGTGCAATGAGTGACCAAGTTCACTTTTCTATGTCGCTTTACAGATTGTGACTATGACTCTAGAGCCTGAAGTAGCCCAGACCTATCTCTTGCCCGAAGATGCATCCCTAGATGATGTGACCAGCATTCGTCTGGAAGTAGTGGGAATTAGCGGGGCCAAGTCAACCAACCTGGATGTTGACATTTTAGGCTGCGTTAAAGGTATGTGGCATTTGACATGTGAGGACAAAAGGAGATTAGCTGATGCGGTATATGACCGAGAAATTGCCACAGGTAAAATATTGAGGTATTTTGGATTGACTGAATCTTCTTGTGTGATTATCCCAGAACTTTCCACGGGAGCGCCGGCGAGAGACCAGCCGCAGACCGTGCCAACTAAAGTCAAAGTGACCACGACAACTCTTGTGACTTCTCCCCTTGGAACAACCACTGAGGAGACAACTACGGTCAAAGCATCATCACCTGCCGCATCGACAACAGCAGGTAAGACTTGTGTCCTGATTGTGTGAATCCTAATATGCTGGGTCAACTGACGAAGCTTTGTTAATGATAAATTACTCTTCTTTTATTTCCTCAGAAACTCAGACAACCAGGGTTGTTTCCACCGTGACAGAGAGCACCACTGGTGCCGTCACAACAACGGAAGAAGTCAAAACTACCACCGTTACAACTGCTGCCGGGGAAGAGCTGACCACTGTAAGCACATCGGTGCCACTTGTGTCCACAACTCCAGGCTACTGCCTAGAACCGATGGACGAACAGGTCGGGCTGGAAGTAGAACAAACAACCGAGGGAAAGGCCACTATTGATGAGACCATGGGAACCTGGAAAGTACCAGCGCCCGTAACGGAGGACAGAGAAAAGACACCAAAGCTTCTGACCAAGTTTTCTAAGCGATCAGTGGTCAAAGCAATTAGGCTGACCAACGTGCCCAACGCCGATGGTGTTGCTCCTGTTGAGCCAGTGGTGTTGAGTATCATAGTCTCCTTCAAGAATCCTGGAGACCAGGATTTCATTGAAGTAGCTGAGGAGAAGACAAGTCAACCGGTAAGTTGTATTGCTTTCACGTCAGACTGGGATTTTTTTCCTGGATTCATGATTTAACATACAAAAAGTTGGCGGTTGGTGCAATGAGTGACCAAGTTCACTTTTCTATGTCGCTTTACAGATTGTGACTATGACTCTAGAGCCTGAAGTAGCCCAGACCTATCTCTTGCCCGAAGATGCATCCCTAGATGATTGACCAGCATTCGTCTGGAAGTAGTGGGAATTAGCGGGGCCAAGTCAACCAACCTGGATGTTGACATTTTAGGCTGCGTTAAAGGTATGTGGCATTTGACATGTGAGGACAAAAGGAGATTAGCTGATGCGGTATATGACCGAGAAATTGCCACAGGTAAAATATTGAGGTATTTTGGATTGACTGAATCTTCTTGTGTGATTATCCCAGAACTTTCCACGGGAGCGCCGGCGAGAGACCAGCCGCAGACCGTGCCAACTAAAGTCAAAGTGACCACGACAACTCTTGTGACTTCTCCCCTTGGAACAACCACTGAGGAGACAACTACGGTCAAAGCATCATCACCTGCCGCATCGACAACAGCAGGTAAGACTTGTGTCCTGATTGTGTGAATCCTAATATGCTGGGTCAACTGACGAAGCTTTGTTAATGATAAATTACTCTTCTTTTATTTCCTCAGAAACTCAGACAACCAGGGTTGTTTCCACCGTGACAGAGAGCACCACTGGTGCCGTCACAACAACGGAAGAAGTCAAAACTACCACCGTTACAACTGCTGCCGGGGAAGAGCTGACCACTGTAAGCACATCGGTGCCACTTGTGTCCACAACTCCAGGCTACTGCCTAGAACCGATGGACGAACAGGTCGGGCTGGAAGTAGAACAAACAACCGAGGGAAAGGCCACTATTGATGAGACCATGGGAACCTGGAAAGTACCAGCGCCCGTAACGGAGGACAGAGAAAAGACACCAAAGCTTCTGACCAAGTTTTCTAAGCGATCAGTGGTCAAAGCAATTAGGCTGACCAACGTGCCCAACGCCGATGGTGTTGTTCCTGTTGAGCCAGTGGTGTTGAGTATCATAGTCTCCTACAAGAATCCTGGAGACCAGGATTTCATTGAAGTAGCTGAGGAGAAGACAAGTCAACCGGTAAGTTGTATTGCTTTCACGTCAGACTGGGATTTTTTTCCTGGATTCATGATTTAACATAAAAAAGTTGGCGGTTGGTGCAATGAGTGACCAAGTTCACTTTTCTATGTCGCTTTACAGATTGTGACTATGACTCTAGAGCCTGAAGTAGCCCAGACCTATCTCTTGCCCGAAGATGCATCCCTAGATGATGTGACCAGCATTCGTCTGGAAGTAGTGGGAATTAGCGGGGCCAAGTCAACCAACCTGGATGTTGACATTTTAGGCTGCGTTAAAGGTATGTGGCATTTGACATGTGAGGACAAAAGGAGATTAGCTGATGCGGTATATGACCGAGAAATTGCCACAGGTAAAATATTGAGGTATTTTGGATTGACTGAATCTTCTTGTGTGATTATCCCAGAACTTTCCACGGGAGCGCCGGCGAGAGACCAGCCGCAGACCGTGCCAACTAAAGTCAAAGTGACCACGACAACTCTTGTGACTTCTCCCCTTGGAACAACCACTGAGGAGACAACTACGGTCAAAGCATCATCACCTGCCGCATCGACAACAGCAGGTAAGACTTGTGTCCTGATTGTGTGAATCCTAAAATGCTGGGTCAACTGACGAAGCTTTGTTAATGATAAATTACTCTTCTTTTATTTCCTCAGAAACTCAGACAACCAGGGTTGTTTCCACCGTGACAGAGAGCACCACTGGTGCCGTCACAACAACGGAAGAAGTCAAAACTACCACCGTTACAACTGCTGCCGGGGAAGAGCTGACCACTGTTAGCACATCGGTGCCACTTGTGTCCACAACTCCAGGCTACTGCCTAGAACCGATGGACGAACAGGTCGGGCTGGAAGTAGAACAAACAACCGAGGGAAAGGCCACTATTGATGAGACCATGGGAACCTGGAAAGTACCAGCGCCCGTAACGGAGGACAGAGAAAAGACACCAAAGCTTCTGACCAAGTTTTCTAAGCGATCAGTGGTCAAAGCAATTAGGCTGACCAACGTGCCCAACGCCGATGGTGTTGTTCCTGTTGAGCCAGTGGTGTTGAGTATCATAGTCTCCTTCAAGAATCCTGGGGACCAGGATTTCATTGAAGTAGCTGAGGAGAAGACAAGTCAACCGGTAAGTTGTATTGCTTTCACGTCAGACTGGGATTTTTTTCCTGGATTCATGATTTAACATCAAGAAAAGTTGGCGGTTGGTGCAATGAGTGACCAAGTTCACTTTTCTATGTCGCTTTACAGATTGTGACTATGACTCTAGAGCCTGAAGTAGCCCAGACCTATCTCTTGCCCGAAGATGCATCCCTAGATGATGTGACCAGCATTCGTCTGGAAGTAGTGGGAATTAGCGGGGCCAAGTCAACCAACCTGGATGTTGACATTTTAGGCTGCGTTAAAGGTATGTGGCATTTGACATGTGAGGACAAAAGGAGATTAGCTGATGCGGTATATGACCGAGAAATTGCCACAGGTAAAATATTGAGGTATTTTGGATTGACTGAATCTTCTTGTGTGATTATCCCAGAACTTTCCACGGGAGCGCCGGCGAGAGACCAGCCGCAGACCGTGCCAACTAAAGTCAAAGTGACCACGACAACTCTTGTGACTTCTCCCCTTGGAACAACCACTGAGGAGACAACTACGGTCAAAGCATCATCACCTGCCGCATCGACAACAGCAGGTAAGACTTGTGTCCTGATTGTGTGAATCCTAAAATGCTGGGTCAACTGACGAAGCTTTGTTAATGATAAATTACTCTTCTTTTATTTCCTCAGAAACTCAGACAACCAGGGTTGTTTCCACCGTGACAGAGAGCACCACTGGTGCCGTCACAACAACGGAAGAAGTCAAAACTACCACCGTTACAACTGCTGCCGGGGAAGAGCTGACCACTGTTAGCACATCGGTGCCACTTGTGTCCACAACTCCAGGCTACTGCCTAGAACCGATGGACGAACAGGTCGGGCTGGAAGTAGAACAAACAACCGAGGGAAAGGCCACTATTGATGAGACCATGGGAACCTGGAAAGTACCAGCGCCCGTAACGGAGGACAGAGAAAAGACACCAAAGCTTCTGACCAAGTTTTCTAAGCGATCAGTGGTCAAAGCAATTAGGCTGACCAACGTGCCCAACGCCGATGGTGTTGTTCCTGTTGAGCCAGTGGTGTTGAGTATCATAGTCTCCTTCAAGAATCCTGGAGACCAGGATTTCATTGAAGTAGCTGAGGAGAAGACAAGTCAACCGGTAAGTTGTATTGCTTTCACGTCAGACTGGGATTTTTTTCCTGGATTCATGATTTAACATACAAAAAGTTGGCGGTTGGTGCAATGAGTGACCAAGTTCACTTTTCTATGTCGCTTTACAGATTGTGACTATGACTCTAGAGCCTGAAGTAGCCCAGACCTATCTCTTGCCCGAAGATGCATCCCTAGATGATTTGACCAGCATTCGTCTGGAAGTAGTGGGAATTAGCGGGGCCAAGTCAACCAACCTGGATGTTGACATTTTAGGCTGCGTTAAAGGTATGTGGCATTTGACATGTGAGGACAAAAGGAGATTAGCTGATGCGGTATATGACCGAGAAATTGCCACAGGTAAAATATTGAGGTATTTTGGATTGACTGAATCTTCTTGTGTGTTTATCCCAGAACTTTCCACGGGAGCGCCGGCGAGAGACCAGCCGCAGACCGTGCCAACTAAAGTCAAAGTGACCACGACAACTCTTGTGACTTCTCCCCTTGGAACAACCACTGAGGAGACAACTACGGTCAAAGCATCATCACCTGCCGCATCGACAACAGCAGGTAAGACTTGTGTCCTGATTGTGTGAATCCTAATATGCTGGGTCAACTGACGAAGCTTTGTTAATGATAAATTACTCTTCTTTTATTTCCTCAGAAACTCAGACAACCAGGGTTGTTTCCACCGTGACAGAGAGCACCACTGGTGCCGTCACAACAACGGAAGAAGTCAAAACTACCACCGTTACAACTGCTGCCGGGGAAGAGCTGACCACTGTAGCACATCGGTGCCACTTGTGTCCACAACTCCAGGCTACTGCCTAGAACCGATGGACGAACAGGTCGGGCTGGAAGTAGAACAAACAACCGAGGGAAAGGCCACTATTGATGAGACCATGGGAACCTGGAAAGTACCAGCGCCCGTAACGGAGGACAGAGAAAAGACACCAAAGCTTCTGACCAAGTTTTCTAAGCGATCAGTGGTCAAAGCAATTAGGCTGACCAACGTGCCCAACGCCGATGGTGTTGTTCCTGTTGAGCCAGTGGTGTTGAGTATCATAGTCTCCTTCAAGAATCCTGGAGACCAGGATTTCATTGAAGTAGCTGAGGAGAAGACAAGTCAACCGGTAAGTTGTATTGCTTTCACGTCAGACTGGGATTTTTTTCTTGGATTCATGATTTAACATACAAAAAGTTGGCGGTTGGTGCAATGAGTGACCAAGTTCACTTTTCTATGTCGCTTTACAGATTGTGACTATGACTCTAGAGCCTGAAGTAGCCCAGACCTATCTCTTGCCCGAAGATGCATCCCTAGATGATGTGACCAGCATTCGTCTGGAAGTAGTGGGAATTAGCGGGGCCAAGTCAACCAACCTGGATGTTGACATTTTAGGCTGCGTTAAAGGTATGTGGCATTTGACATGTGAGGACAAAAGGAGATTAGCTGATGCGGTATATGACCGAGAAATTGCCACAGGTAAAATATTGAGGTATTTTGGATTGACTGAATCTTCTTGTGTGTTTATCTCAGAACTTTCCACGGGAGCGCCGGCGAGAGACCAGCCGCAGACCGTGCCAACTAAAGTCAAAGTGACCACGACAACTCTTGTGACTTCTCCCCTTGGAACAACCACTGAGGAGACAACTACGGTCAAAGCATCATCACCTGCCGCATCGACAACAGCAGGTAAGACTTGTGTCCTGATTGTGTGAATCCTAAAATGCTGGGTCAACTGACGAAGCTTTGTTAATGATAAATTACTCTTCTTTTATTTCCTCAGAAACTCAGACAACCAGGGTTGTTTCCACCGTGACAGAGAGCACCACTGGTGCCGTCACAACAACGGAAGAAGTCAAAACTACCACCGTTACAACTGCTGCCGGGGAAGAGCTGACCACTGTAAGCACATCGGTGCCACTTGTGTCCACAACTCCAGGCTACTGCCTAGAACCGATGGACGAACAGGTCGGGCTGGAAGTAGAACAAACAACCGAGGGAAAGGCCACTATTGATGAGACCATGGGAACCTGGAAAGTACCAGCGCCCGTAACGGAGGACAGAGAAAAGACACCAAAGCTTCTGACCAAGTTTTCTAAGCGATCAGTGGTCAAAGCAATTAGGCTGACCAACGTGCCCAACGCCGATGGTGTTGTTCCTGTTGAGCCAGTGGTGTTGAGTATCATAGTCTCCTTCAAGAATCCTGGAGACCAGGATTTCATTGAAGTAGCTGAGGAGAAGACAAGTCAACCGGTAAGTTGTATTGCTTTCACGTCAGACTGGGATTTTTTTCCTGGATTCATGATTTAACATACAAAAAGTTGGCGGTTGGTGCAATGAGTGACCAAGTTCACTTTTCTATGTCGCTTTACAGATTGTGACTATGACTCTAGAGCCTGAAGTAGCCCAGACCTATCTCTTGCCCGAAGATGCATCCCTAGATGATGTGACCAGCATTCGTCTGGAAGTAGTGGGAATTAGCGGGGCCAAGTCAACCAACCTGGATGTTGACATTTTAGGCTGCGTTAAAGGTATGTGGCATTTGACATGTGAGGACAAAAGGAGATTAGCTGATGCGGTATATGACCGAGAAATTGCCACAGGTAAAATATTGAGGTATTTTGGATTGACTGAATCTTTTTGTGTGTTTATCCCAGAACTTTCCACGGGAGCGCCGGCGAGAGACCAGCCGCAGACCGTGCCAACTAAAGTCAAAGTGACCACGACAACTCTTGTGACTTCTCCCCTTGGAACAACCACTGAGGAGACAACTACGGTCAAAGCATCATCACCTGCCGCATCGACAACAGCAGGTAAGACTTGTGTCCTGATTGTGTGAATCCTAATATGCTGGGTCAACTGACGAAGCTTTGTTAATGATAAATTACTCTTCTTTTATTTCCTCAGAAACTCAGACAACCAGGGTTGTTTCCACCGTGACAGAGAGCACCACTGGTGCCGTCACAACAACGGAAGAAGTCAAAACTACCACCGTTACAACTGCTGCCGGGGAAGAGCTGACCACTGTTAGCACATCGGTGCCACTTGTGTCCACAACTCCAGGCTACTGCCTAGAACCGATGGACGAACAGGTCGGGCTGGAAGTAGAACAAACAACCGAGGGAAAGGCCACTATTGATGAGACCATGGGAACCTGGAAAGTACCAGCGCCCGTAACGGAGGACAGAGAAAAGACACCAAAGCTTCTCTACAAGTTTTCTAAGCGATCAGTGGTCAAAGCAATTAGGCTGACCAACGTGCCCAACGCCGATGGTGTTGTTCCTGTTGAGCCAGTGGTGTTGAGTATCATAGTCTCCTTCAAGAATCCTGGGGACCAGGATTTCATTGAAGTAGCTGAGGAGAAGACAAGTCAACCGGTAAGTTGTATTGCTTTCACGTCAGACTGGGATTTTTTTTCCTGGATTCATGATTTAACATAAAAAAAGTTGGTGGTTGGTGCAATGAGTGACCAAGTTCACTTTTCTATGTCGCTTTACAGATTGTGACTATGACTCTAGAGCCTGAAGTAGCCCAGACCTATCTCTTGCCCGAAGATGCATCCCTAGATGATTTGACCAGCATTCGTCTGGAAGTAGTGGGAATTAGCGGGGCCAAGTCAACCAACCTGGATGTTGACATTTTAGGCTGCGTTAAAGGTATGTGGCATTTGACATGTGAGGACAAAAGGAGATTAGCTGATGCGGTATATGACCGAGAAATTGCCACAGGTAAAATATTGAGGTATTTTGGATTGACTGAATCTTCTTGTGTTTATCCCAGAACTTTCCACGGGAGCGCCGGCGAGAGACCAGCCGCAGACCGTGCCAACTAAAGTCAAAGTGACCACGACAACTCTTGTGACTTCTCCCCTTGGAACAACCACTGAGGAGACAACTACGGTCAAAGCATCATCACCTGCCGCATCGACAACAGCAGGTAAGACTTGTGTCCTGATTGTGTGAATCCTAATATGCTGGGTCAACTGACGAAGCTTTGTTAATGATAAATTACTCTTCTTTTATTTCCTCAGAAACTCAGACAACCAGGGTTGTTTCCACCGTGACAGAGAGCACCACTGGTGCCGTCACAACAACGGAAGAAGTCAAAACTACCACCGTTACAACTGCTGCCGGGGAAGAGCTGACCACTGTTAGCACATCGGTGCCACTTGTGTCCACAACTCCAGGCTACTGCCTAGAACCGATGGACGAACAGGTCGGGCTGGAAGTAGAACAAACAACCGAGGGAAAGGCCACTATTGATGAGACCATGGGAACCTGGAAAGTACCAGCGCCCGTAACGGAGGACAGAGAAAAGACACCAAAGCTCTCTACAAGTTTTCTAAGCGATCAGTGGTCAAAGCAATTAGGCTGACCAACGTGCCCAACGCCGATGGTGTTGTTCCTGTTGAGCCAGTGGTGTTGAGTATCATAGTCTCCTTCAAGAATCCTGGGACCAGGATTTCATTGAAGTAGCTGAGGAGAAGACAAGTCAACCGGTAAGTTGTATTGCTTTCACGTCAGACTGGGATTTTTTTTCCTGGATTCATGATTTAACATAAAAAAAGTTGGTGGTTGGTGCAATGAGTGACCAAGTTCACTTTTCTATGTCGCTTTACAGATTGTGACTATGACTCTAGAGCCTGAAGTAGCCCAGACCTATCTCTTGCCCGAAGATGCATCCCTAGATGATTTGACCAGCATTCGTCTGGAAGTAGTGGGAATTAGCGGGGCCAAGTCAACCAACCTGGATGTTGACATTTTAGGCTGCGTTAAAGGTATGTGGCATTTGACATGTGAGGACAAAAGGAGATTAGCTGATGCGGTATATGACCGAGAAATTGCCACAGGTAAAATATTGAGGTATTTTGGATTGACTGAATCTTCTTGTGTGTTTATCCCAGAACTTTCCACGGGAGCGCCGGCGAGAGACCAGCCGCAGACCGTGCCAACTAAAGTCAAAGTGACCACGACAACTCTTGTGACTTCTCCCCTTGGAACAACCACTGAGGAGACAACTACGGTCAAAGCATCATCACCTGCCGCATCGACAACAGCAGGTAAGACTTGTGTCCTGATTGTGTGAATCCTAATATGCTGGGTCAACTGACGAAGCTTTGTTAATGATAAATTACTCTTCTTTTATTTCCTCAGAAACTCAGACAACCAGGGTTGTTTCCACCGTGACAGAGAGCACCACTGGTGCCGTCACAACAACGGAAGAAGTCAAAACTACCACCGTTACAACTGCTGCCGGGGAAGAGCTGACCACTGTAAGCACATCGGTGCCACTTGTGTCCACAACTCCAGGCTACTGCCTAGAACCGATGGACGAAGAGGTCGGCCTAGAAGTAGAACAAACAACCGAGGGAAAGGCCACTATTGATGAGACCATGGGAACCTGGAAAGTACCAGCGCCCGTAACGGAGGACAGAGAAAAGACACCAAAGCTTCTGACCAAGTTTTCTAAGCGATCAGTGGTCAAAGCAATTAGGCTGACCAACGTGCCCAACGCCGATGGTGTTGTTCCTGTTGAGCCAGTGGTGTTGAGTATCATAGTCTCCTTCAAGAATCCTGGAGACCAGGATTTCATTGAAGTAGCTGAGGAGAAGACAAGTCAACCGGTAAGTTGTATTGCTTTCACGTCAGACTGGGATTTTTTTCCTGGATTCATGATTTAACATACAAAAAGTTGGCGGTTGGTGCAATGAGTGACCAAGTTCACTTTTCTATGTCGCTTTACAGATTGTGACTATGACTCTAGAGCCTGAAGTAGCCCAGACCTATCTCTTGCCCGAAGATGCATCCCTAGATGATTTGACCAGCATTCGTCTGGAAGTAGTGGGAATTAGCGGGGCCAAGTCAACCAACCTGGATGTTGACATTTTAGGCTGCGTTAAAGGTATGTGGCATTTGACATGTGAGGACAAAAGGAGATTAGCTGATGCGGTATATGACCGAGAAATTGCCACAGGTAAAATATTGAGGTATTTTGGATTGACTGAATCTTCTTGTGTGTTTATCCCAGAACTTTCCACGGGAGCGCCGGCGAGAGACCAGCCGCAGACCGTGCCAACTAAAGTCAAAGTGACCACGACAACTCTTGTGACTTCTCCCCTTGGAACAACCACTGAGGAGACAACTACGGTCAAAGCATCATCACCTGCCGCATCGACAACAGCAGGTAAGACTTGTGTCCTGATTGTGTGAATCCGAAAATGCTGGGTCAACTGACGAAGCTTTGTTAATGATAAATTACTCTTCTTTTATTTCCTCAGAAACTCAGACAACCAGGGTTGTTTCCACCGTGACAGAGAGCACCACTGGTGCCGTCACAACAACGGAAGAAGTCAAAACTACCACCGTTACAACTGCTGCCGGGGAAGAGCTGACCACTGTAAGCACATCGGTGCCACTTGTGTCCACAACTCCAGGCTACTGCCTAGAACCGATGGACGAACAGGTCGGGCTGGAAGTAGAACAAACAACCGAGGGAAAGGCCACTATTGATGAGACCATGGGAACCTGGAAAGTACCAGCGCCCGTAACGGAGGACAGAGAAAAGACACCAAAGCTTCTGACCAAGTTTTCTAAGCGATCAGTGGTCAAAGCAATTAGGCTGACCAACGTGCCCAACGCCGATGGTGTTGTTCCTGTTGAGCCAGTGGTGTTGAGTATCATAGTCTCCTTCAAGAATCCTGGAGACCAGGATTTCATTGAAGTAGCTGAGGAGAAGACAAGTCAACCGGTAAGTTGTATTGCTTTCACGTCAGACTGGGATTTTTTTCTTGGATTCATGATTTAACATACAAAAAGTTGGCGGTTGGTGCAATGAGTGACCAAGTTCACTTTTCTATGTCGCTTTACAGATTGTGACTATGACTCTAGAGCCTGAAGTAGCCCAGACCTATCTCTTGCCCGAAGATGCATCCCTAGATGATGTGACCAGCATTCGTCTGGAAGTAGTGGGAATTAGCGGGGCCAAGTCAACCAACCTGGATGTTGACATTTTAGGCTGCGTTAAAGGTATGTGGCATTTGACATGTGAGGACAAAAGGAGATTAGCTGATGCGGTATATGACCGAGAAATTGCCACAGGTAAAATATTGAGGTATTTTGGATTGACTGAATCTTCTTGTGTGTTTATCCCAGAACTTTCCACGGGAGCGCCGGCGAGAGACCAGCCGCAGACATTGCCAACTAAAGTCAAAGTGACCACGACAACTCTTGTGACTTCTCACCTTGGAACAACCACTGAGGAGACAACTACGGTCAAAGCATCATCACCTGCCGCATCGACAACAGCAGGTAAGACTTGTGTCCTGATTGTGTGAATCCGAAAATGCTGGGTCAACTGACGAAGCTTTGTTAATGATAAATTACTCTTCTTTTATTTCCTCAGAAACTCAGACAACCAGGGTTGTTTCCACCGTGACAGAGAGCACCACTGGTGCCGTCACAACAACGGAAGAAGTCAAAACTACCACCGTTACAACTGCTGCCGGGGAAGAGCTGACCACTGTTAGCACATCGGTGCCACTTGTGTCCACAACTCCAGGCTACTGCCTAGAACCGATGGACGAACAGGTCGGGCTGGAAGTAGAACAAACAACCGAGGGAAAGGCCACTATTGATGAGACCATGGGAACCTGGAAAGTACCAGCGCCCGTAACGGAGGACAGAGAAAAGACACCAAAGCTTCTGACCAAGTTTTCTAAGCGATCAGTGGTCAAAGCAATTAGGCTGACCAACGTGCCCAACGCCGATGGTGTTGTTCCTGTTGAGCCAGTGGTGTTGAGTATCATAGTCTCCTTCAAGAATCCTGGAGACCAGGATTTCATTGAAGTAGCTGAGGAGAAGACAAGTCAACCGGTAAGTTGTATTGCTTTCACCTCAGACTGGGATTTTTTTCCTGGATTCATGATTTAACATACAAAAAGTTGGCGGTTGGTGCAATGAGTGACCAAGTTCACTTTTCTATGTCGCTTTACAGATTGTGACTATGACGCTAGAGCCTGAAGTAGCCCAGACCTATCTCTTGCCCGAAGATGCATCCCTAGATGATGTGACCAGCATTCGTCTGGAAGTAGTGGGAATTAGCGGGGCCAAGTCAACCAACCTGGATGTTGACATTTTAGGCTGCATTAAAGGTATGTGGCATTTGACATGTGAGGACAAAAGGAGATTAGCTGATGCGGTATATGACCGAGAAATTGCCACAGGTAAAATATTGAGGTATTTTGGATTGACTGAATCTTCTTGTGTGTTTATCCCAGAACTTTCCACGGGAGCGCCGGCGAGAGACCAGCCGCAGACATTGCCAACTAAAGTCAAAGTGACCACGACAACTCTTGTGACTTCTCCCCTTGGAACAACCACTGAGGAGACAACTACGGTCAAAGCATCATCACCTGCCGCATCGACAACAGCAGGTAAGACTTGTGTCCTGATTGTGTGAATCCGAAAATGCTGGGTCATCTGACGAAGCATGTTAATGATAAATTACTCTTCTTTTATTTCCTCAGAAACTCAGACAACCAGGGTTGTTTCCATCGTGACAGAGAGCACCACTGGTGCCGTCACAACAACGGAAGAAGTCAAAACTACCACCGTTACAACTGCTGCCGGGGAAGAGCTGACCACTGTAAGCACAACGGTGCCACTTGTGTCCACAACTCCAGGCTACTGCCTAGAACCGATGGACGAAGAGGTCGGCCTAGAAGTAGAACAAACAACCGAGGGAAAGGCCACTATTGATGAGACCATGGGAACCTGGAAAGTACCAGCGCCCGTAACGGAGGACAGAGAAAAGACACCAAAGCTTCTGACCAAGTTTTCTAAGCGATCAGTGGTCAAAGCAATTAGGCTGACCAACGTGCCCAACGCCGATGGTGTTGTTCCTGTTGAGCCAGTGGTGTTGAGTATCATAGTCTCCTTCAAGAATCCTGGAGACCAGGATTTCATTGAAGTAGCTGAGGAGAAGACAAGTCAACCGGTAAGTTGTATTGCTTTCACCTCAGACTCGGATTTTTTTCCTGGATTCATGATTTAACATACAAAAAGTTGGCGGTTGGTGCAATGAGTGACCAAGTTCACTTTTCTATGTCGCTTTACAGATTGTGACTATGACTCTAGAGCCTGAAGTAGCCCAGACCTATCTCTTGCCCGAAGATGCATCCCTAGATGATTTGACCAGCATTCGTCTGGAAGTAGTGGGAATTAGCGGGGCCAAGTCAACCAACCTGGATGTTGACATTTTAGGCTGCATTAAAGGTATGTGGCATTTGACATGTGAGGACAAAAGGAGATTAGCTGATGCGGTATATGACCGAGAAATTGCCACAGGTAAAATATTGAGGTATTTTGGATTGACTGAATCTTCTTGTGTGTTTATCCCAGAACTTTCCACGGGAGCGCCGGCGAGAGACCAGCCGCAGACATTGCCAACTAAAGTCAAAGTGACCACGACAACTCTTGTGACTTCTCCCCTTGGAACAACCACTGAGGAGACAACTACGGTCAAAGCATCATCACCTGCCGCATCGACAACAGCAGGTAAGACTTGTGTCCTGATTGTGTGAATCCGAAAATGCTGGGTCAACTGACGAAGCATGATTAATGATAAATTACTCTTCTTTTATTTCCTCAGAAACTCAGACAACCAGGGTTGTTTCCACCGTGACAGAGAGCACCACTGGTGCCGTCACAACAACGGAAGAAGTCAAAACTACCACCGTTACAACTGCTGCCGGGGAAGAGCTGACCACTGTAAGCACAACGGTGCCACTTGTGTCCACAACTCCAGGCTACTGCCTAGAAGCGATGGACGAAGAGGTCGGCCTAGAAGTAGAACAAACAACCCAGGGAAAGGCCACTATTGATGAGACCATGGGAACCTGGAAAGTACCAGCGCCCGTAACGGAGGACAGAGAAAAGACACCAAAGCTTCTGACCAAGTTTTCTAAGCGATCAGTGGTCAAAGCAATTAGGCTGACCAACGTGCCCAACGCCGATGGTGTTGCTCCTGTTGAGCCAGTGGTGTTGAGTATCATAGTCTCCTTCAAGAATCCTGGGGACCAGGATTTCATTGAAGTAGCTGAGGAGAAGACAAGTCAACCGGTAAGTTGTATTACTTTCACGTCAGACTGGGATTTTTTTTCCTGGATTCGTGATTTAACATACAAAAAGTTGGCGGTTGGTGCAATGAGTGACCAAGTTCACTTTTCTATGTCGCTTTACAGATTGTGACTATGACTCTAGAGCCTGAAGTAGCCCAGACCTATCTCTTGCCCGAAGATGCATCCCTAGATGATTTGACCAGCATTCGTCTGGAAGTAGTGGGAATTAGCGGGGCCAAGTCAACCAACCTGGATGTTGACATTTTAGGCTGCGTTAAAGGTATGTGGCATTTGACATGTGAGGACAAAAGGAGATTAGCTGATGCGGTATATGACCGAGAAATTGCCACAGGTAAAATATTGAGGTATTTTGGATTGACTGAATCTTCTCCTGTGTTTATCTCAGAACTTTCCACGGGAGCGCCGGCGAGAGACCAGCCGCAGACCGTGCCAACTAAAGTCAAAGTGACCACGACAACTCTTGTGACTTCTCCCCTTGGAACAACCACTGAGGAGACAACTACGGTCAAAGCATCATCACCTGCCGCATCGACAACAGCAGGTAAGACTTGTGTCCTGATTGTGTGAATCCTAATATGCTGGGTCAACTGACGAAGCTTTGTTAATGATAAATTACTCTTCTTTTATTTCCTCAGAAACTCAGACAACCAGGGTTGTTTCCACCGTGACAGAGAGCACCACTGGTGCCGTCACAACAACGGAAGAAGTCAAAACTACCACCGTTACAACTGCTGCCGGGGAAGAGCTGACCACTGTAAGCACAACGGTGCCACTTGTGTCCACAACTCCAGGCTACTGCCTAGAACCGATGGACGAACAGGTCAGGCTGGAAGTAGAACAAACAACCGAGGGAAAGGCCACTATTGATGAGACCATGGGAACCTGGAAAGTACCAGCGCCCGTAACGGAGGACAGAGAAAAGACACCAAAGCTTCTGACCAAGTTTTCTAAGCGATTAGTGGTTAAAGCAATTAGGCTGACCAACGTGCCCAACGCCGATGGTGTTGCTCCTGTCCAGCCAGTGGTGTTGAGTATCATAGTCTCCTTCAAGAATCCTGGAGACCAGGATTTCATTGAAGTAGCTGAGGAGAAGACAAGTCAACCGGTAAGTTGTATTGCTTTCACGTCAGACTGGGATTTTTTCCTGGATTCATGATTTAACATACAAAAAGTTGGCGGTTGGTGCAATGAGTGACCAAGTTCACTTTTCTATGTCGCTTTACAGATTGTGACTATGACTCTAGAGCCTGAAGTAGCCCAGACCTATCTCTTGCCCGAAGATGCATCCCTAAATGATGTGACCAGCATTCGTCTGGAAGTAGTGGGAATTAGCGGGGCCAAGTCAACCAACCTGGATGTTGACATTTTAGGCTGCGTTAAAGGTATGTGGCATTTGACATGTGAGGACAAAAGGAGATTAGCTGATGCGGTATATGACCGAGAAATTGCCACATGTAAAATATTGAGGTATTTTGGATTGACTGAATCTTCTTGTGTGTTTATCCCAGAACATTCCACGGGAGCGCCGGCGAGAGACCAGCCGCAGACCGTGCCAACTAAAGCCAAAGTGACCACGACAACTCTTGTGACTTCTCCCCTTGGAACAACCACTGAGGAGACAACTACGGTCAAAGCATCATCACCTGCCGCATCGACAACAGCAGGTAAGACTTGTGTCCTGATTGTGTGAATCCGAAAATGCTGGGTCAACTGATGAAGGTTCGTTAATGATAAAATACTCTTCTTTTATTTCCTCAGAAACTCAGACAACCAGGGTGGTTTCCACCGTGACAGAGAGCACCACTGGTGCCGTCACAACAACGGAAGAAGTCAAAACTACCACCGTTACAACTGCTGCCGGGGAAGAGCTGACCACTGTAAGCATATCGGTGCCACTTGTGTCCACAACTCCAGGCTACTGCCTAGAACCGATGGACGAACAGGTCGGGCTGGAAGTAGAACAAACAACCGAGGGAAAGGCCACTATTGATGAGACCATGGGAACCTGGAAAGTACCAGCGCCCGTAACGGAGGACAGAGAAAAGGCACCAAAGCTTCTGACCAAGTTTTCTAAGGGATCAGTGGTCAAAGCAATTAGGCTGACCAACGTGCCCAAAGCCGATGGTGTTGCTCCTGTTGAGCCAGTGGTGTTGAGTATCATAGTCTCCTTCAGGAATCCTGGAGACCAGGATTTCATTGAAGTAGCTGAGGAGAAGACAAGTCAACAGGTAAGTTGAAGTGCTTTCACGTCAGACTGGGATTTTTTTCCTGGATTCATGATTTAACATCAAGAAAAGTTGGCGGTTGGTGCAATGAGTGACCAAGTTCACTTGTCTATGTCGCTTTACAGATTGTGACTATGACTCTAGAGCCTGAAGTAGCCCAGACCTATCTCTTGCCCGAAGATGCATCCCTAGATGATGTGACCAGCATTCGTCTGGAAGTAGTGGGAATTAGCGGGGCCGAGTCAACAAACCTGGATGTTGACATTTTAGGCTGCGTTAAAGGTATGTGGCATTTGCCATGTGAGGACAAAAGGAGATTAGCTGATGTGGTATATGACAGAGAAATTGCCACAGGTAAGATATTGAGGTATTTTGGATTGACTGATTCTTCTTGTGTGTTTATCCCAGAACTTTCCACGGGAGCGCCGGCGAGAGACCAGCCGCAGACCGTGCCAACTAAAGTCAAAGTGACCACGACAACTCTTGTAACTTCTCCCCTTGGAACAACCACTGAGGAGACAACTACGGTCAAAGCATCATCACCTGCCGCATCGACAACAGCAGGTAAGACTTGTGTCCTGATTGTGTGAATCCTAATATGCTGGGTCAACTGACGAAGCTTTGTTAATGATAAATTACTCTTCTTTTTAGACTTGTGTCCTGATTGTGTGAATCCTGATATACCGGGTCAGCTTACTGAGCTTGTATAAAGATAAATTATCCTTCTTTGTTTTTGTCAGAAGCCCAGACAACCAGGATTGTTTCCACCGTGACAGAAAGCAACACTAGGGAGACAACAACGGCCAAAAGAATATCGCCTGGCGAGGCGAAACAGAGTAGGTTCAGTTTGCTTTAAGTTTTCCTTCAAAGTCATGGAATGTCAATCTTCTTTTTGGCTACTGATACTTTAAAAAAAAAATTGTTTACATGAATATGCAGGTAAACCTTTACGTGGTTGGACACTCTGGTCAGGTTGGTCCCCGTGCTCACACACCTGTGGTAATGGCCAATCTATGAGGTTCCGTGTTTGCCAGGATGAAGTTGAATGTGTTGGAGGGAAGGGGGCAGAAAAAGAAACAAAAGCGTGTAACACTGACCCTTGTCCTGGTGAGTGTTTCTTTTTACCTTTTTCACAGAGAGCATAATTTTGAGCAATATCTTAAAGTTTTGTGAAGTATTTGCTAGTGCTAAGAAGGTCCTTTCCTCGTAGCTCCTTGAAATTGGCCTTAGCTAAAAACTTCTATTTTCATAAAATGTTTGATATTTTCTCATCAAATGTGCTTTTGTTTCTTACGAACAACCGTTTTCTAATTTGGCCAAATTGAACTCTTCCCTAATTTATTTTATTTTCAGTGAATGGTAATTGGACAATGTGGACACCCTGGTCAGAATGTGATCATTCTTGTGGTGGGGGCATCCAGTATCGTCTAAGAACCTGCACCAACCCACCTCCTAAAAATGGCGGATTATCCTGTGGTAAAACGAAGGAAGAGGTCGAAACTTCCATGTGTAATACAGAACCCTGTGAGGGTAAGATGAAAATAATAACAGCGTCCAAATTAAATTATAAAGATTTGATATTACATTATTTGTTCACTACTATAAAGAAATGTTTGAATGCGCAGAATGTTTTGAACATCCCACTTGATGTATTTATGTAATATTATTGATAGGTAACGCAATTGTCACTTGGATGAGCTTGAGGACTCGGGATATTATTTCCCCTAGGGGACCAATAGAAATGTTCGCTTATGCACGTGTATAATAACAAAGAGCAACCATTGTCCAGTGGAGACTAACACTGCTAGTTCCGGTACAAATGTGTTAGTTTCCAATTAATGTAGGGAAATTATTATTACTATTTGTCTTATTTTTCGATCCAGAGCCATGTGAAGAAGGTACTGTATTTGACGATTGCAACAAACCGTTACCATGCCAACGAACCTGTCTTGAAATGCGTAATGATGTCGTCTGCCTCAATTCAACTGCGTAAGGTTTCCCTTTATTTACAAAAAGTACAATGTTCTCTAGACATTATTTTTATAAATATTTATTATTAATTTCACTCCCCGTAATATAAGAAAATATAATAGGCCTATACAGGCAAGCAGTGTGTTCTGGTAATTAGATGTGATTCGTCCAAACTGCCAGTTTTGGAAACAAAACATATGAATTGTGTGCTGGCTAAATATTAATTTGTATTCAATAATTTTACCATTCTCAAAAGGTGCACTCCAAGTTGCCGGTGTGACGAAGGAAGCGTATTTAACAACGAAGGACTGTGTGTTCCAATTAGCGAATGCTCATGTAACATGGATGGAAAAGTATATCGGCCAGGAGAAACATTCATAAATGAAAAAGAATGTTCAATTTGGTAAAAAGATTAATAGTTATAAAACTATATAATTTCCCCTCAGATATTTTTGTCCTGAGATAATAAGTAACAAGAAAAGTCACAAAGTTATTGACTTTCTCAATCCATTTAAAACATAGGCCTACTGTATGGTCTCAATAATATCAACCTTATTATTATAACTATAATTTATTTATTTTTACGAAGCACTGACTGACAAGAAAAATATATTGATGGATATTTTCTTTTAGTAGTTGTATTTTCTTGACAGTCAAGAAACTTGACTTACCTTTCATTATCCCCTCTTTTGCAGTGAATGTACATCTGGGCGCATGGAGTGCAGAGACACGCCCTGTGATGGTGGATGGAGTGGATGGACTGTGTGGAGTTCATGCGACAAGACCTGTGGCTGGGGCACCAGACTACGTTTCAGATCATGCACCAATCCTATCCCACGGAATGGAGGCAAGAATTGTACCGAAGACGGGCGCATGGAGGTTGGGAGATGTAACGAGTTTGCCTGCGTAGGTGAGTATTCAAACATAAGGAGAGTTGTTTTACTTTTGCACTATATGACAAAATTTTGACAAAGTCTCCATTTGTGAGTGTTTATGAGGTCCTGAAGAGAACCGATGGAAACTCAACGTTTCGGGCAGTATGCCCTCCGCGTCGTTAGGAGACCGAGGAGTGACAGGGCCTGACGGTTGATCGGTGGTTATGTTCGTATGAATTTCTTTTGAGTGCAGGTGGAAGCTTTTATGTTCTTGAGATAAGATCAAGTATTATTCCTGTATTTTTATCAAACGATATCTTCTTGAAACCTGGTAATCAGTGGATGGTAAGCCGGGTCCATGGGGGATGTGGAGTGTCTGCACAGCAACATGCGGTGGAGGAACACAACATAGAAAGAGGAGTTGTAACAGTCCGGTTCCGCAGAACGGAGGAGATGAATGCACAGGGGTGTTGAGGGAAGAAACCAGACCGTGTGGCTTGGAGAAATGCCAAGGTGAGTTAGTGCTACTGGGGGCTATGCTTGGGTTTATGTTTTAGCGTGACCTTAATCTGTCTATAAATTTGGCAAGTAATGTCCATCTTGACATATTACACTTGCTTCAATGTCTGTCTTATCTTATCTTTTGTCTCTACCGCTGCTTATGTTTTTGTCAACTAATATGATAGGGAAGTAGTGTTGGCAAGTTTGTCACGATTCTTCACCGTTCCATCACAGGTCAATCATAAGTCGTCCATTACCAACTCAAGTTACAAGCTATTCGACTGATACATTCAATGGACTTGTGAAATTGTATTTGTGGTTTGGTCGAGACCGGACTTGTGGTTGACTTATTTGACTACGTTCAGGGCTGGGGGAAAAACTCACCTGTTGTTTTGTGCTTGTCTAGATGGCTGTGGTGCAGGCATGGAGTTTGTTCCTTGCGGTAGCACATGCCAGCCAATTCACTGCCAGCAGTTAGCAACTCAAGCTGACTGTATCGATGAAGAATGTCACTCTCTCTGTCGATGCAAAGATGGCCGCCTCCTACAGAACGGTACATGTGTGGAGCCTCATCAGTGTCAGTGTATGGTGGATCTAGGCGGGGACCAGTTACAAGAATTGTTACCGATGGAATCAGTAATAATTGGCTGCCAGAACTGGTAAGTGTCGAATTAGAAAGATGGAAATAAATTGCAAGTAGATTGATTACATTGAATTATTCTTTCTCCTGAAGCGTTCTCATGCATACAGTAAGTAGCTTTGCCTTAACAGGCTCAATAATATTCCTTTGTCAGATAGCAAGTATATGGTAATAAAATTGTCTTGTTTAAGGACACACATGCACCGTGAAACTGTACTGAGATTTCAACTTGCAGGTTTGCAAACTCTGCTGTTTACATGTTTCCTTGTCCTTATCAAGCCTATAGGTTGTTTGAAGCCAAACTGATCAAATTAGGAGCAGAAACATTTGTAACCATTTTTTTAATCCTTAATTTCAGTACTTGCAAGAATGGTGTCTTAAACTGCACTGGGGATAACTGTGTTGGTAAGTCAACGGAAAGTCATCTTAGATTAGGTTTTTTTCTTTCTTCAAATTCTTTTCAAAACGTAATGCAAAACAATAATAATAAATCTTGTCATTAACGTCATGTCATATCGTTCCTGTATTTTCTTTTTTGATTAGTGAATGGTAACTTTAGCGACTGGACACCATGGGAACAGTGTGATAGAGACTGTGGATCAGGTTTTCATCGGCGCTACCGTTCGTGCACCAATCCTGCTCCTCGTAATGGCGGCAAGAGTTGTATTGGTACACACATGCAGAAGATGCCATGTGACGGGCTGAAGCCCTGCCCAGGTAAAGGTTGCCAAACTGTTTCTTTCATATGCCTAAAGTTTATGTAAAGTTTTTGCCATTTTGATACAAAATTAATTTATTGGTTTTTATGGCCGATTTTTATTTCACTGATCTTTTCTTCTTTTAATAGTGATTCCTGGCTGGAGCACCTGGTTTCCATGGTCCGACTGTGACGTGTCATGTGGGGGCGGTATGCAAGTACGAACCAGACTGTGCAATAGTCCGGCACCTGACCCTGACAGTATGTTAGTATGTGAGGGAGCCCAGAACCAGACTAGATCTTGCAACACTGAAGTCTGTCCTCAAGGTAGGAAACGTTGCTTTCAATTACAACCATTTTTAAATGAATAAAGAAATAAACCATAAAGCAAAACTGACAAGGTGCACGCGCATTTGTTATAAAGATGAACAAAGAATTGGACTTGGGCTGAATCAAAGAATAGATTCATCCGCAACTAAATATTTAGTAGTTCTAGAAGTACCGTATCTAATGCCACAGTCTCATTTCCAAATGTTCTATCATTGACAGCTTCGTGCTACCAGCTCCTACCGCTACCTTCAAATGCTCCCACTAGCCTAGCATTCTCCGACGTACCTTCCTCAGGATGGAAGCCCTCCTCGGCTGGCCCTGTAGTATCATTCTCCTTCCCACAGCAAAAACAAATAACAGCGTTGGAAGTGAGAGGTGGTGGGAGGGGAACGGGGGCATTTGTCAGGAGGATGGAGATATCTTATCGTGTCAGCAAGTATGATGCGATGGAACCAATTCGAGATGGGAAGAACCAGACAATGGTTGGTGGAATTAAGAACAGTTGCTTTAAATTATGTCTGTATGGTTTTGTTTATCCCTTAACCAAGTATTGTATACCGCACGCCAGTGTTGTAGTCGAGTCCATTGCAAGTCCGGTCAAAGGTGAATCAAATTAATTCATAAGTCTTTCCACGAGTACCAGTTCATTCGAATAGATTGTGACGTAACTTGTGCGAACTTGCGAGGTTTTGTGATGGCCTCAACTTAACGCTGCTTCATCAACAATTAGTTTCAATTTGAGCATACAGTAATCTCCACAGAGTCCCGTACACCTTGGATGCATGAACTGGAGGAGGGTTATGTGACAACGTTCTTCTTATTATTTTCTTGCAGATGTTTGAAGTTAATAAGAATGATGTTGACAATGAAGTAATTAATCTACCTCAGCCTGGGATAGTCGCGTCATCGTTATCAGTTATGGTGACTAATGCTACCCAGAAAGCTAGACTTCAACTCGGGCTGAGAGGCTGTCAACCAGGTAGATATTAACTATCTCTTCATTCGTCTTGAAGATAAGGTGTCTAAAATCTTTTGAATTGAAGTTCATTCTACTGGGAGAAGGCTTATATTTCTCCATATTTTGTGTATTAAAGGTTAACTTCAATCATAAAACATATTACGTGTGTGACGTATTCGGTGTGGTCATTTTTAAATCATTATGTTTGAAGTAAAAACATATGAAGTTGAAAGACCAAAAGAGGCACAAAATACGATGTTGCATATGAACTCATATCTTTTCCATCCTGATGATAGTGTGTGCGGGCGATAAGATTGAACAAGACTGTGGGCAGCGCTGTCCAAAGACCTGCGCTGAGTTGAGAGGTGATTCGGTCTGCGTTGAGGAGGAATGTAAGATGGGCTGCTTCTGTAGGGAGGGATACGTGGAACTAGACGGAAAATGTGTACCGCCTGAGGTGAGAAACAAATAGACGACATGTCTTAAGCTGCTTAGTACAGAGTTGAAATAAGCACATAAAGCATCTGCTTATCAAAATCCGCTATCAGGCAAATGCCGTGCATTGTAGCATTGTCTGTTTCTCCGTAGTAAAGTGGCTGAGCTAACAGATTTTTTTTCTATTTTAATCATAAAAAATAATTACTTCAATGGCAGTCTTGGCAGAAAGTACTTACAGTAGGCTAGTAATACAACAATATAAATTTCTGTTCTCAATTTAAGATAATTCAGGACTGACATTTTAACCCTTTGTCATCTTTATCCAATCAGGAATGCCCGTGTTTCTTGTCCAAGACCGTCATACTCAACTTACGATTGATGACTGGTGAGCCGCCGCTAGAAAACACCAACAAATCTGACTGTCTGCCATTAGCTCTAGATCAGAAGGGGAATCGTATGGTACATGGAGATATGATACTGCCTGGAAGTGTGGCGTTTACACCTTGCAACAATTGGTAAGTCATATATTTTTGAAAGATCATTTCTAGTCTAGCAAAGACTCAGTTTGCGAGGAATAAACAAACAATGAATATGGGATATGTCCAAAATATTCCCTTTGTCAGTTTGTCAGTTTGTCAGTTTAAATTGGTGTAATTCACGTCTAACCTATTTTTTCAGCACCTGTGTGAATGGCAAGATGGAGTGCACAAAAGAGCGTTGTCAAGGTAACTCAAAAAAGTTGAATTGTTGTTCTCAAAGTCACTGATTAAATTCTGGAATTTGTAGTTGCTTAGTCAGAGTTTAAGTGCTGGGTATTTTGAGCAGAGATCACATCATTATTAAATCAATACGTAAACATTGGCTGCAATAATATCTTACAATTTCAATTTGCAGAGACAGTAACTCAATCTTCATCATGCGAATCATCTGGGACCTGTGCAGTTGACTGTACATGGAATGAATGGACGAAATGGTCAGCATGTACAAGAACATGTGGGGTAGGGCAACAGCGAAGGACACGGTCATTCAACCCTGCAATGTACGGTGGCAAAGAGTGTGATAATAAGAATGATACTGTGGAGACCAAACCGTGCAGTTTGTTGGCATGTCCAGGTGAGAATATATAAGTCAAAAGTAAGTTGAAATTTATGGTTTCGTTAAAAAACGTTGTTTCACAGCCACATGAATAGTTATTTAGTAACACACAAGGAGTTTGAAAAAAAATATAAAGTTAACTTTTCGTTCACAATACGTTTTTCACTAATCGTTTGTAACTAGTGAGAAAAGATCGGGAAAAGATCGAGATATCTGAAACAGTCTCGTACTCTAACTACCATCTTGATCGTTGTTGTATTTCATCTACTTGGGACAGTAAATGGAGGATATTTCCAATGGAGCGAATGGTCAAACTGTACCAAATCATGTGACGGTGGAAACACTGAAAGGATGAGAAAATGTAACAACCCGACACCTAAGAATGGAGGGGAGCCGTGCAGGGGACCAGCAAAACAAACCAAGACGTGTAACAGTGAACCATGTGGTATGTTAGTATAATTTTCTTATTGTAGATAATTTGATTATTTGATAATTTATAACTGTTTTCCAAGTGTAAAAAGGCAACTTTTTTAATTCTCGGGGGGGGGGGATAAAAGAGTTTGTTTAGATTATTTTTAACTATAGTTTTAAGTGATTTTTACAATTTTGTCTTGACTGTCAGGAAAACAGTGGTTGTAAATTTGTTGTGTCTTCCATAACATCTTTGACTAAAATGAATAATAATTCTAACCTGCAGGGCCAAAGTGTACCGGTGGGAAGATTTATGACAGCAAATGTGGCAACCGCTGCCCATCGCAATGTGCCCAGCTACAAAGCGGTTCGGCATGTAACGAGGATGAACGATGTCAACCAGGGTGCCGTTGTCGAGACGGCTGGTTGGAAGATAGTGATGGGAAATGTATCCCACAAGATATGTGTGAATGTCTGGACGCAGAGGGCAGGTTATGGCCTCCAAATTCCAAGTATAACATTGACTGCAATACATGGTGAGTGTGGACTAAGAGTTATTTGTATTATCTGGAATGAACCTGTTTTAGATTGTGGTCTGGTAGTTTAATCATTCTTGCCAGTGATTTCAATTTGTTTTTGTATTCCAAACAAACAAAAGCACTCTTCTGCATAGTTTACGTTACTAAGGAGATCTATAATTTGCATGTTTTATTGTAGTATTTGCCAAAATGGCAAGATCACTTGCTCAGAGAACGACTGTCCGGTGGATTGTGGATTCAGTGCGTGGTCCACGTGGTCGACATGCCAACACACCTGCGGTGATTCTGACAAGATTCGATTCAGGTTTGACCATCCTATTCTTTCTAAACAGAACTAGGCTTGCCTCGCTGAGCTGGACCTAAGAGTCTCTATTTAGGACATTTATAGTCACTGACTCAGTAAGTGGGTCAGTCACAGGACGGTAGGACGGTGCTTCAGATTTAGCCACCAAAAAAAAGGGATATTCAAGCGTGTACTGAATGTACACAGACCTTGTTAAAATCTGTCACCAGTAGTCTTTTGGATGTCTTTCAGGTCAGCCAATAACCCACCAGCAGATTACGGCGGCCGACCGTGTGAGGGCGCTACCACCGAGAGTAAGTCATGTGGCTTACCTGATTGCCCTGTCTTCTGTTCGGCGGATAATGGGCGTGTCTATTTGGAAGGGGAGGAGGTCTCGAACGACGGCTGCAATGCGTGGTGAGCATGAAATTGTGCTTCAGAGCAGATATTTTCATCTCGAACGTGCATGGCTAATCTTAGCTCCTGAATGCAGAGAACCATTGGTTCAATCTCTCTGTCAGACATGTACAGTATATTGGAATGTTTCTGTTATTAACAGAGAAAAACAAATCAGATTAAAAGTTACAGAAAGTTTAAGCTTAGTTTTGTCGAATATTAATTTTGTGTATATCTGTGACATTTATTTTACATTGCAGTCTTATATTTTTTATTTCACACAGTACCTGCAACAGTGGTTTCATCAGGTGTACAAACAACACATGTGCAGGTGAGATATTCAGTTATTGTAACAAATGTATATTTTGAAAAAATTGTAACAGTTTTCCTAGTTATATTTGTGTTATAGGTATTTCAATCTAAATTTCAATTAACCTATTACTGTGACCTTTGCCCCGTCAGCTGCTTTGAAGCCGGAGTGGTCGCCATGGTCACCATGTGATGCAACCTGTGGGTATAATGGGAGGAGAGTACGATCGTTGTCATGTCAACCAGACAAGAACGATTCAAGCTGTGTAAATGGTGTCAAGATGGAATCAAGGAAATGTGACTTACTGCCATGCCCAGGTGAGTATGTTGCCTGAAGAAATTTGATGATATTTGATTTGATTTAACTTCATCAACCTTGAAACTCACCTATTCTGATGTTATCTGGTATTTAAGATTTGATTTGATTGACACTTATCGACTCAGTCTTGACTCATTTAACTTGGTTTGATCTAATCTGATTTGATTTGGATCGATTCGGTATACTTTTGTCTGATTTGATTCACTTTAACTTAAATTAAATTTACTTGTATCCGATGTAATCCGATTTAATTTGAACTGATTATATCTCTCGTGATCTGATATAATTATTTAAATCTGAAAGCATACAAATAGCAGTGTGGCTTTTACACTGAGTTCTACTAGTCAAATATGATTTGATGAATGATTCATGTTTGATCTGATTTGATGTTTTACTGGATCTGATATCCGTGATTTGATTTGATCACTTGATATTTGAATTGATTTGATTAATTTGACTTCTATTACAGTTGATGGTAATTGGTGTGAGTGGAGCCCATGGTCAATATGTTCAGTATCATGTGGTGTGGGTCAGGTCAAAAGGTCACGTGAATGTATGTGCGGAGAGCCATTGAATGGAGGGAAGGAGTGTGAAGGAAAAGGGGCGGAGACTCAAGCTTGCTTCCTGGAGGCGTGTCCTGGTAAGAATAGATTTGCAGAAATTGACACATCAACCTTGGAAAGTAGTGCTCATTTCTTGGTCTTAAATTCACGGGGTGGGAAGTATTTGCATTTTTTTGTACATTCCTAAAATATGTTGTAATAATGCATTGTATCTTGCCAATAGCTGAAGGTTATCCAAACATTTATCATAGTGATATATATTTTAAGTGGAAGTGTCTTATTAATCAATTTTAGCAAAGCAGTAGTTTTAAGATAAGATGTAGTTTATTACAAAAAAAATAACAATTTAAACATCTTTGTAATAATTATATCTCTGGCAAAAAATATATAATATTCTTTTCTCTGAAGTTGATTGTGTATGGGATGAGTGGTCTCCATGGTCAGAATGCACAGCCGTTTGTGGCACACAAGAACAGATCTCAACACGAACAAGGCAACGAGCAGGGAACGGTGGTAGAGAATGTGAAGGACCCGAGATCAGGACCAAGCTCTGTAACCTTCCACCATGCAGAAGTAGGTTTAGTTGTCAATTGTTTTAAACGCAAAGTTTGTAATTTTGTAATGCAATTTTCATCCCTTAAACGTTCTACTTTTGTAAAAAAAAATTACAATGGTTCAGAGATTTGAAATATTAGGCGACAGCAACGTTCTTGCACTTTCAAAGCAGTCATTTGTTTTTTTTTTAATGTTTACTTCATATGAGACCAAATTTAACTAGCAAAGTTCTTGCAGCAAGTTTTAAATTCAGCTCTTTGAAAGATTCAATCAGATTAAAGAAACAAATCTTGCAATGTTTTTGATATTTTGTAGGATGTGTGTCTCCCTTCGTGAATCGAGCATGTGCCACGACTTGTCCCCGAAGTTGCAGGGATTTGAGGAAGAATACAGAGTGTATGATGCCAAGGAGATGCGAGGGGGGCTGTATGTGCCCTGGGGTAGGTTATCATGGATTGACTGACATTAGGCTATTGAGCTCAGTGACACATGGTGGATCGCTGGATCGTTCATATTCTTTCAGCTTGTCTTGTGTCTCTGGTTTGGAAAATAAACAATGAAATATGCCATTCAAATAAAATCAGCTCCTCATTTTGACATATAGAGTAACTTGAATTTTGCATCTTTTTCTTGGTCACGTAATTTTCTTCCCTGTTTGGTGGGATATTCTTTTTGCCATTCCACAATAAAGTTGTATAGGATGAACAAGAAATCAGCTTCTGAAATAAGTCAAGAATTTAATGAATATGTTGAAAAAAGTTTTTCCAAAAGTTTGTAAAGGAACACAGATATTATCGAAGTTTGATTGTCATAAAATCCTTCTTTTTTTGCCCTGTCAGGATTATTTACTCCAAGATGATGGTTGTGTCAAACCATCAGAGTGCCGTTGTACTGTCGCTTTATCAGACCTGCCTGGTTTACCTGATAGTTCCTTAGATCAGCTTCTAAGACCAACTTCATCACCTGGCATATATCAGATGAATCCTGGAGATGTTATTGATGTAAACTGCAATAAATGGTAAGATCTAAGTTTCGTATCCATGGTAATGATTTAATTTTTGTGACAACCTGTACTTAAAAAATTACTTCAGCCAAAAACAGTTCGGGACTTATCTGACTTTGATATTTCAGAAACGTTTTAAATTTATAGACATAAGGCCAATAGTATTAGATTGCAAGCTCTTCTGTAAAAACAATTGCCTGAACCAAAACTGAACTTTCTAATGTTTTCTTCTGTTTTTAGTGAGTGTGCTGTTGGACAGTTGCAATGCACCAACAAGTCTTGCAAAGGTAACCTCAATCGTTTCTGTCAGTCATTAATTTCCCTTTCATTCACAGTTGCAATTTTCATAAGCAAATAAATGGTTATTTTATTGCAATTCAACTGCTTTTTCATGTTTGATATTTCAGTGCCTGGCGGGTGGAGTGCATGGACAGAGTGGTTTGGTTGTACAGAATCATGTAGTGATGGACCAGTTTACGAGCTTCGGTTCCGTTCATGTAACAGTCCAGAGCCTAAGCCGGCCCTCTCTGAGGGAGGGAATGGGTGTGAAGGGGAAAGTATGGAGAGAAAGATATGTGCAGAGGTAACGCCGTGTCCAGGTAGGTCGCAATGAGTTCATATTAAAAATGATCGACTATTCAAATAAACCTTCAAATGTATTTGAAGTATGAGAATACTTGAAACGTTTTATTATCCAAAAACCTCCAAACTTTTTATAAAGATATTTTGCCTATATTAAGTTGCTGCTCAACATTTGTTAGATTTGTTGGATACACATAACATCGAAAACTTATTACAAAAAAAGGTAACGAACATGAAGATTATTCCTGTTTCCAAATTGTGTTTAGTTGATTGCAAGTACGGTCCATGGCTGGAGTGGAGTGGATGCGATGCACCGTGTGGGGGCGGTAGTCAGACTCGTAGACGTGACATCATAATTGAAGCCAAATACGGCGGTCGCCCATGTCAAGAAGAATTAATGCAGTCCCAACCATGCAACCCAGAACCATGCCCAGGTACGTAGCGAGCCATTCACGGAAAAATGATTCTATTTCATATATATTTCAACTTGAGCAGAACCCGTTCACTGTTTGTCATGCATTTAATAAATGAAGGTTTTAGGCTTGGGAGAAAGTCTCAAAGTGTTGGGGGTTTTTTTTTGGGGGGGGACAACTGTCATATCATCAAGTGCTAACATTTTAGCCAAACAGTCGAACTCCACCAAAAGAATCTCTCAATACTATTGTTTTGGATATAGTTCGGTCAGGTGTAATAACAAATTCTTGTTCGTACTAGGTGAATTGTGCGGGGAGATTGGTATGATCTATGACGAATGTGCAACCCGGTGCCCTTTGACCTGTAAGGATCTGAGCATCCCTTGTCTGCAACCAACATGTCAGCCAGGATGTCGCTGTAAGGAGGGAGAATATTTACAAGATGGGAACTGTGTGACTCAGAAGGAGTGTCGATGTGTGTTTGATATGACTGAGATGGCAAAAGAAATGCAGAGATACTCGAAGATGTTCATTGATGAGGAAGATGTCATACCACAAATGCCACCGCCTCCTCTTTACCATGGTAAAACAACTTTTGCATTCATGGCCACTTTTTAAAGTTTTGTTTTAATTAGGCTAATTAACTGTTTTCAGTCGTTGATTTCTCCAGTCTTAATGCTCGTCTCCAGCCTGTAAAGTTTAGCCTAGTTCCAAATGTTCTTTCTTTTCAGAGTCATGCAGTAAGCCAATACCTTTACCGCCAAATGCCCCAGCTTCACTCGCCCTCGACAGTAAACCAGACAACAATAACATCTACGGCTGGAGTGGAGACCACCTAACCCTGACCTTTGACACAACCCACCATATCACTGGTCTGAATGTACAGGGTGGGGGCGCTCTCAGTGGAGACTACTTAGAACGACTGATTGTTCTCTACAGGATGGCAGAGCCCACTGGGTTGAGGCCAGTCCTGTCCGATGATGGACTAACTCCTATGGTACTTCAGTTGTCATTTATGAAAAAAATTTTATATTGAGAAAAAAACTGTTTTATACTGATATCCATATCAGAATCAAAGATGGCCTTTTGTTACCATGGATACAGTGTCGCTACGCGACACGGCGCCCTCTTGAGTTAGGCACTTATCTTTTAATCCACACATTGTTTTGATAATTATTCGTTAAGTTAATCGGGTGTACTATCCATTTCCTAAGATATGTTATGGTTCAATATTTCATTCGGTATCTTTCAGATTTTCCATGGCAACACTGATCCAATCACCATATTAGAGATTCATCTTCCTTACGGTGGCGTCATGGCAACCTCTGTCACTATCCTCCCAGTCGTTGCCAAGGGCAATAAGTTCAGACTACGACTACAGCTTCTTAGCTGCCCTAAAGGTAAGACGACTTCTTCAGGCTGGATAACTGAAGATGGGGTGCAATCCAGTAACTGCTGGAAACTGTTAATGTTTTGGCAATTTAATCCCCTCCCCATAGACCCTTTGCATTCAGCAACCATATTTGAGGTGTTTTGGTTATTTAAATTTAGTGGCAAAGAATGCGTGAGAAGTCTACTTATTTGCATCCTTGTGAAAGAAAATCTAATCCTCAAAGATGGCTGGCTTTAATAAAAACAGTATATTCTGGAGGTCTGGTATAATATCTACTTCATCTTAGCTTAATTGTCTGAACCATTTCTGTTCATCTGGTCAACCGATCTTACTTGTCCATGATACGATAACGATGAGCATGGTTGCTGAATGCTGTCTCCTTAATGATGTGAAACTGTGTCTGAGGAATGCCTCGTTACGTCTATGACCTCAATCTATCAATAACAGGTCAGGCAATCAGCAGCTAATGAGACGTGTCCAGCCTAAGCATCTTCAGTTTCAACAACCGTTACATTTATTCAACAGTCACATCTGTCAGATATTTTAAAGTGTAAACTATTCGAGTTTTTGAAATTTTTCTGAAGACAGACTGCTTGAGTTAGCTTTGAAAGCAATTTTGTGTCATATAATATGTGTTCAGAACGACTTTCTGAAATGTTATTTAAGAAATTGGAAGATCAATTCAGGAAAAGCGGAGAAAAGAATTGATCTCCAATAAGAAATATTATTCGGGATTTAATTGTTTCCCTTCCTCTAAACCAAGCATCCATTCTTTATTTCTTTACATTGCATTTAGTATGTAGACATGTTTTATATCTTTATTGTTACCCATTGCTCTTCAGATGAACAAGCACGTCTCAGTCAAGCTTCACTCCCCAACCAGAAAGAAGATACTCCATCAACATCGATTTCAAGGGCGTTACTTACACCTACATTGTCCACAAGACTACCCATGGGATACCAAACGATGCTTGGTTCTCCACCCGGGCTAACAATAAATGAAGCTTATCAGCCGGGTTCTGTGCTCGACTTCCCTTGTAGCCAATGGTGCGTTGCCTCAATTTTTCATTTTTAACCTCTCCTGAATTATCTCCCTGGACACGTTTTTCCTTTGTGAGGGTTCTGCCAGATGGATGAAGCGACAAATAGTGTTGAGTGATGACCTTGTTACCTTGACTCGAACCTTGTGCTCAATAACACGTCGACTTTAGGTCTGGTTAGATCGTTAGAATCGCTTGAAGGAAATTACTCTAAAATATCAGTTTCATTAATATTGTAGACTGGATTGGCTATGCACCTGCTTTTAAAAGAAGTTAATACCTCTCTCATGTTCTATCCAGGGATCTGGTGCACCAAGTTAATAGTGTTCAAAGTTTTAATGATTGTTTCTGGCTGGGTGATGTCGCCCATGTGGTAGAGAAACGAAATTGTATTGCATCATTTGGTATTTCTGTACAGGGAAAGTCCCGTTCTTTGTCCAGACAATTTTCTCCTTTGTTTTGAGGATTGTTTCCTTCTTCTTCTTCTTTTCTAGCAATTGTTCCGGTGGTGTATTCATGTGTATAGACCTACCTTGTCCACACTTTGATAGTTGGACTACATGGACCAACTGCACAGCGTTGTGTTGTGGCGGTTATCAATATCGGAGTCGAGAATGCCTGGATGCGACGGCAGAAAAAGACTGTGAAGGATCGAGACTACAGACAAGGAGATGTAACATTGAACCATGCCCAGGTAAGATTTTGTTTTAAGTGCATCTTTATTGCACAAAATTTGAGGGCATCATTACTTTCTCGTTCTATTGAAGACTGAGGATATTACATGGAAAGGTGTTGTTTTTTTGGTTTTTGTTTTTAACCGGACACTTTTGATAGCCATTAAAGTAACGTCCTTTTATTTTACCCTTATTTATTTTACAAATTGATGCTCACATTTCCATCGCTTCATTGGACTCTCGAATAATGTTCTTATATAGTGCAGAAAAATAACTGTTGATTTTCTTTTCCTCAGTTGATTGTCAGTGGGATGTGTGGACTTCATGGTCATCTTGCAGTGCCAGCTGCAACGGAGGTCATCGGCTCCGAACACGTCTTATTTTAATCCCCGCCCTCTTTGGGGGTCGTGCCTGTAATGGAGCAAGAGAAGAACTGATACCCTGCAACACCCAGCCTTGCCTCACCTGTCCTCGGGGTACGATTCGGTCGTCATGTGGGAACCGGTGCCCGAGGGAGTGTAGCGATATTCATGATGGGATTGAGTGTTTGAATGATGTGCAAGGTTGTCAAGACGGTTGTGTCTGTCCTGACGGGATGCTTTTACAAGATTTTCAGTGCGTACCAATCAGCAAATGTCGTTGCGTTGCCGATGAGAGTGTTTTCGGCATTCTTCCGGCAACAAGCAACCGATCTCGCAACCTCCTGGGTAGTATGGAGTACCAACCGGGTGATGTTGTATACAAGCAGTGTAATAAGTGCACCTGTGAAAGAGGTCACTTTCATTGCACCAATCAGAACTGTAGGATGGATTGTGGGTGGAGCGAGTGGTCTGATTGGTCGGATTGCTCAGTGACCTGTGGGTCAGGGGTTAAGAAGGCTTACAGAACTCCAGATAACCCTGTCAGGGCGTATGGAGGGGCGGAGTGTGAAGGACCATCTCAGAAGGAGGAAATATGCTATGCAGGAGACTGCGGTAAGCCAATCAAATCAGTTCATTTGTACTTCAGATAATACAGCGTTCTTGATTGGCTAAAAAAAAACTGTTACACGGTTTGTTTTAAACTATTAATTGTCACTTGTTTTTAATGCAGTTGGTGGCATTGCAGGAATAAAGGACATAGTGTGAATGTGTGTTCTTGTGTTTGATTTTACTTAAAAATGAAAAACGATACAACTGTTTCATTTGTCGACAGAATGTGGAGGAAATGAGATCTTCAGTAAATCAGCTACGTTATGCCGTCCAAAGTGCCAAGATATTCACACATATCAAGACAGGATTACCATCCAAGACAAGGATACCACCCAAGATCAGTCATTATGTGGTCAACCGTATGAGGCTTGCGTCTGTCAAACAGGTAGAGAATAGACCGAACGATTCCTGCCACGTCTACTTTTCTAATTGTTTGCTAGAGACCTCATTTTTGTGAAGTCACATTTTTTTTTTGCATGCACACACATGCATACATGTATTACTTGTCACCTCTACCGTGATACCACTCAAATCGACGTGACAATTAAGATGCAGTATTTCGAGAAATCATTTAACAATTTAAGTTTATATTTGTGTGTCCGTCCATCTCTGTTAAGTGGATCATAATATCATTGAACTGTGTACTGCTAATAGTCATTAGCTGTCATATCCAATATCCGTCATTGTTTTGTTCAATTTTCAGGTTTCTACTTGAACTCTACTGGTGGGTGTGTCCCACCCCATCAGTGTGAGTGTGTGGATGAAGAGGGGTTGCCACGGAAACCGAACGAGGAATGGAGACCAGACGATTGCTCTGTGTGTTCCTGTAGGAACGGAATAGTGACGTGTGGTACTGAGTGTGATGTGATGTCGTGTAGTGAAGAGGTAATACATAACACCATCAGTGATGTAGTCGACACATCAAATCACAATCGAACACAATATTTTTTTATCGAAGCTCTCGTCAAGACACAAACCTGTTTCAATGAACTGTGATTATTGTAATCGCATTTGTGATTTACTTTTGACCGGGCTTGAGGGACTTTACTTCAAACTGCAAGTGCGGTCCTGATGGACTTAGAGAAGGATAATCTTTGGTTGTTTTAATGAATGTGGGTGACAACATTGCTATTCATACGTTTGAGAACTATCTGAACGATATAGGATTTTAGGCTTTGCATGGGTGGAGTATCGGTTTCGGTTTCGTTTCGGTTTGTGGTAACACCATCATGGTAATGACTACTGCTCAGTAGATATTTAGTTCTGAAAAGAACTTGCCCTGCTTACTATCAACTTTTGCTAATTAAGTAATTTTTTAGCTCTGATTAGAACAGTCCTACTTTAAGCTCTAAAATAACTCGTCTTTGGTCTCGACATTTCGAATAGCTTGCTCTAGTCATCGTCGGTCATCTAATCATCGTCAGGAGTAAATAGATACCAAATAATGAACGATATTTTGATCGTTATATTTGTCTTTGACACCGTACCTTTTCCCCGCCTTGCCTAGAACTATGAGTTGGTCTACGAACCGGGAAAGTGCTGTCCAGTCTGCAGAAAACGATTCGGTGAGAAAATGATTCAGCTTACGAAAAAACTATTCACTTAAATTGCAGAAAATTCATTACAGATGAAAAAAAAATGTTCCATTTTATGATTAAAAAACAAAATTCAAATTTTGAGATGTTTTTGCTATAAACAGGACATGTTGAGACATGCCGTCTGGAGCTGGTTACTCGCAACATCACCAACTCAGCCGGTTGCCGTGCCAACGATGTTCAGCTTAGTGTCTGCATGGGGACGTGTTCTCCATCCAATGAGATTATCCTCAGTGAACATCCAGAATTCTCTGTCTGTCGATGTTGTCAAGGAATCTTGGAGAGGGTGGATGGAGTTAAGGAGGCAGAGGAAGTCGACATTGAGATTGTTGCTTTGGTATGCGAAGATGGGAGTATGGTTGAGATGCCTGTTGCTAAGTACACTGGGTGTACATGCCAACAGCCTTGTGGTAAGTACCTAAGTAAGTAATCTAAAATGTTACTCGGAAACAGAAATAGAGCATCTATCTTGACGCAAAAAGGAGGTCAAACAGTGTGCTTACTATGATCTTAGCGTAAGATAAGGGTGTAGTAGAAACCAAATAATGATTGAAACATGACTCAAAATTGATGCCTATAACTATGATATCTTTCAGTCATCAATGCACTTGTCGAATTTGTAATTTATTTGATGTTGTTTTTCTTTCTTAAAGGCGAATCGGCTATATACGAAGCATTACCATAAACAATGACGACTAAACAAATCGGATAAAGTCATCGGAAATGGATACGGAAATGAAAAAGTTTTCTGAAGTAACTGGGATCTGTAACTATCCTGAGCTCTCAGAAATTTATTAAAATTTTTGGATGATTTTAAAGTTTAATCTCAAGTTAGTGCAATACTCAACATTGTAGTTTTCTTTCAAATACTTTGATAGTGATTATTTTGTGAAGTATTCTTGCAATGAGTGGGTAAATTCAATAGTCGTTTATCTAATTGGAAATATAGACAATTGTGTTAACTTAACACAACTGAAGACATGAGTTTCTATTATCAACTCGAAATTTTGATGTAACAAGTCTTGAGATTGACACCAATTCCATTCGACTGCCGCACTTAGTATCTGTTTCATTGAGGTTCATATTTTATTGTTTAGTGGTTGGTTTATTGGGGTGTTTTGGGGTTTATTTTTGACAATTTATTAACGACACTTATTGCAAGACATCACTTAATTCGGTAGATTCGTTTCCAATAAATAATTTCATTGGCATTGAAGATTGTTGTTCTGAGACGATTATTCAATTGTATGCATATTATACCCTGTTTCATTCCCAGGATCTGGATTCCCTGCTTCTCTCTACAATTCATTTGTCAATGCATCAACGGCGTGAATTTTGCCTTATCACTTTTCGGTTTTACCACAGTTTTTATTTTATCAACTGCAGCTTCTCATTGAAATGATGAGATCAGCTATCAGTTAGTTAGTTTAAATAAATAACAATTAATTAATTAATTGACTGACAAATATTTTGCCAACGAAAAGAAGACATTTCTTGATACCAGTTCGTCTTAATGAAGATCGTCCATTTCAAAGTAATGGCCAGGAATGTCACTTCGTCCATAGACGTTTAGACTAAATCGAATAGTACCGGTGTATCTCCGCGGGTTGTAGTAAAGACCGGCCGGCGGCAAGGCATATCATGCTGTTACGTAGCCGTTCTCGCCGTAAGAAACTACCCACCAACATTCCAATTGTATCAATAATATGAATAAAACCGAGAGCGATGTCACTGCTACATGGTAGTCACGTAAATGAAGCTAAACCATTCGCTAGTATTTCCATACGGCGGTAATTTTCTCCTGGACATCAGCAGGATTATTAATTATTCACGTATTGTTCGACTGACGTCGCTAGTCTGCCAGACAAACGGCTTTGTATATGCACTCGGCGTGTACAGACTTCCGTTGGTAACAAATTGGACTTCATACCGAGTCTGATATGATTCGATGTCAGGTCTATTATATGCGGTGTTGATATATTGTGCAGTTGTGCGGCGTTGAGCACATGGTAAACAGATGTACGTACAGATGTGCTCATATTTCCCCTCTGAATGACATGGAAACACTTCCTTTGCAGATGTGGTCAAGTCGAAGCTTTCTGTGAAACTTGAATTCGACCTTCTTGGGTTTTTCCATAATACGTTTGGTGGACATGTGCAGCTATAATAATATTCATTGTGGAGCAATTGCAGGTAAACACCGACGTCGTCTGTGTTTCTCGGAAGAATTTTCATTCAGAATTTGTTCGAAGTGAAAAGAATTTTCAACGGGCACTGTGAAGGCAAGAACTGAAACGGATCTGAAGATGAATTTGGTGCAGATGTGTATTCTGGGACTGTATGTTATGGTGATCACTCTAGTGCAAATGAAGACACACATTACACATGGTGAGTATTTTCTGAGAAATTCTTTGATTTTCAAAACAGTCTGTTGGTGAAGATATTTGTGGTTCGATGACTTTCGAGGATCAGTAACATTTTCAGCACTGCGTCACTGCTAAAACTAAGATTTGACCGTTAATACTCATACCCATGTAAGACCTAATAAGTAGCTTTGCTGTTCAGTTGTTATTCTGTTATTTCAGTACATTGAAATAATGATTTTCTATATTGTTTTGTGACGATAATGACGATCCCACCAACGCTTGATTGTTGGTGATCGGCAGAACGTCTACTAGCATTTGGTTCCTAGGCTTGGGACAAGTACATCGCTTGATCCTACACTCAGACGACTGTACTCTTTGTCGAGAGTAGAAACATGAATCAAATTCCCATTTATTTAAATCCAGAAGAAAATATCGACCCGACTCCGTCTGTGGAGTGCTGGCACCGCGTGAGATTGGATGTGTGATAGCAGATCTCGCCTCGAATCCTTTATTTATACCAAAACACAGGAGATTTGTTATAAATCATTAACTTGCAATTCATGAACTGGGAGCTCCCAGATGGACTTTGAAATGCACCCGTCAAAATTATCAAGTTGAGTCGCTCAATTAAATCCTATGATTTACTTGTATTCAATAGTTGTGTCTGCCGTGGTAGGCATATTACTTGCTGTGTACTGATCCCTTATCTGTCCACTGCATTTTCAAAATAGCTTCTCTTTTTTTCCTTGCGCATCGAGGAGTCACTTGTAATTAGCCGACCCGTAACTCATTGAAACACGCTGTTTATTTTGGGGCCCAGCTTTTACCGATTTGTAACCATTCGTGGCGCCTTTTGGTGCATCAGAAAGATTTATCATAAAAACGGTTGTCAGTTATGATAAAACATTTTGTGGTGACAAGCCAACTTTAAAATGGTTTGTTAAAAGCCCGTGCATTCACACATCTTCGAGACATTGAGGGAAGGGGATTAATGTGAGGGAATAACGGTGCCGCCTTGGATTCTGTTCAACCACATTCACAACCCAGGATTCATTGAGCAATTTCTCAAAATTGAAACGTCTTTTTTAAGACGTTGACATCAAACCCGATGACAAAGAGCAAGGGTGTAACAATAAGGACGTATATTCCTTCAGGCAAAGGACAAGGGAATTGGTGATTGATACACTTAAAGGGGCAAACTTTTCGAGAAAACACTATCCCAGGAACAATACACTAAACGTATTTAATGAGAAGGATTCTCTTTTGTATTGAGTAGGTGGTTCCCACATCAGATGATATAAAGAAGTTCGGTGCCTGTAAGTTGCTGGATTCAGCAATTTCGCATCTTTGAAAGACTAAAGATACTTGGTATGGATCAAGGCAGAAAACAACTTGAAAAGTGCATCAGTCGGGCCAAATATAACCGCCAGTTTGTTTGGAATAATTCTGGTTGATGTTTACAAAGATAAGATGACCGTGAATGATAATATAAGCATTCCCTGTTCTCCTTGTAAGACGGGGAGAGTTGACTCCACAAAGCTCCTTACCTCCTCAAGACTGCCATCATTGTTTACATTTCCCTCTCTGCTATTTAAGTGCAGTATTTTTACACGGCTTGCCAATTCAAACAAATAGCTCGCATTCTGACCATCCGAAGTGGCGTGTCGGAGTAAACGTCTGCGGGATTCTCCCCCAAACATTTCGTAAGTGGCATGATGAAATTGAGCTCATTCCTCAAGTATTTTAGGTACGGGCCGACACGAATAAAAACGTCTTGCCGCTTTTTTTTCAAGTAGGCCTAACATTATCTCCAGACAGCCGCCTGGGGAAAAATATATAACTCCCTTCCTTAGTCCAGTCCAATTTCTCCAAGCCCCGCCCCAAGTAGGGGAAATGCATGGAGTCCACAATTTTCCCCAAAATCCCCTTCACCACCATGACCTTCACCACCAGCACCACCTGCACAACCGCACTCACAATCTTCCGACAATCAAGCCTAATTTTCGAAAGTATGACTCTCAAGTTTAATAAAATCTGACCTAAAGTTAAAACAAAATATATACTACGCACGACCAATGATTCATAGGATTCCACCTGTCGCGAGTAGCACTTTTTTCACATTGGCTGAGGCCCTATATTGAAATCTGCTCGCAGGTGCTAATTTCAGTATTCTCCAAACTGGACTTCACAGGTATACTCGCTGAAGTAATGAATGCCACTTTCAAAGACAATAGAGGGTGTGCTTAATGAAATTTCTGTAGATAATAATATTGTCTGTGTTTCGATGGTAATCATGAAATTTAAAACACAGTTTATACAACATTTCACAATTTTTCAACCGATAATTGTTGCCACAAAAATACCATCTGGCCTTCCGTCTTGGCGTCAGTGAGTCAGCGCGCACCAGGGAGGCTTCGATACCGTGTGTAGCGGTGAAACCACGGCGGGCCTGAATGTCCGTGTCTGGATGACCCCACACCGGGGACATACGGCCATGTGTCGACAGTATGAGAGACGCGTTGGTCGGTATTGGTTGAGAGAATCGGTGTACAGACTAGCCGATAAATTGGAAGAAACAGATTTGGAAAACAGATGTGTTTATTTTGTGTTGGTTTGCCCCGGAAGGGAAGTTTAATTTGTATTTCTTTCTGAAACTACGAGAATGGGTTGGAAAATGCAAATTACATTCGTCATAAGTAACACCGGAAATTGACCGCATTATCCAATTAATTAAAAGAAAACTGCTTTTGGCTTAATCTGAAAAATGTTAAAGACTTATGTTTGAACAAAGGAGGTTATAATTAAATTTCATAATGATATGAGTTGAGTTTCTAGCAGTACATACATGTAAAATAGCTTCATTATGCAATAAAATTATTTGTAAAAATTGAACATGAACGCATTTTAAAGAATCCCTGTAATTAGTATGCTTTGGAGGGTTTACAAAGTCTCAAATTCAAGTAGAAAAAATGTGACTGTTTCTGTCTTGGTAAATGTGTTTCCATTTATAAATAACCACTGAGGCATTTAAATTGCGCTGAATAACATATGATAGGCAGACTTGTTAAAAACTTCACGTAACTACTGTGAAATAATCATTGCCATCCCTAGTTACTGAACCTAGCTGGCATTTACCATCCATGCGTGGTAAAGCAACATGGTCAGTTATTTTAATGCAAATCGTAAGAAAGTACTTTTTGCAAGTTCAAGGATAGGCTTATTAATAGCATCGTGTCGCGGGCTCACAGCACGTATGTCCATAACAAGAGTGTGCGTGGCTTTAAAGGTGCAGTGATCATCATTAATTGTTCAGACAAAACAAGAAGAGATTATGTATGCAATGGTAAAACAAAGGGCCTCGTGAGGATGGGAAACACATCAATATTTAAAGCAGTACATTTCAGCAAACATGCCCTTGGCAGATACGTGTTTCTTTGTTCTGTTATGCGGGAATATTTACAACTCGTTTCCTTTAAGCGTGCACTAACCAACCCAGCAGGTAAATATGACTGTCACTGTCATTGAGTAGCATAGGTTTATGGCCTGCGGTAGAACCCCCCTCTATGCTCGTTATCTCAATCATTTTGTCAAGGTTGGCCTGGGTTTCATTCAGGGATAAAAATGAAGCAAGGAAACTATGGAAATAAGAGGCAGGGTCTGAACACAGTCACAACTGCTGGGCCCAGGTCAGAGCATGTATATTATAGCAGTCTGATGATTATGATCGAGGGCAATGAGTAATGAATAGCAACTAATTTTGAAGAAAAAATAATTGTCAAGCTTTTTATTCCAAATTCAATGGTAAGACATTTCGTGTTGAATTTCTCCGAGAACAGCAATCTACAATGCGGGGAATGCTATTTGAAAATTTTAACGAGACATAACTAATTATTTTTGGTCGCTGATGGCGCTCTTTGTTTACAACGGAGCGGTAATGATAATTATTGACAAAATAATCTTAGATTGGAATTTCCAATAGTGAGCAGGGGCTTAGCCAACACCCGTTACCCGCTCCTACACACACATGCTAAAAGTAAACATACATATAGAGAGCAGCATCTGCATTCGCAGAATAAAATGTGCTTCACAATTTATGCATTTTGGCTACGAATACTAAAGTACAGTTCAGGTAGGCAAATCTATTGTCCCGATCAACCTTCATAAAGATACGCAGTAAGTGAGCAATTCGTTCTGCCGTTATTGGACGGGAGACGCTTCGAAATTTAATTCATTAATATCGGGTTGAAGTCCAGGGCCGTAGCTTCCATGTCCTCGCATTCCATGCACCGATGACTCAGCTTCATAAATTGAGAAATAATTGCCCAGATGGAATGGGAATTTTTAGGACCTGCTTGGGATTTTGAGTAGTATTTTGCCAAGCCATTGGCGGCAAATTTAGCAGGAATATCATTTTTCGGTCCATTAAGTTGCGAGAGCTTTATTTGAAGCCCGATTATGACGTTTATTAATTTGTCATTGCTTCATAGTCACCGGTTCCACTTTGGTCTCATTTTTAATTAATTAATTAAATGATTAATTAATTTGATATACGAATGACCTCGACCTCAACTGTATCGGCTGTTTGAAATCGTCAGTCCATAGTAGGACTTCAAGTACCTGATTAGTGTGTACAAGCATGCAAGGAAGTAGGAAAGATACTAATTAAGAGGCTCATTTTCGGTGGATGATGTAATATTATAGAGCAGAAGATTAGATGCAGCGAACTGCGTGAAGTGTTCCTCCCATGAACAAAAAAAGTATCGCAGTTAATCTATTAATGTGTGCAACAGTGTAATTATATACAATGTTGCTTTATGTACATGAAACAAAATATTAAATACATGTTGATGTATTAAAGTTGCAAGATACATTTAAAAAACAAATCGGTTGATACACCTACAGCTCCCCGCAGTCCTCCGAGCCTGCAGTCCTAAGTGAATACCGCCCTCAACGACAACTAGGCTGCACAGAAACTGCCCAAAATGAAGGAGAATTGTGGGGGGGGGGGGTTCACAACGTTGGCTTTATCAGATGAAATTGCTCTATCAAATCTAATATCTCGCCATTTTGTCCATTTCAGGTCAACTTACCTGCGCATGTACGACTCCAGCATGTAACGATACTGGGAGTGTGACGTGTAGCGCTGTGACGTCATGCTACACGCAATATCTTGATCGGCGTGACGGAAGTTCACCAATCACGCGTGGTTGTATCGACGAGAAAACGCCGTTGCTTTGTGAAAACAGGTATATTCCTAGAAGTCATGAAAAATTTAGACGCAATCACTGCAACTTGTCCAATTACTGATATTATGCCCGCTTAGCTCTTTCCAAGGAATCGCCATTAATACTACAGGTTTCAAGTACTGTACTTAAGTTATTACGTACAAATACATTCAACTTGAATGGCCCAAGTCTTCCAGTGCAGCCTCACTTTTAACCCAAAGGAGGGCGCTATGTAGAGAGGATAAACTATTCTGTTTTTGTATCCACTCCAAATAGCGCCCTCCTATTGTGTCAGTCATTTCAAAAAGGCTAAAAGGGACATTGATTGCGCTCACAGCAGTGGCTTAATACAATCAGAGTATTGTATCGCACCTGTGGAATATTAATTGTCACTCATTGGAACACTGGTACTGGAACGATGGTTATCTTTGGCGTATCTCAGACTCGTCTTTCCTTCACGACCTTATCTCACGTGATACGTATTTGTTTTCCTCTTCGTCCAGGAGACCGTTTGTTCACGTGACACCTTGGCCACATCTTCAATGCTGTAAGGAATCGATGTGTAACGCAGATACTGTCATCATAACACCTCCTATGTGGCCGAGGAAAGCTTCACAGAGTACCACAGCCCAAGGTGACATCATACCGACATTAACCCTTACTTCTATGGAGTATACCGAAGTTTTTCTTCGTATTCTGGTTCACGCGCATAGCTTAAGTGTGACATCAACCATAGACAAAGAATAAGATTTATTCTATGCATGTATCTATGGACATCAACGCGCTAACCGGCGCGTGAACCAGAAAAAAAGATGACATCACACTTCGGTACTCTATGGCATTTAATTTCGAAATAACTTTTTGTGCTAACACAAGTGGGAAAAAAAGAAGTGAGAACAAAATTGTCGACTTGCTCTTTTGTACACTGTCTGCTTGAACTTTTTGAAATTGTGATTAAAAGGTTCATGCCTAATTTCCAACTTTTATATTTTGTCTTTTCAGTCTTTCTACGGGACAGTCATCCTCATGAAAATTCGAAGCTACCAGCCCATGACTCTGAACAATACACTGATGACAACTTTCAACATCCAGTAATGGTCATTGTTCTGCCCGTTGTTGCTTTGTGTCTTTTTGTCATCCTGCTCATCGTTGTTATCGTAGTGGTCAGACAATCACGCACACATCACAGAACTGGTGAATCTGGCGCCAATATTCACGCCGCCGGGTTACCCGACAGTCATTGCAGGGGCAAGTTTTATAACACTGGTGACCCGTACATCAGGGAGAAGTTTTTCAACAGCGTACCAGTTTGATGGTTGGTTTCGATTGAATGGCAGGTGCTAGTATGGATTTACCACTTGCTACAGGGTGAAGTGATGGGATTCAACTATTACAGATATTAGGTTGTTTCTTATCGAGTGATTAGTCCTGCCTTAGAGTAGAACTTACAAGGCATCTGATTGGCTCAATTGCAAGATATTTGAAAACGTTAATGTAAACAGAAACGTTGGAAAGAACCTTCAACAAGTGTAGTCGTCTTTGCCATTTGAACAATAGGAGAAGAACGATGGATTTCTCGGCCCGCCTTTTCAAGACCAAGCTTCCAAATCGTAAACTTCATTTAGTTTTAGGCCTAGTTTCAGGTTTCATGTCAGAAGGCCGCACATTTCATGTTGCAGATTTGTCTCTTCAATCATAAAATCCGTTTATGTAGAGGGCTATCACGTACACGTTACACGAATTTGAATACGTTGTATCTCTATCTACATCAGCTTACGATCAGCAGCAATGAACAATTTGTTGTAAGTTATTTTTTTTTCTAATGGACGACCATAATGTCTTGTAAGTAGACAAACATAAATATAATTTTAATAATCAAAAATTGCTATCAACGTTTCTAACTGACACTTGCGATTTGGTGCGCATTATATTTTCAGTGAACTATATATAACCCATATTTAAAAACTCATTATTTTCATAATTATTTATTTCAGCAGGTCAGCATGACCTTCTCCCAATTCCATGATCCCGGGTTCCCTTCATCTATCCTTTCCTACCACCCACCCTTTGCCCCTAGGCTGTCCTCATAATAACCACCAGAGACATTTACTAGAGTCTTGCCTTTTCCAGGATTCATAATTCTCAAGATTCTGTTCCAACGCTTGTCACTCATCGGTCCAATATAGCTAATTATAAGGAGCTAAAAAAATATGGGTTTTCGATAACAAATTTCCTAATCGAATTATTGACAGTTGGGATTCAAACCTTCCCGACAAGATCGGTTATTTTGCTCGCAGTAATTACCATGCATGAGTCACTAATTTATATTTTCTCACCGTGGAACCTGGGTGAGGTGATCAATGAACCTTTTTACACCAATTGAAAACGATGGTTATCACGTTTGCAAGGGAATAAAGTCGTCATTGTAAATAAAAAAAACCTGGGAATTATTTAATTCCTATCAAATTCGCCGACAAACTAGTCAACGCATTATTTTTAAAATAAGACTTTTTCGCAATATTTGTGAGTCAGCTGTTTTTCCAATCACACAGGTCAATATTTTACTCACTTATACAATGATGACTTGATGTCAAGAGGTTCAACCTTCCTCATGAAATCCCTCTTCAGGAAGCCGAGACACGTAGTGTGACTGCAAACGCTTTCGGGCTCATTTCCCCATTCATGTACACCTCATGTTTGCAAGTGTCTTCTCTTCCTCACTTTGGGTGTCTGGTTAGTATGACTTTTGACGGACAACGGATGTTATGGATTATAAACATGTGTGAAGAGAAGATAGCTCAAAGTTTTCTTAAATAAAATCCATAGACCGACCATTCATATTCTGTTGTAAATGAGTATCAGCAACCCATTATTTCATTCTCTTTTGGCAACAGAGATCCTTTGAGGGTCCTTTGAAAGTGTGATGACTGTTTGAAGGTTTAGTGTGGTAGGTAAATATTTGGGAAAATTGCAAAACACGCACACACTTTACCAAGTGAATGTGGCACAAAAAGGACTTTCTTCTAAAGGTAAACTGAGCACGGTTTGTGATATGATGTCACGGTGGAAATGAATAAGTTGATCTAATGAGCACGTGCAGGAACCAGATAAACGATTTGAAATATTCCATGCACGCCTCGAGCTGTGAGACCCATGGGGGCGCCATTCACCGTCCCTACTGTTAATCAACATCCATCAATTTCAAAATGTTATAAACTATTTGACCTTTTTTTTATATATATATATCATCTGAGCATAGCATGACGGAAAAATGAGGCATCCCAGGGGTCAAAAGGTCAACTTTAAGTAAAACCAGCTTAGATGTCACGAATCTTATAATCAAACGTTTCCTATCCAAATCCACATTTATGTCTATAGCCAAGCTGGTATCTATGGAACAGGGCATTGTGGGAGTTTGGGAAAAAGCTCAATGAAATTTTAACCCCACGTTTGCAACCTTTTCTATGGAGAATAGGAACAGCGCCCTCTCTTGATCCGAAGATTGTGCTGAAGTCGAGAAATACTCTTTTGTAGAGCAAACAAATCTTTTAAAATGTATGTTTATAATTATTTATGAAAGCGATTACTGGCCTGTGCTAAGCATTACGCGTCAGGAAAAGATTCTACCATAGCTGTTCTCGGTTTGACCTAAAAGTGGAGAGCGATGTGTTTGGGGGGGGGGGGTGCAATTTTTGTAATCAATATCAATTTGTTTTTTACGTCTTGATTCGCAAGTTCCTGCAAAATAATGAATGTTCATTTCTTGTGTTCTGATGGGGAATGTTTGCCTGGCCGTTTTCAAGTGTACGATCCGGAACTGTGCGCTAAAATAGTTCTCAGGGCGCCGCTAACTCGTTGCTCTAGAGTTCAGGGGAATACTCCAAATAGAAACAAATCTTGGCCCAAATGGAGCCGAACCTTCCTCGGCTGTTGACCAGATTGGCCCTCTGGGAGGATTTATGGAAGCCAAAAAATTACAACTTCTTCCTTTGAAGGGTAGGTTGCTTATTTGTATGTGTGCTTGAGCAGAATGAGAACGGAAGAAGGTAGTTCGTCTGTCTTACATTTACTAACAGCAGGAATAAACACAATAATTGAAAATGATGTGAATTCATTTGCCAGAATTGTAACTCAACATACATAACCTGCTACGCCAGATTGAATGGTACGCGCATCTCAAGAATGGTACGCGAGGCGCGTACGCGAACGCCGGACACACACTCAAAGATGAAGCTGAAATACAGTCCAAGCTTCGACTACATGGGCGCGTGCGCGTTGATTCATGTGGGACATTACATACACAGTCCCAGGGGTTAAGATCGCGCAAGGCATGATGGGAACCAACATGACGCAGCAAGATCGTACACATGAAAACGAGGTTGCTATGACAGTCCTCGCATTGATATCTAGTTCGTAAGTGACTGCGTCATCGCACGCACCACTCATTACAATATCGCCCATTGGCTAAACTCTCCAGTTGCAATTACTTCCGGTTCCATTGGTTCCAATACTATATACCTTGAGCAAAACGCAAGGTTAAGTTGAAACGACGTCATACTTACGAATCAGATAGGGCTTACGTCTGAACTAGTCTGAACTAGTCTGAACTAGTCTGAGTATCAGCCGTTGCGTTGTCCAACAGATTCCTCTCCGTAACCAAAGTCTGGTATGTGAGAAATGCAACCTCGCGCGCCAGCCAATCGGAGTCGACTTTAGAAATTGTGATGATCATTTCGATCAGAAATGTGGACTGAGCTGTTGACTGGTCAGTTTGGCAACCATTATTTCGTAATACACACAACAACGAGTTACCGAAGACCCGATAGAAGCTGCCCTCTGATTGCTCAGAATCTCGAGGTCAAGACGCAGTCTTGTTTTGTATAATTAATCGCCAAATCTGCTCGCATATCATGGACCCTTGATATGCATGGAGATATTCTGCACACTACGTCTGAACATGGGACCCAATCAAGTCAGAAGTTAATTGCCGTCTTCCAGATTTCAAAGTCAAAAAGGTCAGGGTTTTTTTTACCCTACGTTAGATTTTAAAGTGTGCAAGGAATTTAATTTAAACAATGCCTTATAACTTATAACAGGGTCATATAAAGACTCGAGAAAGTTCAAACTATTTTAAATTTTCGAGCACTCTCTTTTTATTTCCTATTCTGTAAGGGCCTGGGAAATCATTTAAGGAAACGCTATAAATTGAGGCTTATGTTATCGGATAGGTAACATCCGACGTCCAAATTAAAACCAACGATTCGCTTCCACTGTTAATATTCAAGTAAAATACCTTCTCTATTTAGTTTGATGTAGTTTTCTGATATGAAAGAACGATAGGACTCGGGAAGGCATCTATCCGACTCGCATTTATATCAATTTCCAGTCCGATAGCAACCCTGATCACGGTCCAATCCATTCTTTACTTGCGGAATATTTTGAACTAATCTCGTGTGAAGGTCAAGGCTGACGTAAGTTTCGATTTCTGAACTCCATCTTTGAGCCCCCCCCCCCGGCGCCTCCCCCGAGTACTGACCAGTGCATGAGAGTTGGGTATTCGCAGCGCCAGAGTCTCTTAACATTTTCCGAAGATAGATTTTTTTTTCTGTTCTGATGTTTCTAACAATGGTTACATATGGGTCATGTGACAGAAGGTAAACTCTACCAACCCACAATAGTTTACCCTCTGTCTTTTTTCAAACAACTTAAATCAGAATATGCTCGAATTTGTCTTGTGATTGCTTGCGTTTGTTTGCGCCAAGGGAAGGTGCCATTTATGAGTACCGACAGATAATCCGACGCGGATAAGTAGCTAATCCCTGATTATATGGATCATTTTATCCATGAGTTTTATCAGATAATAAAGGGTGGTTTTTGTCCCAGTTTGCTTGTTATCTTCATGTTTAATGTATTCCTGACATATGGAAGATTTCTTATCGGCAGATAAGATTAGTTTGCCCGAGAGGTGGCGCCTGTGGGATATGAATAATCTGCTATTGAGTTGCAATGTTAGATGAAGTGATGTTTGTCAATCTAAGGTCACGTGACTTGAAAACCTGCAGGAAGAGGGACGATTGCAATGTGCTTGGTCACGTGACCCATTGAATGTGTTTGCACACCATGTTTCTATGTTTCTATACATTGTTATTTTGAACTTCATTTTGCAACTATTTTTATCTTTACAGTTTAAAGCTCCAATCGTTTTTTTTGCAGAAACATAATTAAAGGGAATATACATCATTTGCAAACATCGAAAAATAAAACTACCAAGTGTTTGCGAAATACCTTAATAGGATGTTGGTAAATGACAGTCTAAAGCATCCTGTAAAATTATGGCACCTGGTATACTGTCATTTTCAAGAAAAGTGGTATTTTTGTATCAATTTCCAACGCTGATCGGCCGATCAGCGTTGGAAACAACTGGCTTTTTTTTCAAATACTGGCCCCAATTGACCATTGCACTTGTTTGCAATCGATTACAAACCTATGAACGGGTACGAGCCAGCTAGACTGGTTCCCTGACCTTACAATTCCCTAATGTATGTTAACTGCTCTGTTTCTTCTTTTATGGAGTCAGGGAACCAGACTACAGGAAAATGATCGTTTTTCTTGGTTTTTATAGCATTTTCGAACCCAAAACCTCCAAAAAGTCAGTGTAACTATATTTGCTTTATATTTCCAACCCCCCAATTCCATCCATTTCTGAAAATTACAGCAAAAGCAAATGATGTATATTCCCTTTAAATGTACTAAAGATTTCTTTAGTTGCAGGATTTTTCTATAAATTAAAAGTCATATTTTAACGACTTTTATACATTTTTCTTTGCCTATTGCCTGTGGTTTTCCATATCTTTAAGGCCGAAAACCCCCTCGTATTATGCAATTAATCTATAAACAAATTTTAATTTTTGTTTTACTTTGATTGGTTGGCGACTACAAACCAGCTGGCAAACATACTGATACAACAAGACACGCAACCATGCTGAGACCACCGGCATTGCCAGCTGAATTATTAAAAAAGAAGAAATGATATAATATTGTCTCCCGCACGGAAACACGGTGTAGGACAAGCCAAGCAGCGCCGGTGCGCCGCGGCTTACCTCCCGTGGTGAGGTGGATGGCTGCCCGGTACACTGATCAATAGTTCCCGTCTCGTACGGGACAAACTCTCGCCATCAGAACAAACAAAAGCCTGACCAGATGTGGAATATTAATCATGAATTTTATCAAAGGCAGACGCGTTTCGGTCTCTCATTTCTGATGGACCTGCTCATAATTTGTATTGTAATATTATGAATGGATGAGTGGTACTTTGTTTGGTCTGTACTTGACAAAATGTAGCCCATATATATCACATGGTGTGTGTAAATGGGATGAAATTAATAAGACATGCTGTTTTGGTACATACTTAAAAAACGAATTGTTCAAGGTTAAATAAGTGTTTTAATATGTTAAAGTCATGGCCTTTAATTTTAGCCTTTAGTAGGATTCAGAGCTTGGTATTTCGAGAGCCGCGTTTGTTACAATGATGAAGATGCATTTGGTCCGGAAATCTTCATTATACTTCACTGATTAATAGCTGTGGTACTGGAAAAGCGATACAAATGATACATTATATCGATTCACCTGTTATCCAATTAGATGCAGCGAAAATGTGAAACATTCATACTCTCACAGCTCTGATAATCTGATTATGTTTGTGTTTTATACCACATAAGTTTAATTCAGTTAGCCGTATGTTTGAAATCCCAGGCATAATGTAACGATTTATCCTGGATGCTCGTGTCTTTATTTTGCTACAATAGCCCGCTGTGTGGTGAAGAAATACAAATCATTTAAGTGATACAAATGGTAGAGGTTATCGCATGTTAAGTAAGACAGATAACCTTTACCATGCGTGTACACACACTGATACCGATTGATATATAGTTAGTTTCCGATGTGGTATCTTTCAATTATAAAACACATGCGAGCAAAATTAATGACAAAATCTGGTGATGCGAGTCGGAAAAGTACAAATTTGCCATCGCTAAATCGTTCATTTAGACAAAACGAAACGGTATTATTCCAGATGAAGTTTTAGCCCTCTGTTCCCTGATTGGTGCAAATTGTAACAAAGATAAAGTTTCCCATTGAGTACTTTTGAGTTTCCTTCAAAATGTGATTTGCAAACACAAGTCATGCATTCTAGTCTGGGGGTGTTTGATTTTTAACAAGCTTATTTTTTAATCTTGATTCAGTTTTTTAAATTAAGGACTGAATTCTGCCAACAAACTCAATATTCGGATTTAAATAAAAACAAACTTTGAAATAAATGCCTGCTGTGTTTGAAAAAGCTGTAATCTTTTAGACAATAATTATAATTTATATAACGATAATTATACTTTCTGATATTTCAATTTTAGTCAACCCTGATGAATATTCATAAGTCTTCTTTTAGTGATGGTGGCCCCTAACTACGAATACAATGAATCACCGTCTGTCTCGCCGGCCGATGGCGGCGTCACTGTCATTTCTGGTGACTTGACACGAACAATGAAGAGACTCGTCTAGGTATCCGGCCGGCTACGCTAATCGGCCTAATCGTTGAACCAACAATGCCTTTGATATGTGTACATTGTGCTCGTGCGTAGACCAGAGATTTGGCCTTTCACGAAACGAAGGTTACAGTTCGGTCGCACGAAGGGTTTATTTCTTTGACTGTTTGAGTTTTAAAAAAATAACTGAAAAATAATCTGTTCAGTGGTATAAACATGTAATAACAAGGACGATGTAAAAACAACTTTTAAAGATTCCCTTTTGGTATTTGTTTATGTTATTTGTTTTTCTTCTTTTTTATGATGGTCGTATAAATTACTGAGCACTGTGTTAAGTTCAAGTGTCATAATATTGTTCATTTGCTAATTCGTTCATGAGTAATATAAATGGTTTTCAAGATTTGCTTTATGGTTTCCTGTTCAGTTGCCTTTGGTGAATGCCACGTTTAATACGTTGCATCCCATTAATTGAATTTGTCTGGTATGGGTCCGTAAAGAACAACGTGTTTTAATCATCACAGCGTCCCCTTTATACGTGTACACGTACATGTACATGTACTGTGACAGGAACTCCATCGATACGCACAGCTAAATCCGCAATTTCGTGAACGTGGTCGTTCCGCATGCATCGGCGCCGCGGCGGCGCCATGCAGTATTCAGCGCTGATAATTACGTTCCGAACCGAACAACCCGCCCCGATAGCCCCGCCCACCTCATTTCGTAGTCCACTCAAATTGCTGGATACACAACTCACGGTCGTTTGATAACAAATGAGCCCCGCTCATACGGGGATCACTGCATTTACAGTTCATAGATCCGGGCCTTGATGTACACAACGTGCAGTCATTGTACAGTACATGTGCAGTCATTGGATTCACTACAAAACTGCACTTCGCTAAAAGCGGTACCCTAACCACTCAAAACACTATCGCTGACGATGTTGCTGTTGTGAAGGGGCTATCATTTCTTACTTGAAATATGAAGAAGTTCTGGTTTTATGGAACAGTTTATCAACTGCATTCAGTAAGGATTTTTGGAGTCACTTGTCAAACTGGAAGGCACATGGTGCATGCGGCACTAGCTTAGCCCGGGCGCTAGTGGCGTTGTTACGCACAACCACAGGGACCGGTGAAGTCTGTAACTGTATCGTGGATTTGTTTACCTAGCTAAAGACTTGCAACATGGATCGGGAAGTGAATGGACTACGGGCGGTCTATACTCTGTGTGTCTACACCTGTCTCGTGCTTTGTAGTTGTACTTTTCGTCTAGTATGTGGTAAGTTTGAAAATAATGTATCACTGACGGTTTACCCATTTATTCATTTTCCACTTTAGGCAACATTTAGCGAAGTATACGGACTTCTTGGTTCTTCCAGCGTATCAACCTAAAATTCTGATCAGCGCGCGCGGTCCAACTTGCAGGCCAATCATATTGCGTGAAGCGTGAATACATTTACATAATTTGTTCACGATGAAAAGATGAATTTGGAAGTTTAAAGTCGTAAAATTTAATGTGGACGGCCATTTATGTTTAATCAGTAACCACCATTAACACCTTTGTTTCGTTGATGTTTTTCTATTGCAAAGCTTGTGTGTTCATCAAATTTCATGGCATTTTTATTTTGTTTTACATGACATGAGGTTATTGAAAATCAAGAAATAATATCACAAGGAAACCACACTATATTTATACAGAGGAATCCAAATTGTCCCTTAACTACAGTATTACGCCGTAAATTGTCGGGTAGATTTGTCATTTATTTAATTGTTTTGATTGTTATCCATCCTCAGTTACTTTCAAATATTATGTGTGTATCACTATCATGAATTATTATTTTGGAAGTAATTAATTATGCCAAATTTGATTTTTCAAATTTGATTACCAGTGATTATACCTTTGGTAACTTTCAGTTCGGCCATTTTTGCTCAAACCATGTACCAGCATGACCAGTCTTTTCAAGGACAAACTGATATCTCATTTCTACGTGCTTCCATAATGTTTGACAATCTCGCGACCCCCGGGTCAGACCCCCTCCTGTCTAGAGTTCATAATATTTACTATTCCAATGACCATTTCTGACAGTTAGAATGGATAGATTTCAAGCATCCAGGCTGGAATTTCTGGAAGAGAGATCTACATGTAGATGCGCATCTTAGCACTTTGTGCTTCCATGGTCAGTGACTATGGTGACAGTGTCGAGGAAGGAAATAATGTATGAAATTCAAACTTTGTTTATGGAAGTTAACATTCTTAAAGTTTAATTTTGTACGGATGAATCGAGCATTTGTTGAGTATGTTTGCGGTTTTTTTAACCAAATTTCCTACCGCTGAAAATGTTACGCTTCTTATAAGTTATCTCTGGTGAGTGGTGACCTTGTGGTTGTAATAAAAAGTACTATAGTTAAACTGATACTGTTTTAAAATGGACATTCATCTGAAATATTTTAGCATTATTAAGACTACATCATTTTGAAGGTTTATTTAGGTACGAGTTTGGTGATTGGTATTCCTGTTGTAATGCAATGCAAGATCGATTCGGACAAAGATGGGAGAAGGACCTGCTTAAGATGTGTCAGTTTTGCTCAGTGAGGGGATGAAGTCATGCGGAATAAACTCATTTACGGTGTTGTCTGAGAACACGAAGAACACAGATCGTCACCAGTTAACCAGTGCGGTGCAGCGAGGGAATGGTTTGGGGATCAACCGTACACAACTAGCTCCACCCCAGCGACCGAAACCAGCAAGTGACCCCGTGAATTTGGCTCTGGCTGACCCATAGGACCCCACAGTGCCGTCTCGCTCCGGCAGTAAAGTGGGCAGCACAATACATCATCTGCTGAACCCTGACGGTGATAATACACCAGCCCCTCCGTACAGCTCAAACTGGATAATAGCCCAGAGTACACAATTCTTAGCGAATTAATCGACTTTTTTCCAGCCAAACCACTGGCGCTAATGCCTGGCGGGCCTGAGCTCAAGAATAGCCTTAACGCATTGATTCCTCCCTCCTTACCGTTGTTGGTTTTGCTTTGAGATTTGCTGAGAGGGCAGCGTGTTGCTCGGTCTTGTTTGGGACATCTTTAAGCCTTTTCTTTGGGGGTTTGCTATCACAATGTTGATGATGAGTCTCGAGAGCCTGTGATAGACAGAATTTAGAATTTGAGGATGATGTTTAGCGTATTTGATTAACGTTTTTTCAGTTTGGCTACAGAGTTAGTGTTTGTCAAGTCAGTGAAGTCTCGATGGACCGGCTACTTCTGCTTCATTTTGCTCTTGTCATTACAAATGGAATTTGTAATCCCAACGTCATGATTGTTCAAGTTGGAATTGTGAAATTACTTTGTCTTTTGAAGTAGTTGTTACTAAAACAGTTGGGAGTATAACGTTTGTGTGCCACACTTTCAGTTTGAAACGCGAGTAATAATTGAAACGATGATAGTTTTAGACATGGCCGCGCGCCTGAGTACATTGCACAAGGTTGTTGAGTACCACACGCCACATATGGGTGTCAATTTTAGGATTGACCGCTCGGCCGCAAATGGGCCTCTTGACGGATGCCTAGCACCCTCTAAAACAGCTACATACTAAATATTTAGGCTCTTGGCTTGCTTGCTTTGCGCGTGTATACTTAAACCAATGATCTTTGGAACCTTTTTATCAATGACTCTTTATTATATGAACTGCATTTTACGGGATCTACGGTGGAGGTTTTTGATGAAGTCGGAGCTGTCGCACGAGTCCATGTTTGTGTTTGTATAATTCTCCATCTCTTTATGGTTACAATATAACAAAATTATGACAATATTTGTTGACGGGATGACTTGGAGTGGCTTGTGAATGCGTTTTAAATGGTTGGAACTTTTGATGATGGTGGAGTGTTTCTGGTCGTGAATGCAAAGTCGTGCCTTGGGTATGCCTACTGCGAGCTTAAATGAACTCAAGGTTGTCCGTGGATTGTAAATGCAGAAAGCAGACCAACCTGTCGTATATCTATCAGTCTGTGAACAGACATTTATTATAGTCGGAGGTCGTAAATGGCAAATCAAAATTAACTTATTTAAAGCTCTCCTTGACTTCTTGGAGTCCATTCTGAATGGTGCAAATCCCTGCTCTAGGTCGAGTTGTGGGTTTAGCTTGTTGATGTTGTAAAACGCCCGATGTCCACAGTCTTATCTTGAAGTTCACTGTCTGAATTCAAAATGATTTTGCCATGTTTTTGTTTGATATGGTTTTTCGTGTAAACGTTATCTTCAGTATGACCGTCCGGGTAGAAACCCCCAGCTGAAATGAGCAAAAGGTTTTTGAGTTTCGAACAATTGTCAACATAATTTAATTATAGCGACATCTGGTCCTGCTGATCTTGTTCTTCTATTTTGGATTTGGTTCAATAAACGGTTTGGAAAAGCTCCTCATTAACTTTAATTTCGACTCGCATTACATATTTATTTGCGCCAAGTGAATGGGTTTACAGTTAAATACCACAATACATGTATTATGCATGGCACAGTAACACTGGTTAGTGTTATACCATTCAATGGGATCATATGACATCGTTTATCTGGAACCAGTCTGTTGCATTCAACAGGTGTAATACAATCCAGTCGAATTAAATATACCAACGTCCTGACTGCGGTGTCGTCTAACTTGCAGAAGGATTGCAAGAAATGTTGGACTGCTCCCATTGTACTCCTTCCTTTGAGAATTTGCATTTTTTGTTGTTTGCAAGCAAAATTTGAGCTTCTATCGAGACATTCAGCATGCTGCTGCCCTAAGTTAAACTAGTTCTTGTATCATTCTTGGCACTTGATCAAGTTGATGATATTGATAAAATTGTTGAAAAGTTTTGTAATTTAACAGATATTGTAATATGAATACAGAAATTTGTTTTCATATTGATAATGAATATTTGTAAAGAACACAAAAGTCATCATTTTGTGCCAACCACTTATTTTTTTTTCATTTGGATCAAGTTGAACATCCATTATTCTTGATATCTTAGAATGGTGTTTTTACAGTGTTAGCAGTTAATCACAGCAACAGTATTTGTCGTAATTGAACAAAAATAAATATGCACAATAGACGGTAAGACCTATGGCGCCGAAAGTGTATTTTATCATTTCTGCTCATACGGCGTAGTGGACTGGAACGCGCTAACGGAAATGTTGCAGGGTGCCATTGGAAAGGTTCGAGTTGGTTGCGGACGACAACTCGGCACCGCTTTGTTCAAAGTCCGGGTGGATGGTAGTTAGCTACGATTCACTGCTCGAAAGAAACACACATTTTCAGTGATGGACGAAGAACAGAATTATTTATCACCACTGGTTATTAGTCGGGGAAAAACCAAGCCAAGGATAATGAGCAAGTTAATTACGTTATGGTAATTTCATACGCCTGCCAACTATTACAGTATTACGTGGAACAAACGAGGAATCGCGTATGCTGGTACACATGTAATTAGAAATGTCAAGGGTACCAGCCTAATGTATTTGGCTGCTAACGACTGATGTGGAGGTAATGTGCTTGTAAAATATAAAGTACAGCAGAAAGAAGCATTTCGTCATATTAAATCAACTTTGCTTTTTCATTTGTTATTAAGTTTACTCGTCTGATTGGTGTTGCTATTGTTACCAGGAATTTTTACAAATTGGAAGACATTTTTGAGAGATATAAATGCTACAAACAATTCTTAAATGGAAGGAAGCGAGATATTTGGGGAGTGCAAAGCCACGTTGTGTTGAGATTTTGTTGTATCAGTCCTTTACAATGATGCTGTGTTGTAAATATGTACGGCTTTCATCCTTCCGTCGCCATGACCGCGAGTACAGCGTGGTCATGGTCAAAACCTTCACAATAAAACCTCTGGCTCCTCGCTGGAATACCCACTGACTACTGTTGCTATTCCATTCTCGGGCTTACCACTGTCTTTCCTTCATGCGGAATAACGCGTAGACAATGAATCATTTTCAACACAAAGGAACGCGCAAGACGGCGCTGGGGATTGCTACTTCCTCTTAAACCATGGAGTCTGGCCTTGAGACGTCATTTCTAGAAACCATGCACTTGAGGTTGGAGTCACTTTATTGACAAGCAGTTTCACATCATGAGAGTGTGTCGGTGTGAAATTAATAACATGGTGCACTGTCAACATACGAGTAGAATGTCTGTCTGCCTGTGTCCACTTGATTAGACTTGTGCTTATTTCAATTTGTGTCTGTTGACATAAATGAAAATGTTCTCAAGTTGACTAGATATGTTATGGCCGTCTAAATAGTACGTATATGTACAACATGGAAGGCAGTACATCTCAAACGATATTCCATTCACATTGTCATTCATCCCGCGTGATACCTTAATTCTTCCAAATACCATGCTGGATTTACATAAAAACATGGTTATATCATTTTATCAGTTGATCCGATGACACAACGTTCTAGAGTAAAGTTAAATACTCGTAATATATGAGGATCAAAATCCTTTGTCAAGATGAAAGAAAAAATCCTTTCAAGTTTGCCGAACGCTCATTTCTCATGAGAGAATATCTTTAAATTTAACCTACTTTGTCTAAATCACCATTTAGGGAGTATGCTGGAGTCGGCAATTGCAAACACTGTATTTGACTTGTGAAACAACAACAAAATGTCGTTTATGGAAATGGTTGATATTTAGTTGTCGTAACAATGCATCATATCGTTCTCGTTTCTTAATCTTGGAGCTCTTTCTCTGGAGATTTTTTTATTGTAAAATGGCACCAAAAGTGAGGCAACACGGTGGAAGAAATTTACTGAATCAAGACCATATTAATTATTTAGTGTTGGCTAGTGTGCTACTACTGCCACTGGGGTGTTGGCAAAAAAACCGAAACATCTCACACGTATTGTCTAACGTCAAACTACTAACATTGAATTGGGCTTCGACTATGATTTACCAAAAGTCGGTGCCATAATTAATGTTCAGATTGGTTTCCATAGCAATAGCTGAATTGTATTCTACATTTCTAGGCCTACCCCATGCCATGTAGGCATTGGGGTAAGAAAAACCCAACGTACGTTGTGTGGTGTAGTAGTGAAAGTCTGCAGCCCCAGGCGCCTTGTATGCATGAATGAACGCCTAAAGAATACTGTTTGTTTAGCGATGTGACAAGCCAAGCAACGTTAACGGTGATTGCAAGCGAATTCTCTAGGCCGATTACGACAGAATGAGTTTACTTATGCTTGTTAGATTTTCCATGATGTGTGTGTCCGTTGTGCGCTAGCAAAACTGTTTAAAGGGTTGAACGTTGGACGAGAACGCGAACAAACAATTAATTATACTAGAACTATCCTTGTTAAGTTGACAACAGAAGAGCCTGCTTGAAACTGCTTAAAAACATCCAATTGCTCAGATTTGTTATATTTTTGATACTCTTTTTTCTTTCAATTTCTGAATTAGTCAGGCTTCCATTGTTCTTATACTTCTGTCTAGGGTGGATAATGGATATTGTTTTTGGCTAGTCAATTCATAAAGCAGTCCACTTTTAAAAAGTCGATCTTGTTTTTTATGGTTGAAGTAAGAGGATTCCGCGTCTTCGCGCAAGCTCCGAACTTGAACGATCGCGAGAAATTAATTTGAAGATGATGCTTTGTGAGTGTCCTTGAAGCCCAAGTGAAATTCTTCCCCAGCGGACAAAAAATGGTGTGCCGCTGCTTGGTATCGACGGTCGTCTTGTTCTGCGCATCGAACATCAATATTGCAGAGCAGAGTTTGACTCGGTGTTCAGTCATTGTGGTCGATGCCATTAAGGAAGCAGACGACATCAAGACGACATCCTGCTGCCATGGCAACCATAGAAGTCGTAGTGAATGCTCAGCTGTGAATTCCGTCTTAACGAGGTGAAGTGGAGTGAAGTCGGAAACGCCAGTCTGCTTGGCTCTCATCGTCTATACTCAACCTGCTTCTTAATTTACTCATAAGGCTTTTATAGATTTCTTGAATTTCAGGGGAAAATAGTATCTCGCAATGTTTGCTTGTCTAGCTTCTGGACTGGAGATGCAAGGCTTACATTCGGATTGAAGAGCCATCACTGGGTATCAGTCTAGGCTATTTCACGCAGGTGTGAAAATGATTGAACTCATGAGCTTGTCGCGCGCTCAGCATGTCTGAGCCTATCAGAAGCGTGGATGGATCTTGCGAGCTCCCCTTACACGATGGGTTTTACATCTGTGAAGATGCCTTGTCAGTGTTCAGACATGGAATATGCATTATGGGAAGTCGACGCAGACGCGTTGCTGCGTACTAGCGACGATTAGGCGCCGTAATTATTATTGGGCAAAATTTTTGGCGGAATGGTTGGTCGTTAGGGAATTGTGGCGGTGTTGAACGGTCGTTAGAATCGTGTGTACGGAAAGACTGGCGTTATGGCGTTATGTAATGAATACTTAGCGGACGTCACGCTACATCCATGGCTGCTTATTTTGTATTTACATGTCATGTAGAGATAATCCCAATTCAGTTTCATTGAATTATTGATATGTCGACAGGTCATGCATACACCAACTTCACCGTCCTGAAATTGACGTGTTCAGATAGCTAACTGGAAGAGCACATGTAGTATAGTAGTACGATCGATTTTGCGTAATGTTCAGTGAAGTGACTGAATGTACACATTGCAGTGAAGTTTCGCTGTCTGCTGTATGATGTTATTGCGTCGTTAGCTGAGCTTTAAAAAACTTTGTTGTCCGAATTTATGGCTTGATAGTTTGGGTTTAAAACAACCGAAGAGCTCCTACATCGAAAGTGACCGATTTGTTATTTTTTATTTATTAGATGTCATTTGTTTGTATTAGTTTACCCAGTAGGTAAATAATAGCACCATTAGGCCTACTTACATATACATCATCTTAAGTTTGATCCATTCCATTGTGTTAAGTTGATGTATTCGCCAGCTGGACGGAGCCTTCATATCAAGGAGGAAAAGATGAGCATTGATAAAGCAGGTAGAAAGAATGAAGAAACATCATGTCAATCTCCTAGCCTAATGAGCTCCCCTGGAATCTCAAAAATATCAACTCGCAGTGTGCATTTCAGGTATCATGCTTGGTAATAAAAAGATAATACATGTTATCGGTTTTCAGTTCTGAGCTCTGTTTACTTTATTCATGTATTACACATGTATGCACAAGTCATCTGCCAGCTGAGTATGGATTATTTTTAATAATCTGTGTTGTATTCAGTTTCATGCGTGCTGAAAATATTTATTGAGAAAAAAAAAGTTTTGGTGTAAACTTTTCTTGTGAATTTCTTTCCAGTTTTTTTCTTCACGTTCAGTGCCTCCACATGTTTTTCTAAAACCAAATTTCCTGTTAACGAACTCAACTTGGTTTCGAATGGGATAGCTTAAAAATACAGCCTTACACTTCCAGTGTCATGCTTGATGCTTATTGACAGCAATTTCTGGGTCATAGCTCGTGTGTTCGGAGTTCGTGAAACCTGATATTTTTGCAAAAGGGCAAGCATTAAAATTAACTTTGCAGAAAAAACAAAAATGAATATCATCTTCCCAGCAAACAATATAATATTTCCGTATGGCCGATATAAGAAGTCTAGCTTCCTATCCTCATTATCTTGGAGCCTCGTTAGTCGTCAAGAGTCAGGAGACACTGTGTCTCTGCAATCCAACTAAGCCACAGTCACACGCTCCAGCAGCAGACCAAGTCTGGTCATTAACCGGAGCTAGACTGATTAATGTCCGTCCCAAATATCATTTAATATTCATTACGACCAACATGGAGTATCATTAACCTACATTTAACTACAGATTACATCCAGTTGTCATGCATATTCATGAGATGCAGTTTTCATGTCGGTATTACGACGTGGCCGAGTAGGAATTTAAACTGTTGTGAAAATAATTGCGCTTGCGTCATTCAGATAAAGGTGTAGGATCATGTTTATCAAATTGTACGTCATCTTTAGTTGAATTATTCTATTTATTGTAAATCACGTAAAAGTAAATAACAAAATATCACATCAATCGCATTCCGCTGGAAATGAACATGCATTACTTTCGTACCTGACAATAAGCAAGTTCAGGAGACTTTTTAACTGTCAAGAATTTCAGTTGGGATGCTTTTTTTAATTAATGTTTTGATGTTGACCTGTCAACCTTGCACTCTATTCCTCACCTTGACAAAACAGTAAACACACCTAGAAACCACATCGGCACCCCACAGCGCCTTGATATGACACCCTACCCTTAGCCCTCACTTGCACCTCTTGTTGTACCCCCTCACCCCCCCCCCCCCCTTCGCCTAGGTCCTCATCACATCGATTCTTCATCTCCCTGTCTGTTCCCATCAGATCCTCTTAGGCCAAGACGGACAATAATTGCAGTAATTGGTCTCCCCGGAACTCTATCCATCATTTTTGACAGTCTCGCGGGAAAGAAAAAGTTCGATGAATTTTTTTAGTTCGACATGCTGCTACGCTCGGAGCGTAGCTGCGATTTTTTTTGATTTTTTTTTTAATAAATTTGTCTGCAAAATTTCCATCTGTAAATCTTCATTTATATATATATATGTTCTGAGTAGAATTATGCCATATTGGAACTTTTGTACATCACGTATTAGCATTTTCAAAACTTTCAAATTAGCCATTCTCTGCAACTACTTATACTCAAATGACAAAGCCTGATTTTTTTTCATGCACTTGTCCTGCTTTTCTGACGAAATGTTCTTATTTCATTCGAATCGGGTTAAAAAGTGTGTTGATGACAATTTTAATGTTATTACCATCTACGGGTTTCTCTAAGTACCCCGTGCGTAGAACAAAAAACTTTAAATCTTGAGGAAGTGTATTCATTTGCATTTAGTGTAGATTAGAGGAGTCGAGTCCCAAGTCCAGGAACGCGGATCAATCAAGCGACGATCTGCGGAGTACGTTGTTCTATTTTAAGCAAACTCTCCTGCTTATCACTCAGTAAAACTGCTAATCTTCCTATCTTTTATTGGTTCTTGTTGTTACCCTACTCGGGAGAGATGTTCAAACAGGCTTATCCATGGAAGGGCGGCTGGCCGGTGCCGTCGTGTTTGAAAAGAAGACTAGCGCAAACTGTAAAGTGTTTCCTTATGATTCCAAGTGTTGATTTTATCAGCCTACAAACTCCTCATTTTTGTGAACATAGTTCTTTCTGCTTCGTCTTATAATGAATCAAAGTGGATTGGAAGAAGAACAGACATCTTTTTTTACACTTTTATCAAATTGAAGTGAGCTCACTAATAATTGAGGTTTCTGTCAGTAATTTCACGCATGCGTAATAGTAATATACGTTGTTGCATAGCCACTGTCGTTTATTTGTACTTGTACTAGGCGAGGTTTATATGTGATAACATGAAGCGCCATGGTGATGGCAAGAACCTATTTACTGTCAGAAAGCAAAATCTAAATATGTCTACTTTTGGATCATTCAATGTATCGCATGCCTGGAGGCTTCGGGGTGTTAGTTGATTTGAAATTCAACCCCATACTTTAATTTTGCCCCCGATGCAAAGTCGTGCAAATTCTGATACGGTTGGTGGGGTAATTATTGACCTAGATTTTGTATCCGTTGTGGTGACGTATGGGCCCTATAAAGAACGCCCTCTTATTTGTTGTCACCTAAGCCAAGTACATATATTACTTGGTAAAAGCTTTGTTGGGTTCACTGTCATAAACGTCAACCATTTCAATGAGATGGATAAAAAGTTGGTACCTCTTTGTCATGGGACATGCCGTTCTCCCCGGGTGCCTTGCAAGTTGCTTTGTTACTCTACATTCTATAAGAGAGGATTATTGTGGTTAAATATGGCAGAAATATTGTCACTGCCTGGGCCATTTATTATGTATTCTTGAAAAGAGCAGCTGCTTTGGAACTGTAGAATTTCAATTACACACAAAATGCAGGCCTGTAAATACGATTGAATTGTACATGTGGAGACTTGTGTATTTAATAGAGAATTATTTTAGGAATCGATCAAAGTTTCCAAAACAAGGAATTAGAAAAAGCATTAAGGGATGTGCAGATAGTGAGATACCGTTTTGTAAATGATAAATTTCCAAACGGAATGGTAACTGTCAAATTGAAACAGTTTAGAAAGCATCCGGTGTAAGACTAAACGGGTAATTTCCGCTAAACTTAAGTTACTTTCTTGGGAAAATAACAGGAAAGATAACGTTTCATTAGATAGGAAATCCCAGGATTCATTTACGTAATTGACTTGTGTTCTGCACAAACTCGCCCTGCCACAGACAAGCCGACAACCAGTGCTGCGGTCAACCTTGTGCCCAATGACCCCTCGGACCACGCTCCCACCCTAACCCAACATTCCTCAAGGGGCTTCCTATACCTGGTTATTTTTCCTATTTTGAGCATTTGAAGGGAGTCTGGTCTCTATCACAGTTATTTGTTCACAAGCTCCATTCTGTGAATATCACACACAGGACAAAAAGCTTAATAGCGGCGCTGTTTTCATCCCCCGTCTGCAAGCGGGTGATTTTTAAAGCCCTGTCCCTCAGGATATGTGTTCTGTTCTTCGTAATCCGTGGAAGGTAGAATGGACTTAAAACCTCACGTCACAAACCGAATTATCGGACTCTCTTAGCCGTGTCAACCCGCTAGGCGTGTTGTTTGATACACGGAGGTTTTGTCAGTTAGTTGGCCATAAAAGTGAAGTGTGGATGTTATATCAGGTTTTTAAAGTTATACATCCGGTGATGTAAACTACCCAGTGTGCACTCATGCAATCCTTTGATGCAGTTTTTTTTAACTAAATGTCTTCCTTTTTTTGCTTTGGTTAGAGCTGTATTTTAGGGGTAATTAAATGTATTAATTAGTGTTACTAGTTTGGTTTGCATGACATGCAGGACATTTTATATAATTGAACCCTTGATTTCTGCATTGGTTTGAACGTTATTTATTGATCATTTCTACCTGGTCACTATTCTAACGAATCATTACTTGTCCCTGAAGAGTCTCCCTTTTCACGCTCCTGTTTTCCTCCTCTTCTCACCAGTATGACGGATCTCTGGTTTTAGAAAACACTCCTGAATATTCTCTGACCTTACCGCATGATGAAGTGCAGACGTTGACCATTAGTACGCTCCCGACACCAGACTGTATAATGCCATTTTTGTCAACGCTTTCAAATTGACCACTGTTGGCAGGCTGTGTTGCCTTCATCGCTTCTCTTTCTTTGGCGCCTTTTGGGAATTTTAAGTGGACGGAAGGTTGTGAGTGATATGTTGTCTAGGTTACAAGCAGTATTGCGCTGTGAAATCACCTAGAAACAAAGACACTTTTTAGAGTTATTTATGTTTTCATTACGTCACTGTAGATGGTTTTCTAAGGCATCACAGAGCCTTTGGATTCATTTCATAATAACTTCCATTAGCTTCCCGGATCATTCTGATCTGTTGCATGACTTAACCTTGTTAAGAATAATCGATCGTAACAGCGATGTTTTGGGTGAAATGTTTACATTAGGGCGGAATAATTAGAGTAATCCCTACGACTTATTGGGACCTTAATTTATTCAAGATTTATACAATTAGGAAGTACCCTGAAATGACAATATTAATTTCCTTTGCTCACTGGGCGTTGTGGTTTCGATGTAATCACGAGCAATACAGGTTTCCAAATGCCGTGAATTGTCAAAATAGGCCTGATGGTTTGAGTTATGAACAACTTGATTCCCTTGACCCAAATGCCGGTCGGTTTTGCTCCCGTTTCCCAGGGAATAACTGGACTTCAAATTGTAGAAATATTATCATTCTTCCAGTTAGTGTACCATATATCATAAAAACGAAAATACATTTCTTGAATCGTATGTCTATATAGTAGACTGGACAGAGCAACAGTAAATACAGAGTTATGTTCGAACTGGATACCCAATTATTTTCACCAAAATATTAACATTGATAGCACTGCTGGTGTAATTTACGAGTCGTTTTGGTAAACTATGGAGTGGTCCGCACTATTTCAGGAGTCCAGAGTCAGACGGCGTCCGTCGCCCATGTCACTCAGTTCATATTTTATGATCCACAGATCCAAGTTTTGTGTCTTAATATCTAACGCACAGCCGCACACTGTCAATTATAAAACATAGAAATAAATGGCAGAAACCTGAATGTGTATCTAAGTGTTGGGCTGAAAGTAGGCAACGTTTGTCGAATAAAACATCACCGGTAATGATATATTGAGCAATATGCTGTAAATTAGACCTGATTTGGGAAGAGTTTGGACTAACTATCGCAGCGCGAATTGAAAGAAAATATAAGGGGAAATGTATATGGGTGAAGTGGGGTCGTTTTGCAGGGACGCGGGCCGCGACAGCACGGCGCGACATCCGTTCTCACCCGTCTAAAACACGGCAGTGATGGGTGTGATGAGAACGCTTGAATCGCTCCGTGGTGTGTGGGAAGAGAACATGAGGTGAAGAAAACAAGGAAGGGTACAAGGAGACATAGTGTTTCCTTTTGAAACGTCTCGTAGATTTCTTAAAGGACCCGACTATTTTTTTCGATATGAATGTGTATCTGATGTTCAATCATGCCTTGATGGACACTGGAGCTTAATTAATTACAGTCCCGCTTGAAAAGACAGGAAGTACATGCTTTGGCTGAACTGGAAACGTAAAATCTGTATGCTGAAATGAAGATCTGAAGAAACTTAGACCTTTGCTTGCACTTTTTGGCACTGTATCTTGGCTATAACTTGGATAATATATTGATAGATTCAAGATGTATACGCAAAACTACTTTTTCGTTTCAATCTTTGGAACGATTGAAGGCAATAGATAGCATCATTCCTGATTAAAAAGACTGACAATATCCGTTCGATTTCCGTGTCATGACTAATTTGAGCAGCTTTGACAGGAGTCGATTTTGACGTATCATGGTGCGTGTCTCTCAAACAGCTCGTGAAATTCACCAAAACGGAACTCCCTTTTCAATTGTAATAAGTGGCGATCTGTACTTTCATGTCTGATATGGTTCCCTTGCGGATTCATTTTGTGTGAACTAACTACAGTGGAGTTGAGATCTGCTTCTAGAAAATTGCTTGTGAAAGAATAGCATGTACGAAAGCACTGGAGATTATGCAGAATTAGGGAATTCCAGTAGACTTCCTCTTAATTTCACGTCTTGGAAGTTTGCTAATAGCCTGAAGTCACTCCACTCATCGAAGGATTAAATCAGCGAGGAAGGGTCGGTTCCTTTCTCGAGAAGAAAAAAAACCTTGTGTTTTTAGGAAGCGGGAAATGAGTGGAGTTTTTGAACGTAGGTTCACTTTTTGGTGAGCTAAAATCATTGACCTTTTGGCAGTGTTTCGTTCGACAATAGCTAAACTATAACGACGCTGTTGTTGAGCTTTCGGTTAAAAAAGTTTGGAAGCCTTTATGGAATCGCCTGAGCGGAACAGTTTAGTAAAGTAATAGTCGGCAATGTAATAGGTTGGTAATAGCCGAATGGTCGTCTGTAGAGTAATTGCAAAACGAGGAGTAATTGTTAGTTTTTTCCCTTCGCTGTCATTACGATGTGATATCACACACAACTCTTTTTCAGATGATGCCGAACGCTCTCTACATATCTCAAATGAAATGTACCCCCCATTTCCCAACAACAAAACTCCTCTCTAGGAGGCCAGATTCATTATCTTGTGTTTTGGGTTGCCTCTTCAACTAAAGTGTGGATGGGACTTTGTGACGGAGTCTCGTTAAGTCAATGAAGCGTGTTTGGCGCCAGCAGACAACAAGACCATCGCGTCTCTCTACCCGTCTATTATTCTCCTGTTCCCCTCTCTCATTGTTCACGTTGGGTCGGAATAGACTGGATGGTTCGCCTGGTGTCTGACCGCCGTGTCATCTGTCTTTGAGTCGGCATGGGGTACTCGGTCTGTACCGGTCTTCATTGGTCTCTTGAAAGCACAAAGAAACTGGAGACACCAATCTATTGTCGCGTTAACAAAACAAGTTAAGGATCACTTTTCTGGTGACAATGGGACTGGGAGTGAGCAATGGGTCTGGTCTTTTGGTAGGGGTACAGGGGACGGCTCGCTAGCAAAATGCTGGAGTGTTGTTTGGTAGACTGTCACATACTTTGTCGGGGACGAAATTGGTGGGTGTTTTGTGATGTACCTGCCCCATGATACTAGACACCCCTTCATTCTGCCATCTTGATGGACGCGTATTTGCCGATGGCAAGGCTGTACCAAACGAATCACTGTCATAGTGATTCTCTACTCTGTGTTATCTCTGAAACCCTTACTTGCTCTATGTAGATACAAAAAGATAATTTCTAATCCATCAAATCCATGTATTCGAATCAAAGTGGTCAAAGGCGGATTTTCTAAGACATTATGTTGGAAAACCCAAAGGAAACTAAATATAAGAACATAAACCAAAAGGTTTTGCTTATTTATTTAAACCAGTCATAAAACAAGTATCCTCACCAGTACGACAAAGAAATGGAATGGCATGTGCATTACATTCAAGAATAGGGGGCTGCTTTCATTTAGAGTGAAAGTGTGAACAACACAAATTGAAGTGTCTGTAACATTACACTTTTCAGTTTCCAAGATGGTATGAGTGCATGAATAATTGGGGAAAGATGCTTTGTTCGGTGAAATTAAATGCATTTTATGGCCAATTTGTATACAGTTTCAAACGAAGAATTTACGTGCATGTCTCAGAAGGTTAGATACCAGTATGAGAGTCTGCAATGTGCCACAGTTTTCGATAAATCATTTCTTTGTTGAACCTACATTGTTCTTGAAAGTTAGTGGTAATTTCTGCAGGGAATTCTGAAAAAAAGGGGTACTCATATAAGCAAAAGCTTATTGTTTAATAAACCTTTTTTGTTTTAACTTAACAGGTGAGGTCCACTGTTACTGTAACTCACCAAGATGCTCATCGAGTAATTACATGTGCGAGTCACAACTCGGATGTTACTCACTACTCGTCGACAGGCAAGGGAACACTAACGATCCGTACCTGCACGGATGTATCGAATCGATTACCATGGAGAAATGTGAGGAGATTGCTCGATTGAACAATGAGACGTCGACTGTACCGGCTGAGAGTGCATCTCAATATCAAGATCTGTCTTGTTGCTTTGACAGTATGTGTAACTTTAAAGACGGATCTGAGATCAACGAGGATTTGGAAACATTTGGTAAGTTTTATTACACATTACCGAAAATGCTTTGGTTTATTTATTACATGGGTATGCCCAAACAGTTTAAATAAAAGTGGTTTCCACTGGGTTCCTGCTTACATTACAAATGATTAGACTACATGCACATTCACGTACAATTACAAATACAACACAAATACTACAATACAATTATACAATACAACACAATACAAGTACAATTCAATTATACAATACAACAAAATACAATACAAAACAATACAATAAAAGCACATGTATAGAATTAATGCACAGCTATTAAGCAACTATTATAACTACATTAACAACATCGCTTAGCAAGCTTTACTCAGGTGATTTAAGTGAACAGAAAGAATGTGTATATATTGTGCAATCAAAACGTACAGGCTAACAATTCGCTGATTACGGGAGGGGCGAAAACTCCGCGAAAACCCTTTGGGGCGAAAACACGGGGAAATTCCCATCCGGCTCCTTATTTCTATGGCAACCAAGTTTGTCAAGTTTGTCCAGTTCGTTATCCGAAGCACCCTTAATGGCGCCCTCGTAATCTAAAGGTACACTTAATGGCTCTTCGGCGCGGTGTACAGGCTGATCAATTATAATTTGAAGGGAATTAGGTTTTATGTCGATTACCAGTAGTCCTAAAAACCCATGGATGACTACCGGACGTTTTAGATTTCTGGATATAAACAGAAAGTTTCTTTATTTGATTAATGGAGAACATTATTGAAATGATAGTGTGATATTAACTTTCCAGTATTATTATGCAGTCTATTTTCTGACAAAGCACGGACTTGATCACCTGTTTGAGAAATTTAAAATGTTTTTCTGGGTTCATTTTTTTCAAAAGAGATCAAAAGTAAAATCCTTTCGATTAGCCTGTTCATGTCAGGCTTAATCCGTCAGCATACCACTGTCGTTGGCTTGGTTGATGTGGATGATTTACAGACAGCGCGTGTTAACCTAGAACAATCGACGCCGCTGTGAAATATGGCCAACAGCCCGCGCAAACATGCCACGTCGCCACCGCCTGGTAGTACCCACTGTATGTAGAGGTCGGTACCTGATATGAGATCAGCACATACGACTGTTGCATGGTTGACGGTAGAAATTAACCTGTAAAGATGGCGGCACTTGTTGATGTATGATATAGCGCCCTCTGTCGGAACAATTGACACAGTGTCAGGCAAGAGAAGATCATTATTTGATGTTTTCGTCAGTTCAGTTATTAGTGAGGAAATGAAGCGGGCCGCCATTTTTTATTTGAAGAAAGATTCAGTTACTTTTATTTCAAATGTTATGAACAACTTTGGGCACACCACATTAAAACTAATACAATGAGAGAACATGAATGTTCCAAGATACATCCCTCTAATTTTATTGCGCGTTGTAGTTAATTTGTTACCGAAAATTCATTTTATTTTCGAATGCTCATTGAAAGACAAACAATTAAAAAGAACTGTCTAAACTGCCTGTACAATGATAATTTGATTGTGAACTCTGGCTAGACAAAGAGACGACTGCAATTGTTTGAAACAAATGGAAAATGGAAGTAGATTGTGTGCTCTAATGTTAATAAAGCCTGTAAATTGCGTGGTACGATGGCGCCATTTCTGTTGATAGTTCATTAATCGGTGTGGCGCCAATTGGCTAAGCCACATAATCCGAGCTACATGTGTATGGATTCTCTGATGTGATATTATTAATGTTCAAATTGTCGTCTTATTAATCGTGGTAGACCGTGAAATTGCCATTGTCGCTGTTTCGCTCGCAAGCTTCGTTGATGGGTACGGACTTAATGTCAGCAAACTCACGAGTAAAGTGGTTTTTGAAATCGTCGCTTTGCTGTAGAATTCGTTTGGTGTATTTGAACAAAAATGAGGATCTTTCTGATCTTAAATGAAGTCACCGATGTGCTACATTCCCGTGAATTTAAATGTACAAGAAGCATATTGTGTTTTTCCCGTTAATGCGTCTCCACCATTTTTTGTAATACTGGATTCTTTCGAAAGACGAGATGAGATTAGGGCGTACATTGGCCAATCCCGCTCATATCGCTTCAGGCTAATTGAAAACTCCAGCGTGTTTGAGATATTTTGCCACTTCGGAATCAGATATTTAAGTCTTATCCGATGTGACAGCGGGAAAAATCCCAGTTGAGCTCATGAAAGCTTCGACTTGAGACGATTTGAGACAACTTGAGCCCTTGAACAAGTCGGCTTCTCCTCATGAGCAATTTTGGAAGTCCAGATGGTTTTGTGATGTCTATAGCTACTTCACATCTTTTCAACTCATCTGTGGACGCCCTAATAGAGTTTTGATAACCCAGCGGTAGATTCAAGCGACCCGAGCTGACACCAGTTATTCGATCACCTAAGATGACTTTCAAGTCTGTGAAATATCAAGTCTTGGTTTGAGCGCGTTTGAGAGAAAGTTTGTGATTTTCTGAAGTGCACTAGTAAGAGGCAGTAGAGTGGCTGTCATTGGTCTAAGCATTATGTGCCTGTAATTTGATTGGACAAGCATAAGCGCGCATCGTGAACGTCAATAGCCAATCCGATCATAAGAATAATCCGGAAACTTAAAAGTTTGCATGGTGGACATGAACAATGAATGGGAGGTTTGCGGTAACACCGTGTGAATGATATGTCTTTTGAGTTATGTGGTTCTGAGAAGAACCAATTGGTTTAAATCGACGTTTCGAACAGTATGCTCTGCTCGTTATCAGGAGACTGAAAACACAGGAAAAATAATGCTGTCTCTATCCACGATCTCTCTCTCTTGACCTATATTCTGTTGCCTTTCTTTCTTGTCTGTTTAATCACATCATTCTACAGAATCCTGCAGCACTTACTTGCACATTGTCATCATAAGTTCACATTCTCAAGAAATACGAATGGTTACCATCCATGTCGATTGGTTTTGCGATCATTGTCAAATGAACAGCGGGCCTTAGCTGACTGTCAGGCGGCTCAATCACTCCACGCTCCCGCTGCTCTCGCTTGACGTCTTCGAGACCTTGAGGTCATTACTATACCCCAGAGGTTACCAAGCTGCAGACCAGCGATTGTTCAACTGTTTTCCTCCCGTTCCTTTTCTCCCGATTCGACCTTTCCCTCGCTGCTTTAGCAATTTTTTTACTGCAGGTTTCATGTGCGGATGTTCAGCTCCTATTTCTCATATCTGGGCGCCACTTTTTTGATTGCCCCATATGGGTCTGTCATTACGTATTTACCGGCTGAGGCCTGGCAAGTTTCCGTCTACACCATTTGTTATGGAGATCAGGGTTGTTTTTCTTGTCTGAGGTTGGCTGATACTTACAGCTTTGCTCGATTTGCAAAATCTATGCATATGTCTCTGGAGATGAACGTTTACCTGAATTTTAAATTAAAAAAGAGGAGAAATTTCCCAATGAATTCAAAACGTTCAGAGAAAATTCAAATGGCCTACAGTTTGTATTTTGAAAAACTGGAGCTGTTTCAATTATCATCCCTCTCCCAGATTGGACCGCCACTTAATTACCACACGATGAAAACCGTATAGATTAACGCTGTAAGTTGGTCGCTGAGGGCGTTGCAAATGACGTCACAAATGAGGTCATGTCAGTTTGTAGTTTATTTTGTATATGAGACATCCCACATGTTCTAAATGAAGGAGGATAAAAACAAGAAACATATTTGACTACAATACGAGTATGTATGCATTGTAGTTGCCACCCAGTATGTGCGAGTCGTCGCTTCTATCAATACCTAGTTTCTCTCGGGAAGACATGAACTAGTCTTATTCCTCCTAGCCTAGCGGGTCTTGTCTGTCGACGCGTCCTCTCCCAAGGGGGATGAACGGGTACATCAACACCTGCTGACCGCCTAGTCAACTCCAGAGTCTCCGGTGTTTGGCTCGAATTATTCAAGCTATATAAACCTCTGTCGTGATGTCTGCTGGTCGAACGCGATGTAAACATTCCCTGCTCTTTGGTACAAAAAACAATTGTTTTCAGGCGTGATTGCGGTAATAAGACTGTCATTGTACTTTCCAAAATTTCACTCATAATTACAATAATGAGTGCACGTAAGCCAACATTGTTCGTTTTGGTTCCGGATCAATCAGCATTTAAACATTTCATATTTACATGTTCAGTTACTTATTTATTAACTCAAATTAAAATTCGCATTAAGCGAAACGACCCTCTGCGATGGGAGAAAGCCACTGGCGATTCTTCTCGTTAATTTCATATTCGGTAATGAAGTTCACAAATCGACATGGTCTCGAGGAGCGTGTACTTTTCAGTTGGAGCCAAATTGCCTCATTAATTTCATTCCGTCTGTAACCAGGGACCTTTCTTTTCGTTTGTATATCATTCAGGGTAGTTTGGATACAAGACTTTACTGCGTCTGTTTAGTGGGGGGTAGCGTGTATACGCGCGGTGCCAGAAAGGCGATTCGTTTGAACCCAATGCGACGTAGATGAAAAGTGCTATCACTCGACCATATCGCAGTCAAATAAATATTTATTCAAGCGGTTGATATGAAGAGCTTTGATAAGCCTGGGTCTTTCCTGTTTGATATTCAACATTTGCTGGTTGTTCAGTTAATACAGGGTTTTTTTGCTCTCGCTCTCTCTCTCTCTCTCTCTTTAATTTAACACGCACCTTTGGAAAATGCTTCCTTTATTTTGAGTCATGAATAGTTCGATTGCTGTGTTTGAAACAATTCTAAATTCTTCGTTTGTAAATGGGAAATTGCAAATTTTGTAATATTTACTTAATATTGAAACATGACATTTGAGCAATATCGTGTACTTTCATCGTAGCATATTGAATTTATGCTACTTGCTCATAATTACAAAGTTCGTTGTCTTCCCAAACAGATTGTTAAATCATTTTCTGCTTCATCTTGTGCAGTTTGATTTGTTTTGCGTGTTATGTGTTTTTCACATTAAAATATAAACAAAATAGCAGATCAAATTTCAGCTTTTATCTGCTTAAGCACTAAATGCACATCCTTCCTTGATGCCAACCAGTCTGGAAAATTCTGCTGTTTATATGTTGGAAGTCGTTGTTATTTCCTTGGTCAGTGCTGTTGTTTGAAGATAATCGCGAAAGTTTCCAAACGAAAGTGGTTGATGTATAGGGATCACAATTTTTTATATTTGGTGACCCACGGGAGAGAGTACAGTCTACCATTTCTTCACATCATTGTCATGTAAAAAACAAACAAACAAAAAACAACAACGCACAAAATACATAATATTTAAACAGACTGGTGCCTTGTCTCCAGTGGTTTGTGGTTTGTTGATGCGACGACAAGACACTGTTTTATCTGCCTGGTTTTGGAATTTAATTGTCAGTACGTACTGCAGATACGATTTAAGAGTTCTCTTGGCAAGCAACCCAAATATGCCATAGTCATTAATTTCAGCCCCCAGCAACTGGTCGTTGGGTAGTCGTCTACTTCTCATATCATATTAGAACCAAAGATACAACCAGCTAAATTGAATCAATTAATCAAAGCCGACGAGCTCCCCGTAATTGCCTTAGCTCAGCAGACCAAGAGAATGACTTATCATAAACCATCTTCTTCAATCTTCCAGATTGATTTTTTTGTTTGTGTGTTGCAGTTGGGGGGGGGGGGGTATGAGAGATGGGTTTACAATAACTCATTCAAAGACGCAGTTGGCATGAGTCGGGCGTAAGGGCCGGGAATTCCTACCGGCGACGACGCCAGCGTGTCTTGGCGATTCTCTCGGCGGTTAGTCGGTGGGGCTGGCCCGGCCGAACAGAGATACCAATCTCCGTAGGCAACTCTAAAGCCGGGAGTGATGTTTCATATCTTGGCAGGGTGAGGGCCATTATATGTGATTTATTGGCCAGACTGAGTCAGAGGTTCTGGCGTGGTTGAACTTTTCCCTGCCTTGGGTTGAGAAACATGTGTTGTTAACTGTATTATTGTAACAATCATTTTGCTGAACGTACTAGCACGTGCGAGCTAATCACCCACCAAACGATCTAGCAAAGCCCGCCATTATTTGAAAATTAAGAAAAAGGCGGTCGCTTTGTCAATTTTCCACATGGACATGAAACGAATTCCCGCACTCAAGTTCGCGCACGAGCATAATCTCTCATTTTGAAACGGTGCCTTCCTACTCCTAGCGTTATGGAGCGTTTCTGGTGACGCAACCTCCATGCATCTCCGAACATCCTTGTTTTTGACAATACCCCCCCCCCCCCCCCCCACTCTTCCCAAAATGATGACCCTTGAATTCATCGAAGCAAGAGAAAAATAAGTCATTTATTCATCGGTAATGCTTGGGTAAGTCGTAATATGTTAAACCAAATTCTGGTTGTTTTGAGGCTCAGTGCGGTCTTTTCCACCCACTGAACAGAGCAAACGATTCCATGCCGGTAATACTAGCTCGCGATACCGAACTGTATATACACAAACCCCTGATGTCCATAAAAAGTGACAGACTCGGCCGAGTTGTTTGTATTACGGAGAAAGTAGAAAGTACGTAAACTGCTGTTGTTTCTTTACAAGCTCTCTCGATAGGACAGCCCATAAATTACTGCCTCAAAACTAATATTTGTGTTCAAAATGTCGGAGGTGGGGTTATATGCGGAATGGATACTTCAAAAAAATCCTTAAGGAAGGGAGGGATGACTTCAAGGATTCACGGTATTATCAACAAAAGTGGAATTGTTGGGTCAAGAAACCAGCTCAACGTTATAAAACAAAATAAACGTTTTTCTTTGGAAAGGCTCTCATAAAAAAAGATTTCATCGTAATGAAGATTCTTTTACTTTCGCTCTTAAAATATTGAAAGTATTCAATCGTATTTGTCATTATTTTCGGCGCCATTTTGTATTTCGTTCTTTATAAGTCCTAGTGAAAAAAAGGTTTAAGTAAGGGGAAAATAAACAATAAAAAGGTGACGATCTTTGTCTTGAGGTCAGCATAATTATTGTAAGTCGCCTTCAGTTTAGAATCTTCGAAACATTAATTAATTTTCCATTTCTTTTTATGCCTCTGAAGCCGGATGCAGAATACCATTGGCGATTTCTTAAAAAAAAACCTGACCTGGGTCGACTGAAGCCAGTCTAACCTCTACTCCTCAAATCTCGGCTAATTTTGTGTATTTATCGCTGGGTAAACTGGGGAGATGAATGTACAGTTCACTGCACTATTCCCCCGAGATGAGCCGAGATGTCACATTGATCAAGCACTCTGGCCAACAGACCAGCCGACACTTTCTGTCAATGTCAATGATACAGGCTGTGTACTTGAGACAATTTCTGCCTCCGGGCCTGTAAAGCGATGCCAGGATCTGGTAGCAGGAGGGATGTGTAGTCTCGGGACCGTAGTATCAACTTCTACCGTCCATATACCACCCTGGGGCAATATACACCCAGAGATTTGGAGAGTGTAAACTGGTGGATGAGTCAGTCTGCTGGGATCTACCTTCCAGACAATTGCTTGGATACCGTGAAAAATACAGATAATATTCCGAAAGATAAAGAAAAGCATCAGCTTATTCTTTGTGGTTAGGGGATGGGGGATTCGCAACTACGACTGTACTGACTACTGTTAAAAGCCATATTTAATGGTCAAGTTGTGGAAGATATTCAGTTAGTGGAGGTCAGTGTGGTTATGGTCTTAGAACTTTTCAACTGCGGTCGATGGTTATATACGGAAGACAATCCATCATTTTAACACTACACTCCTTGGTGTGGTTTTCTCCGAATTGGTCTCCCGAAAGATTGAGAGGAAAAAATAAAACCATCGAAAGATAAATGGTTTCCAACACACTCATAATTATGACCATTTAATCTTAATAAGTCCAAATATACAAAGCGATTTTTTTTTGTTCGGTTGGGAGATTGATGCTTTAAGATGACTTCGAAGTTGTTGAAAGTTTTCTGGACACACTAAAATGTTGGAGGTTGGTTCCGGTTGTGCATGGTTTTTACTGAGAATGACAAGAAAACCACGCTGAATGTTTGAGATACCTCATCGAAGGCTAACAACTGGTCCTAAATGGAGATTTATGGTAACCTTGCTGGAATCTTGACAGCGGTAAATTCGATTGTGCTTTCGAATTCGCCTGACCCTGGTTTGGTTTTGATGATAATAACTTGCCCTTATGCGGCGCAGAGAGCTGGGCCAAAGTTGAAGCAAACTGAAACCCAGTCCCGGGCCACTAGTAAAGAACTAAAGAGACATTGAAATTGTGGCGATTTGTTATTCCCTTAGCCTAGATTCTCTGCTAGTTTTGAGAGAACTGGGTTTGTAGGTTTAGCCTTAACACTTGATGAGTATACGATTAGCATGCAGCTCTGGAAAAGCATGTCTCAACATTGGTAAGAGCCATCTTGGAATAAGCAACACGTTATTCCATCAACGTAAGACGTTTATTGCCACTGATTTGATCAATATTTTGCAGTAAAACTACTAAGATGGCCGTTGCTATTCATTAATGCCTTTTTATAGCTGAAACAAATTTAAATCGTGACAAAAATGGATTGCAAATGGGAAATTATCGTAGCAATGCGGTACATGCATGGTGTTATTTAACAGCAGACAATGCAAGTTTTCGAGGAGACAGTCATGTTTATCATGTTAAAGGAATCGCTGTCTGGTGTTTGGTTGATAGGACGATCGAGTTTACCCAAGGAATATTAAATACATCGTGACGCCACACATGTGTGGTCCAAATTTACGTTTTCAATTTCCCGTGTTGTCCCGAGATGGCGTCGTCTAAGCAATATGCAGACTTACAAGGACACAGAAAATATGGGTAATACGTCAAGCAGACAAGGACTTGTGAAATTAATGAATATTGCCACCCATCAATGGTTGTCATGTGCAGTATCAACATTGATCTGTGCTATCTCTTCGAAAAATTGGTTTTGTCAGATTGATTTGGCGGGGGCATGTCTGATTGCGTTGTGACGTAGTGTACTGATGTAGTCTTACTTCTGCGTAGATGGAAGTATGCTGGGAAGTAATCGAAATCGAAACACCTAGTAGGCCGCCCGTTGTCACGTGATTTGATCAGTAATTCTTGTGTGGTTTATTAAGCAAGTATGAAGCCGTTTTTGTTTTTCTAATTAAGGTGAGATAACGCCATAGCTAAATCGTAGCTTTTTTGACAAGTAGAAACTGCAGCGCCAGTCCTACATGTAGAATTAATCATTTTTATATGACCTGAACGTTTGACCTTTGATAAGGTCAAGTATTCCGTCATGTCGTCTGTTCTTCAGAGTGATTTCTCAAGGGTCAAGTCGCTGCTGAGGAATTTAAGATGACCATAACACCCATGTCGAAGATACGCCTCGTCTCACATTCGTATACACGTATACTTTGTTGACATTTTGCGAAATTTTTCTTTCTTAATGTTTGAAGTGTCTTTGACCTCAGTAGAACATTTTCTCATAAGAAATCCACCAACAGAAGAGTCAGGCTCTTCCCTTAATTAAGCGTCTCCCTCTGCTGTGTTCGAGCAGAGTGCGTAATTATTGCAGAAAGATTTTCATATCTATGGCCAAGGTCATGGGAGCCACTACAGTGCTCTGGTGCTGTTTTCCAATTAGAAGCTGCAACCAGACATGCATTCATACAATTTCAGATCATGTGGTAAAATTATCAATGAACATTCTGTAAATTCTATACGTTTGTGAACATGCAACACATGACCTTCCCTTTCTGTTCACAATACAGCTTGATATTATGCGCATTATTTACTGGTTAGTTAAAGAGAAAACAAACATCACAATTTAAATTTGCTTCAATGTCATGCCAGTAATTTCTGTAGACCAATCCTCGTCTCGCCACTTAAACTTCAAGGGAAGGTATACTGTAGCTCTTGCAAAAAAAAATAACAGTGCTAAGAAGTAAGAAACCAGTGGTGTTTGTAAAGGTTGGGGATTGCAGTCCGTAATACTAATAGTAATAGTAACTGATGAGTCAAACTGTCGTGAGAACGGAGCTGTTGTGGTACAGTTACGCGTTCTTTATCGACCAAGCGATTGAATATGACCGTGCCTACAACAACAGTTACTGCCATGTCCTGGCTTCAGAAACACCCTCCTGACGCGCGGCTAGCCAATCAGGCGCGATAGAGACATCGTTTGTTGGGTAATCATCCGTGCATCCCAAGTATGGTCTTCCGCGTCGGTAAACCGGTGCAAAATAGACCGTTTCTCTCCAGTTTTTGTCCCAGTCGGCCGTTGAACTTCTCCTTTTGTTGTTGCCGAAATGCACATTAATTTCGGTTGGCTGTTCGTACATTGTTGCGAATTGTTGAGAGCTAAAATGCTTATGGATGAGTGTTATGATTGTGTAGTTGTTACAAATTGCAACGAGTGTGGCGATACTAAGTTTCAATCCATGTGGGTTTAGCCTTAGGTAGCCTCCGACGGAAAATGAGTTCATGTTTAGGAAAAATGCAAATATCCACATCAAGTCTTCATTTCTCAACACAAACCTGAGTTAATATTCAGATAAACCAGCAATAAACAAAAAGGGCATATTCGTGTTGAAAAATACGGAAAAGTAAACAAATACGGATAGGAAAAAATATTTCCTTTAAAACTGGCAGTTCATCCTGCCCATTTCCTCAGGGTTCTTTGCTTCAATTGCATGAAGATTTATACATTGAGCAAAACACACATCCAACGTACAATATGTTCGTTGTATGCGTGTAGCAAAATAAGCTACGTTGTGTACATATTTCATGTTGATTTAGCATGGCATGTTTAAGCTTCCAATGAAGTAAAAACGGATTCAAGTTGACAACAAAAACTCGTGTATAAATGTAACCATTCGACCGTGTCTTAGCCATACACATTTGGATACTAATATGACCTGTGTTTGGCTTCACGTACAACACCTGCCAACCAGACACTTTTCAACCATCCATCTAGTTTGATCTTTTAGCCTCATTGCTATTAAGAGTCAGCCATTGGGAATTCAATGCCCTCTTATTTCGAGTTTTGTGGCAGAGTACATTATGACTTGTTCGTCATTATAAAAGTTTGATTTTCAAATTGCAATGCAGATCATAAACAAAGACACACTGAGTTAGTTTCATTATGCATACCTAATTTCAGAACTTGTATTATTATGCAATCATGGAGAAATTTCTCCATGATGCAATAAACCTCTGCACTTTTGTTTATTTATTTTTTTTAATTAATTTGTGCCAATTTTGGTTTGTGTTTATTTCCACAGATGACCAGTATATGACTGAACCGTACGAAGCAGCTAGCGAGCAGGCAGTTTGGTTTAGAGCTGCCGTGATTGCTGTACCGATTGCTGGAGCTTGTATTCTCATTGGACTTATCATGGTGGCTGCAAGAATGCTACGGAGCGAGGACAAACAATTCACCAAACTGAGCGTTAACGTCCGACAGAGGGCGGTACTACGGACTCGCAATGCCCATAACAGTACCATCCACAGGGCGCCGCAGTTTCTCGACAATTCTCGCGTGAAGAACATCAATATCACGGGAAACAAGCTGGTAGATCCGTTCATCGGGAGACCGAATAAGATCAACAATACGAACAATATGTCTAAGGTTACCAATGAACTGTTGCATCAACAGAGATGTGTTAATGAATGCCCGCGATTGATATCAACACAGCACTATGAGAAAATGTACAGGGAAAATTTCGATGTCGTATAGCAAGAGCACCATAGTGTGAAGAGACTTGACTGTCATATGTAATTTTGTGTATTTTTGTAACCTTTGTGAATATTGTACATAAAAAGATAATTATGTACAGAAGTGCGCTTCATTATTAGAGGAATCCTGAAAGGGTATTATTATTGTAAAATTTCTCTTGAATTGTGGTTATTAGTAATATGTTAACTTTCAAAGAGATGGAAACTATTGATTGCATACCAGACTTCTTCTGGAGCTGCTAAGCTAATACGGCTCAAAGCTAAGGATATAATTGTGCATGATTTGCTTATGTTATTTTATTTCACTGTTGGTAACCGGTGGAAACAACCAATAATTTTCAGATCAATTCGACTGGGCTTTTTTTAAATTTTTATAGAAGTTTGTTGAAAAGGCGCAATCCACGCATGACTAGACTACAAAGAGGCATTCTATATGATTTTAGGGATATCGTACCGATAATAGCTAGGAAATCAAATATATGAATCATTAACTTTTTATCAGTACATTTTCTATTTCTGAAGATGCTAACAGTAACAAATGATTTTTTGGTTGTAATTTTGATAACTGTGCAGGCTATATCAATATTTTGATAGGGCGCCCTCAATAACGTTTTCGTACCCCCACTGTTATACAGAGAGAAAGAATTTATTGAAACCAAGGCAACTGTGTTTTTTAAATTTTAGAATAAGTTTTTGTTGTTGCGTTGAGTAGGCCTACGCCTATTAAATGTATTATGGCGAACATGATGAACAAGTTCAGGATTTGCTCGTCGTACACGTAGGCCTACTTAAATGTACTTGAATTTTCTTTTATGGCCAACTGCAATTTTGTTTTTCTCCAAAATTCAAAATGGTCGCCAAGAACAATCACATGTTACTCCGTAGGCTACAATTTGCCAGTGTTAATATTTGTCTTTCTTTCGAGGTAGGCTAATATGCATTTGTCTAGAAATGAAAGATAGCTTGTAGCCGTCCACATACGCTTCTAAGTTCTATGCATTCTTCGCCCACTTGGTGCCAATGTAAAAAGTCTGGCTTCAAATGCCAGTCTTTTAGCAATACAGTAAACTATACTCTGCATGTGATCGAGCAAGAATAACAATTCTTGGTTGAGCGGAAATTGAAGAGTACTGGTTTTTTCTGTCTGTGATGCAGAATGTAGTTTGACAAACTCTGATTTTGCCCTGCCTCTTTTTGTAATGCCAACTACAAGATTATTGTAGAGATTATTTCGGTTCTCTTGTTGGTTGTATGATTATAAAATCAGGGAAAGATCAGTCAAATTGTATATTGTCTTTCAATATTCAACAATTTGTGTATGCGATCAGTTCAAGTTTGCATTGTTCAAAATAATGTTAACAGCATTTTAGATGTTCTATTGTCCATTTCAATATTTATTCCTGTACTGTTCCAGGTCATGGTTGCCCCTAGTTACAGGCCAAAAAAAGTCTCCGGTTTCTGGTATGCGCGCACATCGCCATAGCCATGCGCGTTGGCAAAATTAAAGCGTTAATTTTTTTTCAATGTAAGATGATGTCTCGAATCTGCCAAACTCTCGACTGGAATCCTGCTGCTGCACAATTTTAACGTGTTTTTAGATGGGGTTACGATCGGGTATAAGCTTTATGTGGCCTCTCTTGGCTCCCATACATTTTGCACTAAATTTAGTCGGGCACCTTTTACAGTCATCAGCCGACATTAATTTTGAAGAAAAAAAAAGTTAAATGAAAAAAATAAGCCTCGTCGCCGCACCACTTTTGGGGCAAGCTCCATACCAGAAACCGAAGACTTTTTTTTGGCAATGGCCTAAGCCGTAATTATTTGCTCGGTTCTCAAAAGAGGTGCGATGTTGCGGATTTCCCTTGTTTTCGTATTTTCTGTATGAATCGACTTGGCGTGGGACATGCTGCCCCTTTTTTGTATTGACACCCTTTCCAGTTTTCGTTTTCACAAATTCATTGTCATTAATTATTGGCGAACAACAGTATCAAAAACATGTTGGCCTAAACGAAATTTTGTTGTAATATTGTCAAATAATTTACCCTATACTGAAGCACTATTTTGCCATTTTAAATATAATAAAATATTGTGTATACATTGTACCATCATAATTATTCGTTTCGGCTTTTTCTTCTTCCAAACTTCACAGAAATAAGGGCAGGCCCGGATTAAGTGTTCCGTAGGCCCTTGGCACCAGTGTTCGGTAGGGCCTACTCCGCCCTAGCCACCCACACTAAATTCAGCGAACAAAGCGCACTGTACAAAGCGCACATAGCTCTACTATGGAACCAAGGGCGTCAATCGCCTCTCAAAAGTGTGTGTGTGTGGTGGGGGGTTACAAACGTGTATCCTGATGAGAACTAATTCGAGTGCGAAGCCTATACGGCGTGGGGTTCGGGGCTCGCTAGCTTAAAGGGAAATTACAACATTTGCAAGCATCGAAAATAAAACTACCAAGTTTTTACGAAATACCTTACAGGATGTTGGTAAATGACAGTCTAAAGCATGCTGTAAAATTATGGCACCTGGTGTGAAGTAATTTTCAAGTAAATGGTATTTTTGTATACATTTCCAACGGTGGTCGGCCGACCACCGTTGGAAAAACCTAACTATTTTTCAACTGCTGCTCCAAACTTGACAATTTTTTCTTCAGTCCAAATTTTGTTTCCTATTGGTTGCATGTTCATGAATGGGGCATACCAGCTAGACTGGTTCCCTTACCGTACAATTTTCCGGCATCTATAAAATGATCCATTCAATTTCAGTGGAGTCAGGGAACCAGACTACTTGAACATTTTTGTTTTTCTTTGTTTTTCCAGCATTTCCGAACACAAAACTTCAAACATGTCAGTGCAACAATAATTTGATCTATTATACTAACCCCTCAAAATAGTTCATTTCTGAAAATTAAAGCAAAAGCCAATGATGTACATTCCCTTTAAGGGCCCCGAAAAAAATACAATCTTTCGATGGGGGCGCTGTTCAAAACTTGTGGATTATGGACAATAGCAGATAATAATATGGTGCTTTTTAATTCAGGGCGATACAGGTGCGAAATTTACAACAAAAAAGACCTCGTAACGGCAAATGGCGCAAAAAAGGGCGTAACTTTTTTAAAAGGGCACTTGCTCAGGAAAAAAGGCATTTGTTCAAATCCAACGATTCTTTAATATAGTGTTTGTGATCGTTGAATATGAACATAGACCCCCTCCCCCCAACTGTCCGAGAAAAACAGTCTACATGTCAGCGTTGCTTTGCTGATGAACCTCTCCGCCCCCCCCCCCAAAAAAAAAATTATAATTAATAAATAATTTAGTAAATAAGGATACATGTATAAATAAAACAATTCCAATAAAACAAAATCTGCCCCTGTTTCACTTTGTCATATAGGCCTACTCTGTTGTATTTAGTTGGCATACTCAAATTTACGCATTTTAAATAGCGCCCTACGATTGTGTCCCTTTTGTACATGTACTTCCGATGTATAGGTTACAGTATGCGGCTGGAGGTGCATGGGGGCCTCTTTTTTTTTTTGTCGAAAATGGTTTAAGCGCCCCGACGGATTTTTACCAGCCAATGGCAAACTGGTTCCATCCCGATACAAGATGTAAGTTTGCTACGATGATAATAGGGCGCCGGGAACCAGTATGCCTGACGTACCGTGACGTGACACACGTGGTCTGTAGCGTCATTCATGTATTCGCGGGCAGAGCAAAGGACTGGCGAAAAAGAAAGTGAGTTTTAAATCCTCTTTTTTTAAGGGTTGAATGTCAACATTTTAGGCATCCAAAGATGTAACGGAGAATCATTTATTGTACTGCATTTACACTCGTAAATTTTTTAAAGGATTTCAATGAAAATAGCAAACAAATGGCGTTCCTATTCGAGATTGAAAACCATGGCCGGGTACGGGGTTATGGCCGCAACCTGGCTTGATCAGCAAAAATATGTGCCGCCACCATTGCAGCGATCCTGCAATTAGTTATGGACCAGTGGCGCACACGATGGGGGTGGGGAAGGGGTGGGGACAATTTTTTTTTGGGTGGGGAACGAATTTTTTTGGCGTTGGTGGCGCCATTTACAGCCCTGATATACTTCAAGAAAATAGCCATTGTTCATGAAAGCATCATGTCACGGGTTGTGATGATTGCGCCCTCACTGAGCTTACGTCAAATTTTGGCAAAGTGACCTGATACAGCTGTTTATTTGCTGCTGTTGTTGCTGTTTGAATCTGCCTGCCTTGCGCATTCACGGTAAATCTCAGTGATTGCAATCTTTATTTTCATATTGCGTTTTGTCGTCGTCATCGTTATTTTACTCCAAAATTTCCCTTAAAAATTCAACCCTGCCCTCTATCTATGACATACCAGCATGCTCTTACATGTCTTCAACAAGTTTGGTGAGTTAAATAAATTAAAAGTGGATTATGGAGAACCAGGCCCATCAATACACCATCACTGATATTGCAGGGAACCAACTTACCACAATTTGTTTTCTTCGGAACCATTTGTCAGCAAATGTGGACTTTCATGTTAAAAACCTGAAGATTTTTTTGGTGGAAAAGAATACATAATCATGACTTTTTTTGACATTTCAGCAAATTTGTTTGGCGGGGAAAGGTATGCACAGGCCAATTCATACAAAGGCTATTGAGAGTCAAGAAAATCTTCTCAAAGTATTTCCCCCAAAAATGAATAGGCCTATATGTTTCTCAGTCACATACTCGTGTCTTTTCAAGCTTTTTGCAATGACTGATGTTTAGCGTTATAAATATGAAGAAAAAAGTGGCATCAGGTTGCAACCTTCTTTCCTTGTTATTGATGGATAAACAAAGATAATTAACAGAAATGTGACCAAAATATGAGCTGAATTGTAACACGTGTTTGTTCAAAGTTATATATTCCTATTAAACAACTTTTTTGTTGTTTTGTTTGTTTTGTTTCTGCAGCTTCAGGACATCACACTGGGGGACAAGACTGCATGTTCACAGGGTCAGGTATCCAAAGTTTTTTGCAGCAGTGTGATCATGCTCCACTAGAACACAAGATACAGTCTTTGGAACAAGTACTCTTTCTTGGACGCGAAGTTGAGACGATGCAAGAAGAGGCCGGGGGAACAAGACTAGCATGTTCACTATTTAAAGGTGAGGTAACCATTTTGTTACAGCTGTGGACATGCTCAAGACCCCCGGATCACAAAGATTCCTTGGACCTCAAGAACTCCAGACCCAACTACAGTTTGCTAGCGGCTTTCGATGGATTGTGCAGAGTGAGTCATAGCCAGTGGCTTGAATTTTTTAGTTTTTGTTTTGAACAACTCTGGAAAAATGTTTCAAAAAGTTTCCAATTTTGACTTGTATGTTCATTCTATTTTTGGCCAGTGGCTTAAGCCTAAATACTAAATGCAAGAATTTTGCTTGATACAAGAGACAAATGGAAACAAATATTGAATGGTGCACATCTGACTTTGTTTTTTGGTTTTGGTTTTTTTCTTCTTCTTGGTTTTTAGATTTACTCAATCAATTTCCTGGCCAACCTTCAATTTTGAATGTTTTTCGCCAAAAAAATGAATATTTAACTGTATTCTTCATAAACTACCGACTATTTTCTTCTGCCAAAACTTAATACTTTTCCCAGAGTTGGTTCAGATATATTAATGTTTGTGATTGTGCAGCTGGTGGTGGTATGTGTTTGTGATTGTGGGGTTTGGTGGTGGTGGTATGTGTTTGTGTGGGGTGGTGGTTTCTCTTCAGGTCATCGGCTCAAATTGAGCGTATGTCATCGGCTCAAATTGAGCACAGCAAGATTTACTACAGGACTATGGGATCACCTATATCCCTATGTCCTCCAGGACCAAGATGGGATGTGGGATCTGCTTTATCCCTTCATCCTACAACGCAAGACCAGCGGGACTATGGGATCTTCTATATCCCTACGTCCATCCAGGGGCGGATCTTGGGTGGCAATCAGCTCCCTGGAGAGCAAATGTCAACATTCATATTAGAAATATTTTCAAAGTGTCATTTACTCCTTGATTGAAAGAAGCAAAAAGAGTTAGCAAGGATAGAAACCAATACATGTATAATGAAGAAAAGAAGTCGGTTGCTGATCTTTGCACCACCTATTATCTCTTGCGGGAAAATTCATATTTCAAATATTTAGAATTTGGTATCTTGAAACTAAACGTTGGACAATTTAGTGGCCAAGTGAAGTATTTCTGTCAAGTAAAAGTTAAGGAACTTGCTCCCTGATCCATCCCTGCTGCAAGGCTCCACTAATTAAATTTATCTTGTGCACCGCCTTTAGGGCATAAACACGTACTTCCACAGGGACAATCTTTTTTGATAAATGTTCATCATCTATTAGTGAAATGATACAAATTTCACTAAATAAATAGGGTTTTTTTCTTAGTTCAGGGGATCTCCTATATCCCTCTGAGAACTCAAGGCTATGGGATCTCCTATATCCCTATGCCGTTAGGGCTTAGGTGGGTGCGGCGGTATCGTTTACTAATTGGAGTCTGACTGGGTGCTTCAATTGAGGTGCGGCGAAAATCCAGCACAGATTCAAGGGGCGAGTTGCGTCCGCGTGGTAGGTCCGCCTTCCACGTGGGGCGTGGGTCCTACGCAGCGGCCTGGAAACCCTAGGATGCCGTGCCATAAAGGAGCAGGTAGTGCGTCCCTCTTTATAGGGGCGTGGCCCTGTATTCACAGCCGGCAAACGCTGCTACTTCCTATCAGACCGCATGAACCCGTAAGGGGGATGGACTTAGGGGGGCACGCATATAGGTTAGGGTGCTTTCCTGGTCCTTCGGGGCTGGGCGGGCGGACCGGACAGTCGATAACTGTGTCTGGCCCTCCGGGGCCTACCTTTTATCCAGCAATGGGCCTGACGATACTGAAAGCGTGTTGGGGCTGGTATCCTGGGACCTTCTCGTGGTGGCCCTGTTTGAACTGACCTTACCAGGATATTTGACCTGCTCTCAGAAATTCAGTCTAGTTTTCGAAGTGTCACACATTTGTTTGTTTTGGGGTTTTTTGGTCAAATCAACCATGCATCAATGAAATCTTTGCATCACTCTGTTCATTTGATAAATTTCTACAATTTTGGACCACAGTGAAATCTTATACTTTGCCTTGAGGGAAAAATTCAAACCCTGACTTCCTCTTCATCATTTTTTTCCATTCAGGTTCAAAACATGCCTAAAAACCGTTTTCCCAAAAAAAATGGAATAAAAGTGTGAAGTTTTTTTTTTTTTTTTTTTTTTTAGACATCTGACTCTTTTTCTCAGAGCAGGTCACATCAATTTGGTTGATGTATTTCTTCGAGATGTTCACAGACAAAGGACTAATCTTTATTTGTCTTTGCCATTTGTTGCAGATAATTTATCTGGTCACCTTACGCTGGCAACACACTGACATACGTCCATCAAACGGTCTTTGCAGAATCCTACTGCAGTGATGTGACATTTAATCAAAGGTGAGTTGATCCGCTCAGCAAAATTTCATTTAAAAAGAATTTCGTGCTTGCAGCGCAAGTGTGGAAACTTTCTGCTTATTGTGAGTTGTTTGGCTGATTTGTGTGTGGTTCAATGACATTTCTTTGTCTTTGTTTTTCACTTTCTTTTTGTCCATATTTTGTGTTCATTCTAACTTACATTTTTTTGTTAAGGTTCAATTTTACAATTAGTGTAAGATTTGATGTGTCTTTGTTTATAATCCAACCACTTCTTTTCAAGTTTGGTTGCAAATAAATTAATAAATAAAATAAATAAATTCCCTGTGAGCACATAATTGTAAGTCATAGGATATAAATATGCGGATGCTGGCAAATCCCTCACAGCCTATAGAATATGCTAATATGAAGGCAGACTCTTATGACATACAAATTAGAAATACAAAAAAACAACAGGCAACTTGGGTTATTGATAAGATGTCTAATAATTAGTTCAGCACAAGCGAACAATCCTTGTTTCTGCAGCCACTTAATTACTTACATGAAATCATGCTTTGTACAATTGTACATTGTGATAATCACAAGTTGGGAATTTGTGATGGATTTTGTTTTTTAAGAAATAGATGCTGGCCCAAAACACCGTATAATTTGCCCTCAGGCTAAAAAATTATCTCAGACTCGGCCTGAATTTGAAGTTGTTAACTCATTTTAAAAAAAGTTATCCTCTTTTCCTTTCAGCCGAAGACTCATGGTCCATGCATCGGCCTTGTGACGGCAGCTATGTGTGGCTGAAATGCACTCTGCAAAGTGCAAGATGATGTGTGAGTTTCTGCTTACTGATGACTTGTTGCCATAGCTACAACAATTAAGTCTTTAAAAAATCCAGTCAGTAATTTCATGGACATGTATGTATGTTGTAATCTCAATGTCATCTTTTAATGCATATTCAGTTTATTTTTGTCTTATATCGACATTTAAACTTATTCCTTACAATTTCTTTCCCCCTCCCCCCCCCCCAAAAAACCCCCCCAGTGTTGTGATTGTGACGGTTGCATCGTTAAGTACATTTATTCTAACCAAGTTATTCTCACTTAATTGCCTTGTTTGCCAATTTTATAACTTTACAGACTTTCGGACCAGTTGCTGTTATTTAATGTTTTAATTGATGACTTACCAAACTTTCAAGCATTTAAGCAAAGCTGAAATTTGAATTAGCCAAGCTTCCCTAATTTTACAGCCATTGTACATGTATTTCCAAACTGTGAACTTTTTTTTTTGCATGAGAAAGTTTTTAGTGAAGACTATTACTTTTGTTAGAGATGTAAGTAAATATTTCAAACACTGTATTTTCTTCCGTTTATCAGTTTTGCTCTCTTGATGGTCAGAAGTTTAATGTTAAATTAGGGAAGTTTGATAACGTCTCGGTTTAACATTTGTTCTGAAATTCAAATAAATGAGTTTGACGGCATATCTTGTGTTAAATTGCATTTATTCTGTTAGTTGAGTTTATTTTTGATAAAAATCCACAATTGTAAAAAAAATTAGGGCCTAGCAGATTATTTTAAGCTTGGGTTATATTGTGATAAATTAATTTTGATCCAATTCCATTAAAAGTGCAAGGTTAGCCCTTACAGTTTTTATATAAATTGGAATGACAAATTTTGGATGTGCACGTAACCAAATTTTGACAAGCATTCTCTTCCCCCCCCCCCCCCCCCTCATGTGCATATGCTGAACGAAACCCAGTAATTTGCATACTGGTATATTTCCTTTTTTTAATGAGCAAATTGTATTTAATTTGCATTTGATGAATATTCATATCATGAATATTCATGATGTTTCGCAATGTGTCAACCTAAGGTTTATATATAAGGTCTGAACACAAATTTATCAAGAAGCAGTTAGCTCAGTAGGACGCGCTCAGGATCCGAACCGGGATGTCCCCGGTTCAGATCCTGGGCCGTCCTGAGGAGCTTTTAGACTTTTTTTAAAATATATACTAAGTTTTCTGACAAAATTGTGCATGGGTGGGACTTGAACCGGGAACCTTTGGGTATGTAGCCCTACACTCTTACCGCTACACCACCGGGTTTTTCTTAAAAAAGGAAGAATTCCGGTAATTAAAACCCTTAGGATGTTCTGACTTAGTCTCCAGAGAGAGTTGAAAGCTGAGGGGTAGAGGCCTTGGGTCTGGGGTAGGAACTTGGGACTTGGGTCTGGGCTGATCAACTTGCTTGGGAAATTATTATTTGAGTGGTTGACACTTTGTACTTATAAAATTTCTCACACTTATACTTTGTACTTATAAAATTTCTCACACTGATACTTTGTACTTATAAAATTTCTCACACTGATAATTTGTACTTATAAAATTTCTCTCACTTATACTTTATACTTATAAAATTTCTCACACTGATAATTTGTACTTATAAAATTTATCAAGGTTGTGTGGGAAGTAGACTTTTCAAAACATTTATTTTAAGCGCTTTTAATAGTGTCTATCTACTTAGACTTAAACAAGTAGAGTAAACACAAACATAGGGACAAGAGAGTAACAATGCTAAAGTATATTTTGCCATACCATGGTGTGGGTATTTATTTCTGTATTTGGTTCCAAATCAAAAGCACATGTACATCAAAGAAAATTCAGTTAACAGTAATAACACTAAAGTTTGCATATAGCAGAGTCATAATAACTACATGGCACAATTCTGTTGACTGTAAAGGCACATGTATGATTAAACGGTCAGCGTTTACAGAAAAGGTTTCAAAGTACTAGTACATGTGTATAGATGTATAACATTTCATTAATGCTGAATTCAATAATACAGTCAAGTACATGTACATTTTGTCAAGGATACCGTTCTACTGCTACAAATACATGTACCTTCCATTATAGAAAATCAAGTCCATTAATTAATACATGTAAATATCTTTACAGTAAATATAGGCAACTTCGTTAACAATGTGTTTAACCTTCAGACACCAATCATGAAAATTGTGATAATTATGGACCAAACTTTGGGGGATATCAGTCAAAAATGTTCATATTTTCTTTTGAAAAGCAATCTTTCTATAAATGGAGTTGGAAGGTGTTCTAGGGTCCCTTCGGCATCTTTCTAGCAATTTTCAAGAAATTTCATTTTTTTGGTCGAAATGGAAAAAAATGCAAGGGGTAGGCCTTACATTTTTATATAAAAATGGCCAAAAATGGACTTTTCTCAAAACAATGCAGAACTTCCTTTGTAAGTCAGAGGAGCACAAATAAATACTCAAACACCCATTATTGTAAAAGATTTGGGCAAAAATCAACAATTTTGTGAGAAATAAATGTACATTTTTGACCGATTTTCCGCAAAATTTGGTCCATATTTTCTTTTGAAAAGCAAATCTTTCTACAAATGGAGTTGAAATGTGTTCTAGGGTCCCTTCGGCATCTTTCTAGCAATTTTCAAGGAATTTCATTTTTTGGTCAAAATTGAAAAAAATGCAAGGGGTTAGCCTTACATTTTTATCAAAATTTGGCAAAAATTGACTTTTCTCAAAACAATGCAGAACTTCCTTTGTAAGTCAGAGGAGCACAAATAAATACTCAAACACCCATTATTGTAAAAGATTTGGGCAAAAATCAACAATTTTTTGAGAAATAAATGAAAATTTTTGACCGATTTTCCGCAAAATTTGGTCCATATTTTCTTTTGAAAAGCAAATCTTTCTACAAATGGAGTTGAAATGTGTTCTAGGGTCCCTTCGGCATCTTTCTAGCAATTTTCAAGGAATTTCATTTTTTGGTCAAAATTGAAAAAAATGCAAGGGGTTAGCCTTACATTTTTATCAAAATTTGGCAAAAAATTGACTTTTCTCAAAACAATGCAGAACTTCCTTTGTAAGTCAGAGGAGCACAAATCAATACTTAAACACCAATTATTTTAAAGATTTGGGCAAAAATCAACAATTTTGTGAGAAATAAATGAACATTTTTGACCGATTTCCCACAAATTTTGGTCCATATTTTCTTTTGAAAAGCAAGTCTTTCTACAAATGGAGTTGAAATGTGTTCTAGGGTCCCTTTGGCATCTTTCTAGCAATTTTCAAGGAATTTCATTGTTTGGTCAAAATTGAAAAAAATGCAAGGGGTTAGCCTTACATTTTTATCAAAATTTGGCAAAAAATTGACTTTTCACAAAACAATGCAGAACTTCCTTTGAAAGTCAGAGGAACACTAATCCAAATGGTGAATAATTTTTGTATTGATTTAAGATAGCTATTTAAACATGGGCAAAGAATTTTTAAATTATTCGCTAACAATGAATACATGTATAAATATAAAGGCTATTCTTTTGGCATTTACAATACTAAAATACGCCAAGTTCATGTACATGCACACTGTTATAATGAAACTTAATGTGGTATATCTGCTGAAGCATGAAGATAACAAATAACCATTGTAATTTGAATACATAGTGAAATAATTTCCAGATTAACATGCCTCTTAAACAAATATGAATGTAACTACATGTATACCCAGTGTTATCTTTTCATGGTAATATACATTTACACAGAAAAAAATAGCGATTTTACTAAAAAATATAAAAAGTATCAATATAATAATGACACTTTATGATGAGGTTTAACGGTGCGTTTCCATTACTTTTCAGTAATTTTTTTCTCTAATAAATATTCAACTTGTAATGTTATATTCACCAAGGAAAATCCCCCATTTTTGGGTGTTAGACATCCTCTGAAAAAGGTTTGTATATTTGCACAAAAAAATCTGCCGTGCAGACTCCTGGTCCATATATCATTGTTACTGATTTGGGGTGATCCGGGTGAACACATAATTATTGTCAGGATACAAAGTTTGAAATATTTTAACTAATAATTCAATAACTAAGTGTGATCCGACCTTTTTGCTGATGTCGTAGAAAAACCGCTGTTTAGAAAAGAAATCATTTTACAGGATGAAACTCAAAATAGCAGAGGGAATTATCTTTAAGTACGATTGTCAGTATATAATGTTATAGGCCCCTATTGATTTCAATATTATGACTACTTCCTACAATACTGCTTACTCAAAAAATCATAATTAAATAATATATTCCTTTAAACTACATATTAATGAATGTAAATATGGTAATACTTTTGTACATCAGTCTCTTTAAATATAACAGTATTCACAATAACTTTCACCGAAGTCAACAAAAATATACAAACAAGCTGTTAGAATCCGAACGTTTTGTGATTACAAAGCGAGTACAACCTTGCAAACAAACATGTATTACATATAAGTGTGGAAATGTTTGCTATATTCAACAGTGCCCATCCCCCTCCCAAACATCTCTCTCGGTTTGGCAGTCATGTCTATGGACCAAATTTTCTGGCATCGCATTTGGAGTTGCATTTAGGCTTAGCCCACGTCTGCGCTCTTAATGCATACATGTGTGTTACTATTCACTACGCTGACATTCAATTGGATGTAACAACTAAGACCCAGTCACAGTGACGTCATGAAATTTGTGTCTGTTACTATGTGTTACTTAATACAGGTGCCCACTCAAAAACAGTCAATTAAAATATTTTCAATATCAAAATTGCATGAATATTGAATAAAATATACAAAAAATTTTTTTTTTTCCATTTAACATCTCACGATTTAAGTACTCAAATCATATAGATAACACTTTTAGTTATACACAGTACATACCTACCTTGGGCAGATTTTAGGGCTGTGCATTTAGGAATAATTTAGCATTTTAATATTCTAATTTGGAATTTGCTTGCTCTTGCAGTTGTCAAATTAATAAAGATCTCTTAAAGTACATGTAATACAAACATGACCAAGAAGCAGAAGCAGAACAGCTGATATTTTATCAGTTGTAAAGAAATTAGAGCTAGACTTCTCCTTAGAGCTCCCAAATCATATGCAAAAGTGGATTTGGACAAAAGTGCTTCATTGAAAACAAAAATCAAACTACGCAACTCATGCAATCATAAGAGCATTATGGACTTTGCATCATCTCCTCAACCTCTCACATGTTTTGAATATCTGAATTAAGAAAATGTTATTTGGATAATTGTTTGATAATCAAATATTTGGTATATTTGGCACAGCTCTAGCTGATTGAGGGCAGTAAAGATATAGTATATTTGTGAATACATTTGACCACAGAAGGATGAATACATACTATGTTAATAAATTGGAAATTTGCCTATTTGCAAAACCTACTTACAGTATAACTACATGTATAACAGAACTTGTACACTTAAAATATCTACTTGTAGATATCAGCAAAAAAACAATACATTTCTTTATTTATTTAATAAAAAATATAAACAGTAAAGCGTGGGTACAACATTTTGTTTCTTCAAGTAACTTCATTTCCAAAAGCAAAACAAAAATTGGTCGATACAGTTAAGTGAACAACTAATTTCAAAGTAATGACTAGTTGTCATGCAAGGTTAATTTGCAATTAGATTTGGCAATGGAATTCAGTTACATGGAAGTCACATTGTACTTTCAAAATATGCGGTCAACACAAACAATAATTTCAGGACTTCCAATGTGTTGGTCAATGGTATTTATGACAAGCTTGCATAGGTGCTTCACTTATCAAATGTTGATGTACATAAAAAGTCACATAACCTACTAAAATAATCAAATGGATAATGCCATATTATCAAATTACATCTCTTATAATCAAGTACATCTCTTACAATCAAGTACAATAACATTCTCACCCACTTTTTTAATGACATATTTACAAAATAATGAATGTCATTTCTTTTCTCTGAAACATTAACAGTTATTGTTTAAATATTGAGCCAATAATCATTTTCATTAGTACTGAATGTTATACAAAATAGACTCCCAGAGAAAACATGTCTCACAAATGCATATACAAAAAAAATTACCTGGTGACTAATCGACATCCGTATCCATGGTGATGACCTCCTGTGTGTCATGGAATACCCGGCAAACGACCTGAGGGAGAAGTTAAGAGACAAATAACACAAATCCATGAAAATAGCAATTGCAATCAGGGTCTCCACAAAAAAAAGGAAAGTTCTTACGAAGTGACAGAGTTTGATGTTTCCATGTCTTGAAACATCGAGTCCTTTTTTTAAAGATTGAGCCAAAATCACAAAAAGTACTGAATGTTACAAAGACTCTGAAAAAGTTGAAGTGATATTCTTTAGAGAATTTTACCGACTCACCAAGAACCAGAACACTCCGAAAAATAGACTCTCATAAAGTTGTTTTAGAGCAATTTACCTGGTGACTAATAAGCATCTGTTGCCATGGTGATAACCTCCTACATGTCATGGATTACCTTGGCCAAAGATCTGCAGGAGAATATCGGAAGAAAAAACTTTATAAATCCATGAAAATACAGGTAGCAACGGCCACCATGGTCTCCAAAAAATGGGAACTTATTAGAGTTTGTTATATAAAAACTAAAGCCAAAAGATGCAACTGATACTGAGCTGGGACTTGAAGCCATGACAACCAAAACCTTCATAAAGCAAATACAGTGCTTGAAGTAGATTTGTGAAGCATAGCAATGGGAACAAACCGAGTACTTTATCTACAAAAAACGGGACAGTTTAAGCAACATGTATGTGTAATGTGGTTGTGAAACGATTGAGGATGTTCAACTCCCTACGTATTGTGCAACATGTCACTTATATCCCAAATGTACGCATTGGGGTGAGAGTACTAGTGTGGCTGAGAGAGGGGTGTGCAGGGGTGAAAGATTGGATTCCCCCATGGACTGTATGTGATGTGTAGGTGTAGGTGAACAGGGATAGCTGAGGCAACATGCGAACTATCCAACTTATTTGTCTATTTGAGGTGAGGGTGCAGCCATGCATTGGTGGATCCAGAGGTTTGGATGTGGTGGGGGGGGGGGGGGGGTGAGGGGTGTTATTTCATTAACATTTTTCTCTTATCAGCATCCTTTGGATAGATATTAAATTCATTATCAGAATCATTGTCAAATATTGTAAGGCAAACCACTAACAATTCACCAAAGCGTAATGGATGAGCAGGGCAAGTAGATGCTTAGGGGATGGACATGTAGATGCCCTTTGACCTGGATTTTATAATGTACGAATTGCACAGTGCATTGGACTTGGAGGCACACTAAATCAATTTTTAAACAATAAGGCTCAGAAAAAAAGGTAATGTTTTCAATTGCATTGAAAATATAACAGGGTGAGTGGCTTGTTGGGAGCTTTTTTTGGCTCGTCCTTTTTTTTCTTTTTTTTGGCTGCAAAATCTGGGTGGGTTGGCAAAGTTGCATGGATTCTATGGTATTTGTGGGAGACATATGTGAGGACACTACGCTGGCCTTTTGGGGCCTGCAACAATGACCGATGAGACTGGGGTACAGGGACAGGGATGTGACTGGTGAAGGTCATGATATGGTCATGTAATGGTGTGTGGGCAGAAGAACATTGCAGCGCAGTCAATGGGGGGGGGGGGGGGTTGGTGTCAAGGGGCTGGAACCCATCCCTTTGTGCTGCCCCCCCCCCAACTCCAAATTTGTGAACCCATCAAGTTTCCTCCCTCCAGAAAATAACTTAGGCCACCCAAATTTCCCCTGCTAATCAGACCGAGCTTTCTCCTGTGGAACATGGGAAGGAAGGATACACTGGAGGGTACCGTGATAGAGGGAGCCCTTGCATGCCTGCGTGGATTGTGAGGTGGGCCATTGTGGGATGGATTATGGAGTGTCAACAGCCAGCGGTAAGCGCCACTCATGCTACATGCATCATGGCTAGAATGCAGTGATCACAACCCCACCTGTCTCAGCTGTGACACACTGGCATCCCCTTTGACCTTTGCTTGTTCTTCTTCCTCCGATCTGTAATTGTGGATCCGAGCTCGCCTTTCATAAAGAGCGCCCTCTGTAGCTGCCCTCTCTGGTCGTACCTCAATGCCTATGACTTGTGTCTTACAGGTATCATTAGGTTTGCTATGCATCTTTCTTACTGGGGGTATTGGACTGTCTCCAGGTGAATTAAGGGAGACTACCTCAAGTGATTGTGAGGAGAGGGGAGAACATTTTTCGGAGGGAAGTTCAGGAATTACTTGGTGACTAGGAGATGGCTGAGATTTGGGAGATTTGTTTACAGTTTGTTCACGAGTCTTAGATTCTACTGGGGATGAGACTGTGCGATGTCTAGGTGTAGGCTTTGTCATGGAAGACATTTCATCAGATGAGGAAACTGGTATCGTGTTAATGGGACTAATATTAGATAAATGTGCTGTGTTAGTGACCGTGGTTGAAGGACAAGGACTAGGAGACCCAGTTGTCATTTCCTGCGGGAATGATTTTGCCACAATAACTTTGGTATCGGTTGTTTTGGACTTGGAGGAGCGAGGAGGTATTACAGGCTGGTCATTACTGGGATTTATTTCAGATGTACTCATTGCTAGATTGGGAGGAATGTGGACATTCTTAGCCATTTCTCTTTGACACTCAGCTTGACCTGGGTCAAAGTTCACACCACAACTTGCCTTACTTGGATCATATGAATCAAGAGTATGAGCCCTACCTCTGTTTCCTTGACCACCTTCTGATTTGAGGTCAGTCGGTTTAGGAGGATTGGAAGTTGTACGTTGGCGTTCTGTCTCAGACTTTCTTGAGAACTCCTTCTGCGCAGACAAGATGTATGAATACTTGGGTGTTTTCTTTTTAAATAAACTGAAGCCTGATTTCTTTTGTTTGGGTGATTTGGGTTTACTGGAAGACACTGGCTCAGTGGATTCAGCAACTGCAAATGCACTGATGGAGGAAGTTTCTTCTGAAGCGTTCTTGTCTTCTGTCTTGGATGCATGAACTTTGTCTTCTGTCTTGGATGCGTGGACTTTGTCTTCTAACTTGGATGCATCATCTTTGTCTTCTGTCTTGGATGCATCATCTTTGTCTTCTGTCTTGGATGCATGAACTTTGTCTTCTGTCTTGGATGCATCATCTTTGTCTTCTGTCTTGGACGCATCAACTTTGTCTTCAATGCCATTGCCTTCTGGTGTTGGATTATGATTAGCATCCACTTCTGCATGAACTTCGTCTGCAGCGTTATTTGTCTTGGCATCAATATTAGAGTGGTCCTTGGTTTCAGGTTCAGTCTCTTCTTTCTTTTCAGAGGGTTCAGGTGTTTGTAAGAGAGTTGGTCTCTGGTGCTGTTTAGGACCTCGCAGAGTGTTTGGTGGGGATGCTTTGACAACTTTGATTTCACCTTGAGGAACATCTCGTGATCGAGCAAAATGGTAGGTTGGATGACCTACAGACACTTCATCTGCTTTCACTGGAGGTGAAAGAGGTCTTGGCTCAGCTTGAACTTCACTGGTATCCACTTCACTGGTTACTACATTATCCACAATGGGTAGGTCATCTTCGGTTGGAACATCATCATGTTTAGATGGAGAGCCATCATCCCCAGATGGAGAGCCATCATCCTTAGATGGAGAGACATCATCCTTAGATGGAGAGCCATCATCTTGAATTGGCGAAGCATCGTCTTGAGCAGACTCTGTTGAAACATTCAGCTCAAGTGTTGATGAGATGGGAGTAGACTGAGCCTGAACAGTAGCAGTAGATGTTATTTGTTGTGCATACATTTTTGGTTGTGTGATGTTTTGAGAAACAGGTGAAACCTGAGGATACATCATCGGAGGGGTCATCAGGAGTTGCTGAGGGGACATCATCATCTGTTGCTGAGGTGACAGCATTTGTTGTGTCATCATTTGTTGTTGTGGAGAAATCATTTGTTGTGACATCATCTGTTGTTGGGGTGACATCATCTGTTGTGGAGTTAGCATCATCTGTTGCTGTGGCGATATCACTGGCTGTTGGTATGGAAGAGGCATTACCATTGGCTGAGGTGACATCATCATCTGACTAATAATTTGCTGCTGTAGCAGAATCTGCTGCTGAAGTTGTTGCATCTGTATTTCCATGATGCCTGCTTGTTGAGGCATAGCCATCTGTTTCTGTAAGGCAGTTAGTTGTTCTTGCAGTGTTGCATATTGTTCATTTAACTTCTGCATTGCTACTCCTCCTGGTGCTATTACTGGACTTTGCTTTTCATCTTCAACTTTCGTTGGACTTTCATCCACTTTTTCTTTCTTTTCCACTGTCATTTGTGCAGACTCTGTCTTCTCATCATCAACTTTCTTCTGACTTTCTTCAACCTCAGCCACATCTTCAGTTTCCTCTCCTAGAGCTTCAACAGATTTGTCTGCATCCTCATAATCTATCGTTGCTTCCCTGGTTACTTCAAAAGCAAGAGCATGGACTGATTTCTCCTCCAGCATATCATGAGTGTCATCAGCCTGGGTGTGAGGAGGATAATCATTTGTATCCTTGCTGTCTTCATCTAGACTCATCTTCATCATGTGAGAAAGCAATTCCATCTTGGCTTTAGCGTCTTTGTCTGTTGAGAAACAAGAAGACATTTTATAAGTATAGTAGAGACATGAAATTGATCTTTTCACTGGAATGCTTTGCATGGTATATGGTGTCAGCAGACAGCTGGGAATGTATGGCCCAGGCATGCAACTGGGAATTTAGAAAAAACAAGGAAATTTCAAACCACACAATAATTTGTACAGCACTTTTCAATATGTAATTTGGCATTCATGAGAAGTAAAAAACGAGGAAATCAGCAGATCCAAGGAAAAGTTGCATGCCTGATGGCCTACTTCCTTGTGTGAAACTATGGCTATCAGGAATTATTGTGAACTGTTACAAAGAATCCCTGCAGCCGGGACAGCATGCATTATGTATAATAACAGCAATTCTGATTGGACTTGAATTTAGACTTGAATAATGTTATTATTATAGTTAAAGTCATCATACTGTATAACATCATGTATGATGTTTTGATAACAATCCCTCCTAGCCCTATTGATTCATGGGTGAAACGTGATTCAGTAGACTCTATTCACCCATTTACATTAGAAATCTGACAGGTGTAAAGCATGAACATGATGCGCTACATGTCACTGAGACTGTTGCAATTATTAACTAATAACTTTTAAACTGTAGCTGTAGCTACAACAAAATCTGTAACATATATCAAACTGCCTCAAGATATTTTGTATAGTCCACAATAATATACAAGCACGTTTGATTCCAGTTATTACTATTTATTGTTTGTTAGGCTAGAAAAGCCCACACAGCAGAAAGGCCACTAATGTGATACACGTAACTCAAGATTCAACCTACATGTATGACTTGCTAAACTGACTCTATTATACAATATTAAACAAAGCTGCAATGTATATTAAACTATTTACTATTATTCAGCAACTAATTACAGTACTGTTTTGAACCAGTAGTACTACGCTATAGGTTACTATCAAATAGACAAGCATACAGCCCAAAATGTGTTAAATCAATATTAAGTGATTAAGGGAAACATTAACTCAAGGTATGGGCCTACTGTAATTCATTCCAAAAAGCAAGAATGAAATGCATGAATAGATACACTAATTACCAGAACTGTACCATAGGTCACTTTAAACTAAAATGTCAGCATAGGTGTTAAACATTATTGTTATATCGTGTGCTTGGATACTGTAATTTCATTGGTCGAGAACGGCCACGTGTCTGGTCTGTTAATGGTTAACCTCATACAATGCACTACACGCGCGCGTGTAGACTGTACATGCGCACTTGCAACTGAGAACTGCATGCAATGCACAACCGCTCATGTCCGGCAGGAAAGCCTGCAATGTACAGTTGTATCAAAGGTCGACCGCACTGATTTGATTCATTTCTTACAGAGTAAATTACAATCGTGTATCGTTTTGACTTGATATTTGGCACGATATAACAAAACAATTGTTAACTGCTGTGACGTGGGATATATACCCCTCGGTTGTTAAAAACGGCATCCCACATCACAGCAGTCAACAATGGTTAATTATCTACTTGTATTTAGATTAGTCAGAGTAACTTCATGTGGCTGGGAGTGCTGTCAACATGTAACTAGCAAGAAACAATTGCTTGGGCGCTGATCATGTGAATACAAAAAGATGTTAGTACGTTAAGGTACATGTACATGTACATGTATAAGAAGAGAAACGGGAGTGCAATACAGCAGCATTTGGAGCACAATATAAATTGAACGTCAAATTCCCAATAAAGCAATTAAACTGGCTACTGCCTTTGCTGTCATGTCAGGTGATTATTGCTTGATTTTAATAAATAGAAAGATATCGGATCCAATGCAGTAATTTCCTTTACAGCTGGGCTGGATGAAATGTGCTCACAGAACAAATCACAAGTGTGCCAAACAAACATGTACATGTATGTGTATTGTATAAATGAAGTTTTAAAACACTTTCCATATTTACCGGAAGTGTACTATATTTAGAATTCCTTAGGAATTTTCGGATGCTAGGTTTATGATAAGCAAAATGATGACAACAAGTCCTGTTTAAAGCTCATGTATCAATTATCCTGATGAGTGACGGCAGAGTAATATTGTTGTAAGCAGCATTAGGCAACATCTCTTAGCAAGCATTAATGTTAACAGCATGTGACTGCACAACAAGCAGTGAATTGATGAGTTCATGACAAATAATGTCATTATCAGCTAACCTGTGGACCAAGGAGATAAGGAGAAATATTTGTCAGCAGTTGAACTTGTTTGCTTTTCATCATGTAGATCCTGAGCAGGCGTGACATCACTACTTGATGTCTCATGTGATTGGCTGATAGCCACGTACTGATCAGTAGTAGTCACCATCGTTGATGGAGATGATGCACTCTCACTGCTGGTTGTTGCTATGGCTACTGAGGGGGTTTCCGTTAGATCAATGCTTTCCTGTATACAACTTAACTTCAAACCTTCAAGAGGTTTAGCTTTCTCCAGCACAGATAACGACCTGCCTGATCTTACTCTGAGTGGCACTTCAAGAACCGAAGAGTCTGATTTGGCTCTTAAACGTCTGACAACAGCGCCCTCTGCTGGTATGGAATGTCCATCCCGTGCTGCAGTTTCATCATAGACTGCATAGACTTTTACTGGTCTTTTCTGAGTCAGTTTTTTAAGGCGAGTGGCTGGGACTGTCTCAGCCATGTGATTTATTAAATCCCTGTCACCATGGTCATTGTTAGAATTTGCATGAGAAGAATTAGATGCTTGAAGAGCTACTGAAGTTGAAGAAATCACAAGAGGAACACAAAGAAAGAAAGATACAAAACTATTGTGAGAAACAAAAACTACATACATGTAAACACCAAGATAAAGGAAAAGAGACACAATCACCTTGAAGAACAAGCTCATGAGGGGAATCAGAGAGTTAAGCTTATCTCCCCACAAAGAAATGGAGAAATTCAACCGATCATTTTATGATAAAACAAACAAATATAATGCCTTGGTGTGCAGGCAAGATGCAGAAATAAAATCTCAAATTAAAACAGTATATAAAATATACGAGGGCCCATGTTTAAGCAATGTGGGCAGCACAGTGAGCATCAGTTAAGTGCGCATCACTACAAACAAATTTGGTAAGTAGTAAGATGTTCTGGCTTTTTGTTTTTGGAAACCTGCCCATGCTGGTATGCCCTTCAAAGTAATACAAGTTCATGATACAAGTAGCCTACTATTTAGCATTTTATATGAACATCTAAACCACTGATAAATGAGGATCAGTTTAACCCTAATACTCCCTAGCGTCTTTTACTTGGAACTGGACCAAGTCCATCAAAATCCATCAATCACTGTGCTTCCAATACAAAACTGCACATGACATAATGGAATGCACCACTGACGCACTGGTTGACATTCATGGACTTGCTACACATGGCTTTTATCATAATAGCAGTACAGGAAGCTAGGCAAAATCCTTAGCACTGCTTCAGGCCATTAGGCCCAAGTCCATCATACTCCATCAATATTTAGTCCCGCCAGGCCTCCTGGACCAAGTCCCCTAAAATCCACCAAAATGGGGGATGGATTTTGATGGAGTTGGGGTGATTAAGGGTTAATAAACACTCAGTGAAAGGAACTGCACAGTCAAGAAATGTAAAATGATTATTTCAAAACAAGAAGTAACTAGCATCTACCATGCAAAAACTAAAGAGTTGCTTATTCTATTCATGTGCAATTGAAAAGTATTCGTTTTACTACAAAGCAAATTGTGCAAAAAGGATTACAAATGTATGGCGGTTGTTTTCACATAAAGAAAGTGCAAAAAATTGTGATTTAATTTTACAGTTATTCTTTTATAATTTTTTTTTTTTTTTTTATATTTTATATTTCCAAAATTTTGAAATAGCAGATTGATTTAAGAACAAATTTCAGAGTCATGATCTGAACACATTTCACTGATAGTGAAAGACACCCTTCCATTGAAGTCGCGAACTAAAAAAAATGAAAAATAAAAAGAAATAAAAGAAAGAGCAAATAAAAAAAACTACTTTGGCAACTATGTACACCAATCGCGACTACCATATAACTGAACCAACCCTACATATTAAATATACCTTTGTCAGGTGCACATGTAGGCTGTCTAGCTAACATGTTCCTAATTCTAATGATAACTTTTATCTAGTTGGAAAATGTTTGAGTTACTACCAAATGCACAAGCAACTGCTGCAATCCTACAATCTGATTTAACTACAGATGTCTATCATCAGATTGACAGATTCCTTCATCTCTGAACTACAACTACATGTAATTCATTCACTTGTAATAAAGATCAACCAGCAGAATAAAAACTATGCCATACCGATCTCTATTATTACTGGACTACATGTACATGTATAGCCACAAGTCAATAGACCTATACATAAGCCATCCCCCCCCCCCCCCCCCCCCCCGCCACACAATATACACACATGGGGATTGGGCAACATTGCACCTCTCCGCTGACATACTGCATGATATTCCAACTGCACACATCATATGACGTGACAAAACAACATGTCCTACTTTTGATACTTAATAACTTTGTTGTTTACCAATGGAATTAAACCAAAGTTTCAGATCGTGTGAACAAGGCATGACACACATCAACTTTGTACAAGAGGGTGCGATTCAGACACCACGTGAAAAGAATACTCACTTTCAGAATCTGCCAGTTTCTACTTTGCTTCCTCCAATGTTGATTCAGTGCTGGAGACGGTGGAGGAAGGCGTGTGCTGCGGCGGAAAACTTCGGAAGGAGTGCAGGATCACCCCTGATGTCATTGCACACCTCTTTGATTGTTTGGTGCAAAACATGATTGAGGTGTGCAATGACATCAGGGGTGATCCTACATTCCTTCAGAAGCTTTCGGCTGCAGCACGTGCATTCCGCCAGCATCTCCATCATATCGAAATTCTGAAAGTGAGTATGTTTTGGGCATGGGGTTTAAATCTCACCCTCTCGCACAAAGCTGATGAAATTAGCTCCATGGAATGTGTCATGCCTTGTTTACATGATCTGAAATTTTGGTTTAATTCCATTAGTAAACAACAGAGTTATTTAGGATCAGAAGTAGAACATTTTTTATTTTTACACGTATCCGTATGTGCATGCATGTGGGACCTTTGTGCAGGCAGATTCCCATGGCTGTAATTGGTCAACACACTCTGGGGTGAGGCTTACTGATCTATAGTCTCCAAGTGTGTCCCATTCACTCAAGTTACTGATTATAGTCCATATATTTATTTGGCTGACAATGACAGAATGATTCAAATCTAGAATGACTCATGAATACTGTACCTTTCTCTTTGATGTCCTCCGATGACACCTCATCTATTGTCTCTTCCTCTGGATTTGCCTCCTCCTCCGGTTCCCTAAGCTCCGCCCCCTCCTCATGCCTCTCTGCCTTTGTTTCCAAGGTCAATCCAGCTACAATGACCTCCACACCCATAGAATCTTGACGGGGTGATTCTGCAGAAGGCTCTCCCTTCTTATCCACGATTTCTGATGAAACAAAATGCAGACGTCTACTGTGAACAATGCTGATTAGAAGCACACACCTTTTCTTCTAAAATAAAAGTAACCTTCATTTCAATTAGAAAAAAAACCCACCAGCCACCACACAAATGAAATGATCTTATCATCAGACTAAAAATGCATTTGCAAAGACACCCGACATAAATCCTGATTAACCAGCCACCGTGTGTCTCCATGGACTCTGTGTGCACACAAACCCATAGATGACACCATTTTGAGAGCTCCAGCAGAGACGCATCGCTTGTGTGTACTGGTTCAATGGGTATGATGCAAATAACGCATTATTTTTATTCCAAATGTTGACAAAACACTGACGAGTATCAGGCGTCATAGGCAACACGTCGGAATGTGGTCTACCCCAACTCTCCCTTTCAAATTGTTGAGGGGGTACTTGTGCACAGAGTCTATAGGCCTTTTCACACTAGAGCACCTCAATCCAGTTTGAACTCAACCCTGAGCGAACCAGTGCCACCAAGGCTTGAGTTTTTATTTATTGTTCGACCCAGTGTTCAATCCACATCATTTCATACTTGTTTCGTGCAAACCAAGCTTTTACTACTGTTTTGAACCCTGACGAGAGTTTCAACCCCGATTGAAAATCTCAACCCTGGTCTGGAGCAGGGTTGAGTTCAACCCGGGGCGAAATCACTCTCAGGGTTGGCACAGGGTTGAAAGTGTGTTCAAGTGTGTAAACGCCACTTGTTTTCAACCCAGCATCAGCCAAGCGTCAACCTCGAGATTCGTCTAGTGTGAAAAGGCCATTAAAGGGTTATACACCTACATGTATTGCAGCATCAGATAGAAACAGAGCAAAGCAAGCTACATGAATTGCCATGAATTACTTGATGTGAGTAGCATGAATGCAACCAACCTGCTTCTCCCATAGCAATGACTTCTTCAAATGCCTCATCTATGCCAGTCTCTGTCACACTACTGCTAATGGATTCACTATGTACTCTAGGTGATTCTGTTGACAATGACAGTGGCAATATTGAATGACAATGATACTGACAATGAACAGATTTGTTGATGAGGTGGTAATGGGTAATGAGTCTACAGGTAACTATTCCCTTGTTTTTGTGTATGCCTGAGAGAAAATTTAAGTTGCATTAAGTAGGTCAATGTCTGCTGCCCTCTGCTGAAATATTCATTGGTAAACTAGGGGGAAAACAGGACCAAGTGTTATTCATAAGACCTTTTTTTGGCTTGTGTGTTCATTTTCAAATCATTTCTCTATCACTTTAGGTGTTACCCTAAGTTCAATGCTAAAACCTGTTTTATTTTACATTGTATCTGACAAAGGGACTTCTATTTTTGAGATACACATACATGTACACTCCGACTGAACAGTGAATATTTCTTAAAACACAAATGAAGTTGCTTAAACAACTACATCTCTAAACCATACATGACTTTTGGAAAAGGATGTTTACGACTTTCTGGTCTTAACATGTAAAGGCAAAGTGTACATTTAAATTGTAAATACAAATTGCTTAAAACAAAAAGGAAACAAGTATCGGCTGGTGCATTTTTACTTGATGAAACTAAAATGCAACAAAAAGTAATGCAAGGCACATTAAAGCGGTGTTGTTAGTGCATCAATAGCATCAATAAACATAGCTGCAGTAATGTATTATCACACTAGCATTCATGAAGCCAGAAAGCCAATAGGCAAATAACACAGTGTACAAGTCAGATCATTCAATATGTTCAGGGAATAAGTTGTATGTAAACATTTGAACATGGAAAGAATAATACTTTCAATTATTCATTCAATTTTGCCTCAAGTTGTCTGATGTATTCTTTGATCCGCCACACATAATGACACTTGACAGTGTTCAACTTGTCTTTACATGTACCGGTAGATCACAATACACTGTGTAACATGCATATCAGCTATGTAAAGCAATGCACCCTAGTCACCCACCAATGAACGCTGCTGTGATGATGATTAATCATGTGGCCAAATTGATAGCATTGTAGTATGAAGCCAAAGTAAGAAATTACAAGGTTCAAGAAGAGATGGACAGCCCTATCTTGTCAGACCATCTCACCTTCCCTAGCTTCCTGATCCATCAAGTCTTCATCAAAGGACTGGTTAAGTCGCCCCTCCTCTATTAACTTAGTCACATCTTCTTGTGGGTCACTTGGGGAGGGGGGCAAGTCTGGGGGTGGTGGAGGTACAAAGACTGGCTCTGGTGGTTCAGTGGTAGGGGGTGGAGTCTCAAGGCTTGTGCCTCTGATAATAGAGGTGGGACGTGGTGGTTTGGGTGGCCTGGAAGGTTTGTCTGTAGTGCAATTAGCAAATAAAGTCACATACAATGTACAGTGTAAGCTAAGATGTAGTAAGACCTCCAAACAAAATATCTCCAATGTCCCTTACTAATTACTGCTGAGAAAATACTTCATTGACCGAAAAAGGTCAGCAAGTGCGCAACGTGAGGAACATGCACATGTAGAGTATACGTTTCCAGTGGTTAGCATTTTCAGCAACCACAAACTGGTCGGGACTTGGTTATGTTTGAGCAACTTGCACTTTTAAGTTGTTTTCCATCTCTGATGTCCCTGGTTCATGGGATTTCCCCTGACATTCCATCACTGTCTTCTATCAAATGATTCTTGGCTGCTTTCCATCTCTCAAATTTACCAATAGTATATTTTGTCATTTGAACTTATAAGAAACACTGGAATATTTGTTTAAGTTTAGAGGTCTTTTTATGTGCAAATGTATGACTTGACCAAGAATATCAAAGCCTTAGAATTTGGATTAGTTTGCCATAAAAAACAACAAAATTTTGAAATTGATAATTGAAAATATTTTGAATTTGTTATGTCTCAACATAAATCTGCACAAACTACATCTTTCATGTGTTAATAGCTGAAACTGAAAACTGGTCAAAGAAACAAAATGCAGAAGTCTGGAACATGCATAGATTTTCCCCATTTTTAGCTTTATGCAAAATGATGACAGAACTCATCTTGTGCTACTTTGATAAAAGAAATTATTTGCTTGTTAGAAATGGAAACATCGAAATATTAGAAAAACACTATTCAAGGTTTCATTCAACTTCTGAAAAGCATTTTAGCTTAAGCCCGTGATGACATTCCAACAGTATTCTTCATAGCCTTTATGACCCATCTGAAAAGCTTTGTAATCTGACCCATCTGAAAAACTCATTGACTGAAGTAAAGCGGTTAGAATTAACAAAGACTGACTACAGACAATGATCACCAAGAAAATTGAATATCCACTTGTAAAAAAAAAAAGAAGGGGAAAAAAGAAAATTTGTAAAGACGTGCAGATGAAAATAAAATGAAATGATACACATGCACCAGTAACATAAAAAAAATATATATACATCAACCAACGTTCGTGAAAGTCACGAAAACATTTCCTCTTGAACCGAATACAGGAAGTGATTTTGTAAGACAGAATGTACAACTACAAGTACATCAAGACAACACCAAAGCACAAACTACAAACCTTCTTTGATAGTCTCTCTGACAAGGTGCGTCTCTCCATTGATGCTGGTTCTCACTGGAGGAGATATTGGACGAGGAGGAGGTAGATTTGCTGAAATCTGATGAGCTGAATCCGCTCCAACAGATACGGTTCTTCTAGGAGGAGAACGTGGTCTGGGTGGGGCTGGGGCACGCCTCTTTCTTAGAGTATTGGAACCACCAGATTCTTCATCAAGTTTCTCATCATCTGATGCACTGGTCAGATGTTTCCCTGGTGGAGGGGGCGGGGCTGGTCGACGTTTCTTTAAGGTGTTGTTGCCTTCCTCATCTTCTTGAGTTGCAGACTGGGCCTGGCCATCCAACGGTGGGAATGCGGAAGGAGAGGTGTGGCGACGAGAACGTTGATGTGTTTCTGCAGGGGCTGCAACATGTGATGCTGGGTCTTCTTGAAACTCACCTCCACCTAATGCATACTACGCAACAAAGCAAAGAACAAAATAAAACATTTATTAAAATTGAATATGTTTAAGTCATTGACACAAACACAGGATTGAACTTGTCATTAAGTTCACTCCTGTGTTTGTGTACATGGCAGTTAAATTACATGTAAGACGTGCAAGGAATCTCCTCACATTTTGTTTGAATATCTGGTGAACAACTTAACCACCAAAAAGAAGCTCAAGAATAATTCTCTGTTAGCTCACTGTTCCAGTTCACTTACTCCTTTCTTCTTCTTCGAGAATTTTCCAAAGATGCTTCCCTTCTTCTTTCTCTGCTCTGGCATCAATTCCACCTCTCCTCCTTCGTAACCTAGAGAACCATAAGGAAGCAAAGAAGAACATAACTTAGCATATGACAGATAAGAAGAGGCTAGAAATGTTCAATGTTTGTTAGTAAGACCTTTTTATTTATGCTAGATTCATTCAAATGTTGCAAGAGAGACTGTTAAGCTGTTTGGGCAGTCTTCCCACTGTTTATAAATGTATACACACCTGCAGGCTGGCCTTTTAAGTCAACCAGAAGAAACTCAATGGCTCCCGTTTTCTCCAGAGTTTGGCTCATATCCAGAGATTCCTGAGGTTGAGATGTGAGTCGGAGAGTATGACAACTCGTTTCCACTCCCCGCTCATCACATATTACAGGCAACAATTCTTGTAGCGTCTTTTCAGGATCTACACGTAGACACATCTTGTGGTTCTTACCCGAGATGACAGTGATGCGAGTAGTGGGCTGGGAAAAGAAACATTAGATTCATTGTCTTGTAATTTCAAGTTGGGTTTTCGTGGCAGTCTTACTTCCAAACCTGTTGGTTGAGGTTCACATCTCACCGTGCACACCTTGTACACTGTGTGGATTGGAAACCATCTTTATTTGACCAAGAAGTTAACTCACTGGGGATTTCTAAAAACAATCAAACTTCCTACGTCTAAAGGTTTTTCAGGCCGAAAAGCATACAGCGCACTGCGTGATGCGTAAAAATCAGTTGTTCGATAAGCAACGCGCATACGTCCATGTATCCGTATTGCACATTAAGGTTTCCGTACTGCACTATCCGTTAACATTTTATATGCTTCAGGTAGCAATTGCAACGGATGATGCATCCAATAAACATCAGGTTTTTGGTGTGAAACTGAAAAAGAAACGATGTAGTTGTGGGGTAAAAAGATAACTATTGATGATTGGCTTTAAAAGGAAGGAGTTATGAATTTTATTGACAGAAGCTAGGGCCTGCTTCAATGTCAATTTTCAAGTCCCCCATTGATAAAACATTGAATATTTATACTATTTGTATTTTATTGAAAAGTAAAGTCTTTTAAATTTTTATTTTGTAAAATAGGTAATTTTTAATCAAAATTTAATGGCGACTTGATTTTTCTACTAGCAAAACTGCTGCTGCTCTCTATTTGAGCTTTTACATCCATCAAGTGTGCAACAAAATACGTACATGGATTTTCCAAGCATGCATCATGAATACGCAACTGGAAAACACACAACGCAAAATGCACATCACCACATTTTCTGTTTTTAATATGAATGATAGGTCTCTTTTTAACGAATTCATACTAATGATGCTTTGAACATGTTTCTCACCTCGTACACTGCAGACTTTTTTTCGTCTTTCTTGTATACAAAGACCTGCTTCTGGTTTCTGCGGATGATGTATACAGTGTCGCCGACAACATCTGACAACTTCTGAGTGGGTTTGAGCTGAAATATACAAAGATTATAACAACTTATTTAGAGGAATGTTCATCTTGATTATCTGTTGTATGTGCTGTCAGTGATGCAGATGGGGTTTTCCTTGTGGGGGGGGGGGGGGGGGCTGTGTGCAAAAATAGGGAAAAAATTATAATTTGGTTTAACAACCGACTAGAATGACAGTTGCTTACTTGACAAATTGATGCTTAGCTTTGATAGGTAATGGAGCCTTAGCCCTAACTCTCCTCAATCCTCCAAAATCAACCAGGCGTTTTGGAGGATTTGGGAGTATTGAGGCTGCTTGCCATTGTAGTGCCAGTTGATTTTGGAGGATGCAGTGTCAGGCTCTTTAGCTGTACCTTGTGTTGTTTATGCTTAGCCGTGCATGAGTTATGCCTATAATAAATTATACTAAATATTATCTGCACTCTTTCTAGATGCAGCATTTGACGATCCTCATTGTCTGATTGTTGGGGATTTTAAAAGGATTGAGTCAGTGGTCACCCCTCCACTGAACAAATGCATGAAATAACGGATGATTCTGGAGGATTGAGGCTGTACCCATTTTTACATGGTGGCAAGTAGAGGCGTTTATAAGACTGAGGATGGATCCTTGCCATAAAGGCCTAGATAGGCGGTTAGAGTTAATAAGTTGTCAATGTTAACTAGAATGACAGCAGCTTACCTGTACAGGTGGATCCTTAGGTCTTGCAGCTGGTTGGGCAATGGTGTGATTGGTTGGGTTCAGTTTGTTTTTGGATGCAATCATGATGAGAAGTTCCAAGATGGGTGTGCTGCAAATTAGCAAAGAAATTTGATGTATATTTAAACACAATCGCAAAATATACAATTTATAATATTGAAAGGATCATTTTTTCTTCAGAGATGAAACTGGCCTATGAGAAAAAATCGAAAAAAAAAGGCCGAACAAAAATCTGTGTCTGAAATCTGGGCCGCGCTGCTGTTACACACTATGTACGTATGTACATGTACAACACACTTCATGCCCAATTTCCGGACACTGCTTCCACTTGTATTTTAGATCCAAAACTAAATTTTACGATGACAAAAATGTTCAGTGTTTTAAAAAAAATTTAAAAGCCTGAGTTATGGTTAGAGTAACGGCTGGTCTCGTCAACAAAGAAGTTCACTTCTTACTTCAGATAGTCGAGAAAAAAGTCTAAAAGACAAGTGCAATATTCATGACCATTCGACCAAACTCCACTAACATACCGGTACGTGGGAAAAAATTGGGCATAATCGTCTTTTCTTCCAAAGACTGCCAGTGAAATGTTATCACTTATGCTCTCTTCGCCATCCTCAAGATCATCATTGTGATTTTTAAAGCATTGCATTTTGTACAAATAAATCTGAAATCTCCAAAAATTGCGAAACGTAGATTTCAGCCTTTCAATCATGTCATATATTAATGTTTAAACTTATTTCCAGCTGTAAACTACTCCAATCTGTCCTTACTTACATGTATGTGGGTCTACCATACAATCTGTGCACTGACGACTGGTAGAACAGACTATAATTGTGCTCGCAATACATATATGTTGCAGTTCCTTTTTCATCGAATTTGGTTAAATTGAATTTTAAAAATCAGACTTTGCCGACAATAGATCGTCAGAAAAATCAGACTTTTGGAAATAAATTAGAAAAATCTGATTTCCGATTAAAATCACAAAAATTTCATCTCTGCTTCTTACGATATGGAAAGCAAGTCAATAGATAGGGAAAGAATCCAAAATTAAACACCAAACTGTGGTTGTTCGAGGTTTTGCAGGGTTTTACAAGGTACAGTGTACCTAAGGGTTCACCTCAAGCTACCACTTGTTCAATTTGGCATTCTTTCCAAATCTTACTCTTTCTTGACGGATGCCTTGACTATTTTCTCCGATGGTAGTACCACCGACAGCTGCCTCTCATCTCCTGATGATGTACCTCCAGCATCCTCAAGGCTCCCATTCTTCTTTAACACATCTTTCTCCTGTTCAGATAGGGATCCATTTTTGTTTTCCTCAAAGGATGGTTTCTTTGTTGGGGGTGGTGGGGCACGGCTTCGTTTAGACCTATCATAGCAAAAACCACAGCCAAATTAGTATATTTGCCAAATTAGTATATTTGCCAAATTAGTATATTCTATTTTTTTTTCAACCTTGTTTACAGTACTTACGGTTGATGAGTGGGGATTTTTGAGGTAGTTTCTGTAGACATTATGAATATTTCACAATATTCGAGGTCAAAGTGATCAGAAGATTGTGATGTCAACTTGCATTACATCAGTCACCTGATCAATCAAAATAAAATATCGAAAAATAATGTAAAATTACACGGCCATTAAAAATGCTGCTTGAAGGAAAAATGAAGTTCTTGTACAAACACATTGCATTATTGATTTAGATAAAACCACTTGAAGTGAACAATTAAAGTTTATTTTTAGATGCACATTCTATACACATGTATAAATGTAGTAAGCACATATGATAAAAGTGATCAGTTAAGAGTAGAGCCATTGCGATATTACAATTATGTTCACTTCAGTTATGCCCAAGACAGACATCAAATGCTTACATTGTATGTACATACACTGCACAGGGGAGACAGGTGTCAAATGTCTACCAACAATGTTATCCAAGGAATTAGAAGATGTGAAGTACATTTTTGCACAAATAATGGTACTTGAGATTGATATCAACAGATCCATGATTGAGTAACCTAGTTTATGGATGACATAAAATAACATGTTGACATATTAGGCTGCTAGACATTTTACAAAAATCATACACTGTTCACCAGTAATCTGCACTTTTGTCCAGTACAGTATGCAAAACAGCCTCTCCAAGTTTTGTACTTTGAAGTTTGAACTCAACAACTGACCCAATACACCAAAATACAGATTATTATCAGTTGTTCAGTGATATAAACACCCATCGTTCATGCCGTTACCCGTGAGAACACAACAATTTAATATTGACGTACCGTTTTAGATTTTCTCACAATATTAATTTTCTTGGGTTGAGAAAATTTCAAAGGCAACACAATTCCTATATTGATGGTTTATATGAAAGCAAAATAATCCACCAAATACAAGTACATACTTGCATTTTACTTGTTGAGTATTTTACACAGTGTAGTGCCAAAACCATACACCCTTTTCCACAAAACACACCTCTTTATAAACCGCTCACACATCATGCACACACAACAGTTCATATGGAAAGGAAGTACGTGTATTTTGACAATCAAATCATAAGGTCACGTACTTTAAATGCCTACGCTATTTTTATTCAAAACAGCAATGCCGAAGCCCTCAAACACAAAGGCAGTGATTCATTGGTATTTCGTTTGTGGTGCATGATGTTTTGTTCCCTTCGTGTAACCGCAAGGTGAAGTACATGTACACGGTACATGAACAGGGCGCTCAACCTACTGTTTCAAAATGTACATGCACATCCAGAATACCTATGTACCAGTACATGTACCAGTACATGTAGGCCTACTGATCATTACCAAGCAGTTTTACTGCAGTACAATGTACTTGTCACAAAAAAGTTCCTTTGAAAAAGTTCCTTTGAATCTTAAATTCAACATGTACAGTGTACCCGGTATGTGTGGCTATTTTATTTACGTTCAAAACACCTTTGAAACAGCCCACAATGCATACTTTGTACTGTAGGATGCTTAGGTGAATGAAAACTGATTTACATAGTACATGTAGTTTACGTTGAAATGAACGCACGCATTATGCGAAGTTGTATACATGTAAACTGGCCTGCTTGCTGATCTAGCCATGAGCATAATAGCTCAAATCTACTGTCAACTTACTTTTACCATACACATTCCATTCTTTTGTTGTACTGGGTGTGAGCATGGTGTGAGGGTGGATATACCAGATTTAATACGTGTATTATTGAGCCCACTGAACTGTTTACAGCACACAGGTATAACAATTTTGGACTTTCTTACTTGGACCAAACATTTATCAAATGTTATCATACGTATGGATAGTGCAAAAGCCAAAGAGATAAACCATGTGGATATCGTGCATGTCATGATACATGTAGACTTTGCCAAATCAACAAGTGTACAAAGACATGAAGTATGGTACCAGTAAATTTGTCTAGAAAAGTGTAATGAACAGTACTTGCACAAAAATACATTGTTCATGTTTGTAAAGCTCTCAGGTTCAACTGCAAATTTTACAAATTAAATCCAATTTGTTTAATTTTAATCTTAACACAGAAAAACGGAACACTATTTTCTGTCGGATTCAGAAATAATTTCTGTAACAATGATGTTCGATTTACCGGTACCGACAAAATTACCAACATAAAGTTTACAAAAGAATCATGCAAATCAAAATCATTCACATCATTTGGAATCAAAGTCATCAGTTCTATAAAACAGACAGAAAATTAATGCAATTCAAAACAACTACTGTAACTCAAATATGAATTGCAGCAAACTACATGTCATTCCTTGTAGACATCAATTTAAACCTGGAGCCAAAAGCTACAGCCTATAAAAGTCTTGATTCTTACACTTTAAAGGGAAGATACAACATTTGCAAACATCAAAAAACAAAATGACCAAATTATCACGAAATACCTAATGGATTGTTAGAGAATGATATTCCAAAGCATCCTGTAAAATCATGGTGCTTGATGTGCTAACATTTTCAAGAAAACTTGTATTTTTCCAACGCTGGTCGGCCGACCAGCGTTGGAGAAAACTGGCTTTTTTTCAAAAAGTGCTTCTAAGTTTTTATATTTAGTTATTTCGCATTTTCTTTGCAAATAATTACACACCTGTGAAGGAGTACAAGCCTGCTAGACCGATTCTCTGACCTTACAATTCCCCAAAGTCTAAAATTGCTCTGTTTCAATCTTAAGTGGGGTCAGGGAGCCAGACTACAAGAACATGATTGGTTTTCTTGGTTTTTTCCAGCATCTACAAGCCCAAAACGTGAAACAAGTCAGTTTAACAATATTTTCCATAACATACTAATCCTTCAAATCCATTTAAGTCGGAAAATTGCAGCAAAAGCAAATGTTGTACATTCCCTTTAATTGGCTGTAAACTACATGTATCCAAGTCACTACATATCGCTTGAAACACCTCCTAATTATTTACATTGCACTTGACTGAACAGAATCACAAATTGACAAAATAAGTACTGGTTGTTGAAAATCACAAGCATGAAAACCTGTGTTTGAAATTATGCTGTGTTTTCAATTCTTTAATTATTTTTTATTTTAATTTCATGACAACTGAGAACCCGCTCGCTTGTCTTCACAATTATTACGTGAACTGTGAACAAATAAGGGTGTGTTAATTGATAGGCAGTAAAATGTCTGCAGGCTCATTACAGGGGCACTCATGACTCTTCCAGTTCTTAAATGTCAAAAATGTACATCATGTACTGTTTGTGCAATTTTTTTCCTGCTGTACAAAAACAACCCCACAGAGACAGCTAAACACAGAGTCACTTGAGAGGGCAAAATGTTAAAACCAAATCTGTCTTGGGGGTCTGATCACTATGGCAACAGATTTCAGGTCTTGACTCACACTCAAGGCCAAATATGTACAAGCCATCAGTAATCAGGTGATACAGGGAACTCTGTATTGCCACACGTTCACCACTAATACGTGCATGTATTTATGAGGAAAAATGTTTTTTAAAGAGTCAGATACATATATATGTAACTCTTTGATTATTTGAATTTACCTTAGATTTTTTTTAAAGGGGGGGGGGATATTTGATATTCTCCACTAAAATGCCTAGATTCTTAACAATGAGAAAATATCACCATGAAAAAATAAAATGCAAGTTTGACTTATCCTGTTTTTACTGAGCTTTATATTTAAATGTACAATGAGCATGTTTATATGTATCCCAAGTTTCCAGAAAGAAAATATTCATTTCCAAAAACACTTACATGTGTATTGTCATTTCATTTCAATTGATTTCATTTCTTTAATTCTTTTACCCTGGGCAGATTCAGCTCATTTTATGCTGTTTAAGCACAATTTAGGAATTGATTTTTTTAAACCTTGGGTACATGTAGTTGCGGAAAAAACATAAACTTTTACTTGAATACACAACTGATAAATCAATTGAATTGTAACAATGGGCAAAAATATGTCTCATTTCTTGAAATCAGAAATGATGATTTCAATTTTGACAATTTGGGGAAAATACATTGTACACTGTAATTCTGCAAATACCTCATGTGCACTACCATTTTTTGTTTTATAACTATAAGGCCATGAGAATGAAAGTTTAGATTTGTGTCTGAATATTTTCCAGATGACAGGAGGCTTTTTTTCATTTTTCATTATTCATTAAATTAATGGTGGTGGATGCCGCTGCACCCCGCGCCACGATTCTAGAACATCATAGCAGACTACTATTGGATGATATTCGGATGACGTTCAATCGTTGAAAAATCTGGCGTACGCATCACATAAAGTGGAAATATGTCTAAGTATCTCATTTTATATGCGACTAAATGTTTTTGGGTGTCTTTTGTAATTGGGAATAGTATTTTTTGAAATAATGGAAGTTTTGCAAAATAATGACATTTTTCTTGTTCCTGCCATGGGGAGGTGCAGGCGGTGGACACAAAGTTAAAATTTCATTCTCATGGCCTAAATTTATTACAGACATTTAACATTAAGATGACAAAATTGATATCATCATGACAGACACTGCCACTGTTTTCAACATGTTTCAGAGAATGCTACAATGTACTACTGTACATTATCAGCAGACTGCTCTCTTCAAACTCAATGAGTCCAGGAAATACCCTTTCTCTGAAGGCTTAAATGTGATTCATTAATTGTATGCCCCACCGAAGGGTCCCACATTGGCACAATATTGCGGGGAATTGTTTAGCCTTGGTGGAGGTTTGCCCTCTCCAAGTGCTTTCTACTTCATTAATTGTTTAGAACTTAGAAGGACCCTAACTACATTTACAAAAAAAAAAAAAAATCTGTTGTGTTGTCCTCACATGAAAAATATCAGGAGTGTCGGTCAGGTAGGCATTATTTTTAGGTTTTTTTTGGGGGGGGGGGGGGAGGGGGGGGGTATCATTGTACACAATGGTTACCAGTTCCCTCCATCAGCATACACAAAAAAATGGAAAATTATGACATATTATGAATTCAGAAACAAAAACTGCAAGGGCAGGGTTAAAATTTATCGTCAGACCTCCTAAAGCTACGCGCTCCTATTTCTGCGCACTCGCATTTAATTATATTTTGCAAGGCGTGCATCCTAAAAAATGACATACTTTCACTGGGATCGTATGCTTTGATGCTCGAACTTTAACCAGCAGCCAAAAAAAAATTGGAAATTGAAGGCTTTACCGGGAATTCAGGCACAATATGAAAAACATCGGCTTTTTACAGCTAATTACTAAGTACAAATGCAGGCAGATGCTTCCAGGCCTGCAGAAGTTGAAAATATGACCGAAAGGTGATCTTTCTTGGTCTCCCAATATCGTCAGTATTATAGTGAAGATGTCATAGATAAGAATTTGCAGTTTCTAAGAGAGTGTAAAACTTACGGTGCAACTAAAAAAACACAATCACAATTCTTATATTTTTGGGGAATTTTTTTGGTCATAAGTTTTAAAATCCGACATCTTAAAAACTGTCTCCGTTGATTGGGATGATCAGAATAACAATATCATTGGGATCTACATTTAATAGGTAAATATGTATAAAATGTATTTATATAAATATGTAAATTTAAGCCCTTGTATAAATCTCGAAAATAGGATATTAACCCTAACTCCTGGGGCTCTTTTACTAGAAAGTATCCTGAATCCGCCAAAATCCACCAATTTTGTCATGCAAAAAATGCTGGTATCCTGAATCCATCAGAATCCCCCAGTGTAGATTCTGGAGGTATCCTGAATCCGCCAGAATCCACCAGCAAAAGTCTTGATGGATTCTGGCGGATTCAGGATACCATGGTGGCATAAAAAAAAATACAGCATGGTTTTCCATAGAGTCTTCAAAATCCATCACCTAAATTTCTGGTGGATTTTGACGGATTCAGGATACCATGCTCGCATGAAAATTGTGATGTGTGTTGTTGCATAGAATCCGTCAAAATACACCAATGCATGGCGACCCCAGCATGGATGAGTACCGAAGTGAATACGTCTCGCACACAAAATTTGTGTGAAAGACATTAGCGCATGTTTCAGCCCGTAAACCACAGATATAGAATGAAAAGACTAGATCGGCAGCGCGTCTACACGCGCCCAGCCACTGTGCGATAAATCTCCGCCATTTTGGTTGTCTCTCATGGACGCGCAACAAATTAACGTAAAGTAATGGAGCTATATGTATCTTTCCTCCAGCACGTGACCTAGCTCACAACGCGCAAAGCAAGAAATGCGCACCGAGTATTTACGCGATGCGCACACATAATTATTAGCGATGCACATGGTGTTCTTTGCGCGTAAACGGCGTTGCGTTCGTCACGTTTTCGCGCATTATTTGTATCTTTCCTCCAGCAAGCAAGTGACCCTCCATGCAAGTCCACCCAGTACATGTGTGTACATGTTTGTACAGTATGTGACAGACTTGCCAGGGCTAGTGCCAGCAGTATTTACTTGACCACAAACATTGCAAAAGAGTTAAACTGTTGAGATCCTGAATCCATCAAAGTCCCCCAATAGCTCAAAATGGAGGTATCCTGAATCCATCAAAATCCGCCAGTTCCGCTAGGCTTGGAATCCTGAGTCCATCAAAATCCCCCAGTTTGTTCAATATGGAGGTATCCTGAATCCGCCGAAATCCCCCGAAACAGGGGGGTGGATTTTGATGGATTTAGGTACGTTAGGGTTAATATTAATCTTGAAATTACGAAAAGTGTATTGGCATTGAAAAAAAGAAAGGAAAAAGAAAGAAAATTTGTTTGAAACGCTCAGAAAATATATTTTCCTAAAGCAAACAAGTATAAGTTATTAAAAAAAAATGTATTTATTGAGTTACATGGCCCAGACAGCACGTATTTTTCATGAAGCGTCCCCTGCGCAGAATTAGGCAGGATTATTTTCTACAATGCCAAAACTGCACGCTTTGGAATTCCCCGCTTGCTGCCACAAATAAAGAGATTTTGCTTTGTTAATCGGTACGGTGGATGATCGTAAGCCAACAATATAATTTTTGTTGAGGAAAAGAGTGGTTGCTTTGCTATTTTTAAGCTACATGTACTTGGTTGCAAAGCCTTATCTGCGCAGAAATAGGAGTAAGGAGGATCGAGGATATTTTAAAAAAATTCAAGTGAAAAAAAAAACACAAGGGCAATTCCACGGTAACGGAAGGACGTTTTCACTCATTAAACAAAATTTCAAATGTGTGTATCACAGACACTGTTCATAGTTACTGCAAACAAATGTCACATTTGTATTGCTATAATGCTACTTTCATTTTCCACACTTTTGGGGGGCATGAATGCCTCCCGTTTATGAATTATGAATATTAATGAGGTCAATAACGGAAGGACGGTAAAACGGACAAGGGTTTTCCAACTTACTCGCGTTTTGCAAAAACTCTGTGAATTTTATGGGGCAATTATATTTTAAAGGTAGGAAATGGAATCCCTGAAGCTTTATCTATACTATACCACCTTTCATTTGACTTTAAGTGTTTCGGTTATATAATTATAACGTTTTAAGCAGATTATAATTTGGTAACGGAAGGACGGTAACGGAAGGACAAAAGGTTTACTCAATTATAGCATGAACAAAATGTGAATTTACACTAATTATACAAGTGAAACAAATTGCTTAAATGTGTAACTGAATGTGAAATCAACAAAATGCAGACCTGGCATAAATAATTATACCCAAGAAACTATTGAGATAAAGATAGAAGCCTGCTAATTAATGATAACAAAAGAAAAACGAAAACAACCCAAAACACATAATTCACGAACACAGGACCTCTACAGAAATAGACTTCAAACCCATCACCTCAATCCTTAAAAGTTTAAATACACAGTATTTGAACACTTGAGTATATTGGTTACATGTTCACCAACAACTTTTAATAATAATACCGGTAGGTTCAAAGGTTTACCTAAAGGGGGGGGGGGGGGGGGGGCGACCAGCCTACATGTACATTTAAGGTAAAAACATCTACCGGTAGAACTGATGGCTTCAGTTAGGTGTTGCTTTTAATTGAACTCTAAAATCAATGTTTGAAATCAAATTACAATGATTTAGAGTAGTAACAATTAATTTATAAACATCCAAACTGAAGTTGTTAACTTGGGCATAATTTGTCAAAGACTGCACCTCACATGTATAACACATGTAAATTGAATGAAAGTGCCCCAAAGTACCGGTACTTTCTGCCATCTCATTTTTGACTTAATTTGCTTCTGGAATGGCTTCACAGAATTCGTATCTTTCTCTATTGTCCATGAATGCTGATGGCAGCAACTTTATGATTTGATTTTCTGCAACAACTCCATACATACAAGTACTGGTACATCGGCATATATGTACATGTACATTGTACATGTTGTACATGCCTGTGCCTTCCTTTGTAATAAACACCTTGCCCTGCTTATCCCGCTCTTGTTAAGGTGGGTCACATGAATGTCCTTTCAATGCTCATTATACATGCATGTACATGTATTTGCAGTGATTTTCATTTTTCAAACATGAGCGCAAATGTCGTAACATTTGATAAAAATACGATTTGTCCTTCCGTTACCGTCCTTCCATTACCAATTTGGTAACGGAAGGACGTGATTTAATTGATTGTAATTAAAAAACAAGAAGTACAGCAGTGTCAGTTATAATGTCATATTGAAGGCCTACCTAAACTTGCTTTGCACAATAACTTTCAATGCATTCATACTGCAAGTTTTAAAAATAAATTAAAAATATGTATTTTTTCGGTAACGGAAGGACATTTTCGAAGGCTGAAATATTAGAAGTCACTGAAGCGAAACAAATTACGCAAAATGTTAAAAACAAGTTTTAGTCGGTTTTTCAAGACCAATACTTTCTCATGACAGAAACTGATGGCATTAGTACATATTTTTGTGTGTCTATTGGTAGAATACTTTCATATCACTATTAATCACATTTTTAGGATTAAAACAGGATTATTACATAATCCTAGTTTTTGGTACCGAAATGTATAAAAAATAAAATTCCGACTTCAAATCTTGAAAATATAGACTTTTAGCTTTCATTTGATGCCAAATTTGTTTAAGTAAAATGTATTTGAATTTTTTGGTGTCATGTCCACTTTGGTGTGGAATTGCCCACAACAGAGTTTTCCAGAGTTTTTTTGTCGGTCGGGTGAGGGCAACACAACCATTTTTTGCCTAATAATAAAATTAATAATTATGATATTATGGCACTTGCACTAGTCTTGCACAGACAGACTTTGCAAAAATAGGGCGCCCACAACGGTTTGTCAATGTCGAATGACAAGTGACAACATGCATGACATGAACGTGGACAATCAGTATCACATTCACAGAATCACAATGATGATGTGGTTGTTGAAGACGAAGTGAAGACGGAAAACAAAATCATGAAAATAATCAACAATTCCGAAAATAGAACAGCACCTGGCATGACTTACCCAACATGTACAAGGCTGGACATTTCTTGGCTCTAAAATAAGGACGACATCCACACTATTTCCAGCAGGTTTATCAACTTTGTAACGAACACTCCCCCGTTTATCAACAATGTACACAATTTGTGTGTACAGGTGTAATGTACTGGTTCCCTTTAAAACTTTTAATGAATGCGTTAACAATACGCAAAGGGTGGCACAAGTTGACGATTACCAACCAAATGGCCACCTGCACCGCGCCCGTGGGAATAACTATGCCCAGACTTCTTCATATAAAATTGAACCATGAGAAACCAAAAGCACCCGACTGTAAAGTACGTGTGACAGCTCCGCTATTTATTTACTCCCACGATGTTTGTTTGTTTCAAAGTTGTTTTTAAACTAGTTTTCTATGACAATGTTCTCAGACCTGGAGCAGCGTCAGTCCCTAAGTTTGCAAAAGGTTCCATCCGCATTAGTACACAACCATGTCAGTTTGGAGTTTGTGTTGAACATGATGAATCATTGAATGTGCAGTAATTATATAGTCGCTAGAGGGCGCTATATTGATCACATCGCTCAAGCCTCAATCTCTTGTTCAGCTCACATTGTCATGATTGTCATTGGCTAGGCCACTCAATCATGTAAGTTAATGTACTTTTTATTCTGGATACATTTACCATAGAAAATGTTCTCTCTGATTTTATAGTCGCCTGAAGACCTGAGATGACAGACATTTCATCATGGCATCCACCCAGGAAGTTGACTGTTTCCATGACAACACTGAAGAAGAGGAGGAGGATAATTTTGTTGTTGATGTCGAGTGGAGTAAACTGAAGGCTTCCCACATGAAGGTATGAGATCATAACTACGTTAAGTTATCCTGGAGATTGTTAACACTTTAAGTAATTACCCTACGTTTTGTCAACAGTTAACATGAAGGGAGGAAGGAGTGTTGCAGATGTGGTTGTTTAATAATTTCTTTTCTCGCTAGCAGTACCTTCTCCCTAATTACCATTCTCCTTTTATATGATTCAAGGAGGGCTACAGAGATGGTTACAGTGCAGGACAAGAGGCAGTCTTACAAGACGCATTCAATAGAGGATTTGCCCATCATGTCCAACTGGAAACCTCTGCATCATTCTATAAGGGAATTCTTTGGTATGTTCAGTGTCAACTGTGATTTCAAGAAATGTCATATCTCCATGCTTAATGTCTCAAGAAAAGAATGCTTTGTGAAGTTTGTGTATGTTTCCCTCAAAGAAGTACCAATGCAAATCCATACTTATGTTTAATTATTGCTCTGAATTTTGTTTTGTAGGGCATTGAAGACATTTGCAGAGCGATCTAGAACTTCCAAAACCCCACCAACATTGAGCCTGAGTGCCAGTGATGAATCAAGAATAGCATCACTGCTAGAAGAACTCAGAATTATTTCTGGAGGAAATGACTCAATAAGTGAGAATACAAACTCAACTGATGTTGATGAAGAAGATAAAACTGATGTTGTTTCAGAAAACCGTCTCTCACAAAATCCAGAGGGCAGCATTGTAAGTGATCAAGCATCACATTGTAATCCTGCTGGGTGTGTTTGTCTCTCAGCTGATTCAGATGGAGAAGCATCACATGGTGGGACTTCAAAGCCAAAAAGTTTGCATGAAGGAACATTTGAATACGGTGGTCAGCACTCTGATAAAATGAAAGAAGTTGCTGGTAATTGTAAGGATTTACTGAAAGAATTAGGTCTTGAAAAAATGCTGCACCTACTTCCCTCAAAAAGGTGTTTACTCAAGTAAACTCTGAAATCAAATTCCCTGTTTTCAAGAATAGGGGAACCAAATTCACAAATTATTCAGAAACATGCAGATATTCTAGATTTTTTTCTGACTCCCAGATTTATTCCTCGTAGAACACTGCAGCAAAATACTAAGATTAGTTAATATATTCAATACTATAGTCGTACATGTTTACAGAATATTTCGAAGTGTCAGATTTGTGGTTAAAATAATTTACGATGATAAAAACCAAATTGTGATTTATATGCAAGAGAAGCTCTTAGTATGTTTATAATATTAAAATACTCTTAATACGCAATTCCAGTACAATTTCTGTCGCCTTCTCCAGTTAAGAAATCTTGTGATGTACTCTAAAATTGAGTTATTTATACTTTTAAAAACTACAAGGAACAAAAATGCCCCTTTAAATAATGCATTGAAATTAACTCTACATTTTGTACAGTATATCAATCAGAATTTATCTTTAGGTGCTATTTTGTTCTAATACATTATACCAACACTGGTGGCCAAAGAAATTTTAGTTCTCCATTGACAAAGACAATCTGGCAACAGTCAACACATATTATGAGTTATGCCAAGTTTGACAAAATCCAGTGTTGGGCAAGTTTTGATTGTTGATGGAGGTAGCAAACTTTTTGAGTACGCTGGTCAATTGTGGAAGATTTTGGGCTTCAACATTGCACAATGTATGTGTATGTACATGTGCACGTATACAGCCCTGACATTTGGTTAACAATAAACATAAATACTAATATAAATAAAATCATGGAAAACGGCTAGAAATAAAATGCATCCCATCTATCTCATGGTCGTTAAAGGGTTTAATATGTCACCTTAAATTCACAAGTAACTTGTAATTAGCATGTAACTCATTACACATATTTTAGAATTACACTGTAAATATTAAAATATCAAATTTCAGATATTCAGCAAGTGTCCTTACTTTGCCCTCAGTGTTGTGCTGAACAAGTTCTAATCACATTTCAACAAAGAAGGTATTCATCTGTTGGAAGCAGTCCAAGCATTGTATACAAATAGTGATTCCTGTCATCAGCCTGCGATCACATAAATACTTTTGAAATCTATATATTAAAATGTACCTCTAATAAACAGAGTAATAATTAAGTCAATGCAAGTCAATCACCAGTCAATTCACAATTGAATTTACAAGTGTGACCAGAAGTGACTGACTAGCAGTGGCATAACTCAGGGGCCCACTTTCCTTCAGTGCCCCCACTCCACCACTCCCACCCCCCCCCCAAAAAAAAATGTATGCACCCCCAGGTGCTCTCCAGAAGTTTAACCCTAGTTTGCCAATGCTGACTTGATTACAAATCTGCCTGTAAAATGCACACAAAACAAAATAATGTGCAGATTTTAGTTTTCCACTTGTACCATGTGAAGCGCATTTGCTTGGCCCACCAGAATGAGAATGATATCATAAATGCGTTTATCGAGATGAGGGTAAAATGTATATTAAAATTCATCAAACCACATGCCCAATAAACCAAAGATCTGTGATTTACGGTCCTTTACCATCTTCACTCAGGCCTTGTATCAGTGGAAGTTTATGATTATAAACAAAAGCAAAAAGCACAAAAACTTGCATCAGTATAAGAATTCCAACATTTTCTAGAAGTTGCTAATCTTTACTGTTGTCATGACGATGTGTATCGTATATGATCAGATCTTGCTATGACCGTCTGTCGTCCATATACCTTCTCCGCCCGTTTCTCAAATGCCTTCACCATTTTCTTTACGACTTCGTCAAAGAAAAGCGTTGAAAGGTTGGAGTGGAGAACAGAACGGAACTCAAAGGATACCTGGAAAAAAATCAAGCCAAATATCAATCCAATAGAAATAATCTGTATCAGATGTTTAACAAATTGTGAAAAATTATCAGAGTTCAAGACAGCTTCTTAACAGTTGCTCCTCATTCCCCTACATTTACCACAATGAAACAAAATCAAACTATTGTGGGATCCCCACAAAATTGAAACAATGACAATTGATGCCATATTTTTCTTGTCCGGTGCAAATAATAGACAATGACACAATGTTAATGTAAACAATTGAAGGAATGTTTATTGAAATAACTAAGATCATGCAATCACACTTGGTGAAATACTTACAGAGAAATCTATGGTGCATGTATGTGGCTTGTATGGGATTCCCGGTCCAAACCTCCAAGTTGTTGACAGATGATTAAACAGTTTCCCATCGGTACAGACAGACTGAGGTGAAGTAACAAGATTAAGGTTGCAATAATGGCTGATACATAACTTACGTACCATGAATAACAAAATCACACAACAGAGTTTGGAATTATCACACAGATTTTTTGGTCACTCAAAATGAGAAGTGTTGTGTTTGTACATATTACAACTGTAGAATTAATCCCACTGATTAGATGACACAAGTGCATGCACCTGAATAGGAATCCCAGTTCACAGTTTTCTACCACACTCCTTAGTATTTTAAAATAAAAAGCTACTACAAAATAACATACACTGTATCGTTTATAAAAAATGCAGTGAATATTGGACGTTGGGATTATGATTGAACACATTCTATGAGTTGGCCACAGCCTTTATTACTTGTTACTATACCTCATACATATTCATGATCAAGAGCCGAATTCTCACTGGTCCATTTACCATCACTTGCCGGATGCTATTTTTGCCGTTTACCAAGCAAGCGCGCGAGTATCCACAGAGAGGGTAAATACGTATGTGTTACGCATGCGTAGTAGACTGTTGCATCGCCCTAGGGCAGCACACGTATTGTTAAGTAGCGTTTTCCCGAGCTCAATGATGCCGAAATGGAGAATATTGTGGACAATAAATATGCCTCCTCTGCCAACAAAAGTAGTCCACAATGTGGTATCAACTTTTAGGAGTTACTGTATTGCAAAAGAACTGAACTTTTCTGAGGTTGAGCAATATTCTTCTGGTGAGTTGGACAAATTTTTACGAAGATTTTATGCCAGCGAGGTGCATACTGCAACGAGAAAATTTGGCAACTGAATATGTATGAGGTATAGTAAAAACAATATAACGTGGTTTATTTCAGTTGGATAGTCGATATATGCTCCCCGAGGTATTGGAAGTTGACGAACTAGTCCCTTGGCTTTGCCTCGGGCACTAGTTTGTCAACTTCCAATATCTCAGGGAGCTAATATTGACTATCCACCCTCAGATCATGTTATATTTGTATATTATTTCATGGCTTCACTTACTTTAACTAGATGAGGTTTAACTACAGTTACTGTTGAGGTGTATCTCTCAACAAGCGGTGGAAATCCAACCTCTAAGTCTGCTTTGAAGTGGCCAGCTTTTCCAGACCTTATAACTGAATGAGTGCACCATGGTACAAAATCTTTGTAGTTTTCTACATTACTGACTACTTCATACATCTCCTCCATGGAATACCTAAAAGAGAACACAACAAAATATAACGCAATCTTGAAAACATGAAAATGGAAAGTATCTATGTTCATTTTCTACCTGTCCAATGGATCAAACAAATTTTAGACGAGCAGTTTTCAGACTTAAAATTGTTTATGATTCAGAACAACATGCATTTTTTAAGGGGGAGAGGGGAAGACAAGACACCCCCCCAAAAAAAATTAGTATTAGTCTTCAACAATGAAACAGGAAAATGTCAACAAAGTCCCCACCAAAATATTGATTTTAAAGGTTCCAAAGGTTTACAGAAACAGAAATGAGAAACAGGTCTACCAACCCATTCTGAAACAATGATAAACTATGATAATAAAGATTTCAGAGTATTTTATGTTTCAGTAATTTGAGAATTCTCACTTGAGGCAGAAAAATCCTTCCTGTGTTTCTTGTATCCCCCCCCCCTCCCCCCACCCCCACCCGCCCGAAAAAAACCACTTTCCTGGTACATCATCAGCAAAATAACATTGCCCGGCCCAGTCACCTAGGTTATTCTCTTACTAATTTTAGTTATTATTATATTACATTTTTTTCTACTCACCCAACAATTCTTCTTTCTGAATATTCTTTACTTTTATCAAGAAATGACAAGAAAGATCTCGATGGTACTGCTTGTATTTTGGGTAGTAAATGGGGCCTGCATAAACATCTCTCCTGGATAAAAATTCGTTGATGTTTATAGAGTATGTTGATACCTGCATATACATGCCTGCTACGACAAAAGCTGTAAGAAAATGAAAGAAAGGGAAAAACACAATTACATGTACATATGTCAATTCAATCTTTTAATTTTAATTTTAATTTTCACATCTGGATGTGGGATGGCAGGTCCTCGACCATACGAGGCCTAGTGATTATTATTTCTTTTGTTTTGCCCATCTTGATTGTGATATATTGCTGATGTACCCTAACGTGGCGCGGCCCCTAACGTGGCGCACTTTGATTTTTCGCCTGTAGCGCCTAGCTAGAGCAAAAGTTTTAACTGAAATTTCACAGAAAGTGAAATTTCATCAAGTTATAAACACTCCCGTTCATAAATCGCGAGTTTATTTACCCGCTGCAAAGTTAAAAGAAAAAATTATTTTGGCGTGATTTTCCGATTTTATTTTTAAGTGCAAAGTGAACCCTTTGAAAATGCCCCGAAAAATAAGAAAATAATTTTGTGACAAACATCTGGCTGGGTATGTAGGTAGAGATAATAATGATTTATCAGAATTTATCAAGTTTACAGAAATTCTTAAATGTTAATTTGGAATTTTCGGAGATTTATTTAAGTGCGCCACGTTAGGGAACACTCCGCCAAAATTTGCCCAATTTCCGGACGCCACCGTTTTTTAATTTCGGCTTAAATTTCATGAAACCGAAATTTTTCATAGAGGTTGAACAGCAAGCATTAATAAGGTAAAAGTACCAGTAATTCACTGCATGAATTTGAGGTTTGTCAACACTGAGGTTTGGCAACACTACACGAGGACATTTGGGTAAGCTTCGAAGTGCGCCACGTTAGGGAACACGACTATATATTTTTACATGGCATGAACAGATGAACTAATAATAATAATAATTTGATATTTATTTTAATATTTTAATTGTTAGACCACTTCACTTCCTTTAGCCTTTGCTTTGGCTTTCATGGGAGGACTTTAAATTAAATGTTAATACTCAAAGCTATATTAATACGTGCGAAGATACTTTGAATCCTTCCTGCGTGCAACCATTTTGAATTCATGTGCATGTCTTACGTTTGTAATGTAGAACATAATGATTATTAATGGAGTGAATTTTGAAAGTGTACAGTCTAAATGCAACGCGCAAGAACAATGCAGACATGATGGACAGACCATGGAGGAAGGAACTCCTCCATGGACAGACCATTGGAGGTGAATTATTCTACCTCCATGGACAGGACAGACAGACATCGGTACATGAACTTGATCATGTTGATAAAGCTACACTACGTACAATGACGTAGGCATACTGACATTGTCATTGACAAGCATGACAAGTCAAAACTGAGAAATACTCACTTCCGTAGCGATCTGTTTAAGGGCCTGAGATTTAAACATGTAGCCGAACACATCACGTCTGCATTCTAAAGTAGCTGTACCACAAGTTATCATTTTATCAATAACAATATTATTTATGATTTCACAAAGCGCCGAATGTAGGGCAACTAATGCATGTTGAGTTTGACATGACCTTTCCACAGAAACCGGCACGTACATGACGTAACTATCGTAGCTGTGTGACGTTTTGTTCGCCGTTGGGTCAGGGTTCCAGGTTTGGCCTTGCATTTACTTAACACGGTGGTTCAAGGATTCTATAATAATTATGCACCAGTCTACAGGTCGACAAGATTTCATATGGAAGGCAAAACGAAAAAATATCAAATGTGATTTCTAAGAAAAAAAATTAAAAATGAAATAAAACAAACCTCATCAAAAAATGCACTTCCAAATTTGTAGATTTGGTAACTTATTCACCAACTATCGAATAGTTTGTTTTATATGCAACTACGTGCAGAATAAAACTACCAAAATCCCATTTCCCCCCCCCCCCCAAAGCCCACATGCACCTCTATCCTGAATTCTGCACACCCCTCCCCCAGTCCACATATCATTCAATCTACATGTACTTTGGGGCAGTGTTCTCAACACTGGGGGGCTGGATGTTTCGGGGGGGGGGGGGGGGTGTTCAATTTTTGTAGCATCTGTACGTGCTGAAAGGTAGACAGGCTTTGTGAAATCACAAGGGGGGCACCTTTCAAAGAGGACACTATCAGAAAATAGGTTGTGTTTTTTCATGGCTGCACAATTAAAGATGTTCGCGCGATTTTGAAAAAGGCAATCAATGTTCAAAAAGGTAGTGACTGGGGGGGCAACAACTTTTTATGGGGGTGTTTACAACACCGCCCCCCCCCCCCCCCCCCCCCCCCCTCCCGGCTTCGCTGCTGCTTGGGGCACTATAACACATGACACTTCACCTATATTGGAGAAGATTGAATTAAGTAAACTTAGTTTAGATAAAATAACACAAACACCTCACAAGGATGGAGACAGAGTCAAGAAGCACTTCATACAGGTCTGCACGCTCACAGATTTTTGTATCTTTATTTAGTGCAATGCAATATCTGCTTCCATGAAATAAAAGTCTGGCCTCTGGTTCTACATGTTTGATATTATTTTTTTTAAAAACCGACACATATGCCTGAAAGAAACCCGTGAACAAAAAGAGAAATGATATCTTGAGAAAAAAATCATTTGTTTCATCAGAAGTACATGTACTGCTATTACAAAACCTAGACTTTTTGTCATAAAGTACAACACATCAAGAACAGATTTAATATAGTGTTATGAACAATACCTATACCACAATAAGGAAACATGATGTAAAATTGTAAACACTGATCAAGGGCGGATCGGGGGGGGGGGGGGGGGGGGGGCAATGGGGCAATGCCCCCCCCCCCCCAAAAAAAGACACCCCCCCCTTTTTTTCTTTTTAAGTGAAAAAAAATTGGGAAAGTGGTCAGAAATTGCCTCAGATCACACCACAGAGCATCTGGAATCCGAAAATTGATCTGGGCCCTTAAGTAGACCCTGAACACCGTGCTGTAATTTTTGGGGAACCCACTTTTTTGCCACCCCCCCCCCCCCAAAAGGTGATGTTTTGGATCCGCCCTTGCCACTCGTACCTTTTTTTTCACTAAAAAACAACATTTGTACAAGTATTTGAAATTTAACCTCACCATTTTCAGAGTTATTCACACTTTATAATCATACCTACCAAAAATGACTTTAGCCCCACTTTAAGGCAAAATCTTATCTTCAACAAAACCTGCAAGGATAGAAATCTCAATTGTGTTATTGATTCAAAAAGGTTAGGAGACAGAATCTTAGCTTGGCAATGAACCAAATTAACGTGTTGAATCACTGCTCAACCAGATATCTGAGTTAAGGGGATGATTTTCAAAGAGTAGAACGAAGAAATGTTTGTAACAAAAGGTTACCATTTCCTCAAGATTCAAAACAAATTGATTAACTCATTCACAGCTTGCTATATACAAATGTATCATTTTAAAAGGTATGACCATAGAATTACTCGGAAATCTGTTTTGTGACTTTTATGGCCAATAAACTAAACAAGACAACCGAATATTCAAGGGGTAATATGTTCCCATCGTCAGTGTTAAGTTTACATGGAAAGAATGGACACATTGTCAGGTCACGACATGTGCTCTTTTATACAAATAAAATGTTTTGTTTTATTAACTTAACCATGCAACATTGGCCTCTTGGGCGCTATGACTTTTTGTTTTAACCTTAACTCCCTAGGGGGTGTGCAAAATCGTATTGAAATTGGAGGATTCAGGACTGTTAGGGAAGAACCTTATGATAACACAAAACATTTGAAACAAGATTTTGAAGTGTTCTATCTTTGAGTATCCTGACCAATAAAAAGTCCTCATCTTTTCAAAGCCATCTTGCTTTCTGACATTTTACAAGTTTCTGATATTATTTCAATTCATAATCTACTAAATAAAAGCAAGTAACTTTGTCAAAATGTGAAACATTTAATACTCAATTCTTACCAAGCAAAACAAGGTTCTCAGTTTTTTTAATCACTCACTGATTTTCACTGTATGTACAAATCAAACTCTGTCCAGATCAATCGGTGAATCAAAAATAGAAGTGATGTAATTGGATCCTAAAATATCCATTCACATGTCTATCACAAGGCATCCTGTCCCATGTCAACTCATAAGCTATTTAAATGAACAAGGAAGCATTCCTTAGTTATTGTTAATCCCATGTAACCTGTGACTGGACTTGTAATTTACTTGGACTTATAATTGACTTGTGATCCATTGTAAGTACCTCAGCTACAACACTGCTGGCTTTGATTGTTGTCAAACTAGACAAATGCTAGACAGGGAATGGTACTGGAGTAACACTTAATTCAGACATGAAGAAGAGTAAATCTGGAGTGTGGCTGAGCATCACAGACAACTTACAAGAAATACTCCAGTTCATATCTAACGTATTGATTCTTCTCATCATTGGGAACCCGTGGATAGCCGGCTACCAGTGAATCCTGTGCACCGATGTACAATGTATTGTAGATCTTCCAATACACATCACGGACCTTCCTTGCTGGGTGGAACAGACCCTGGAAGAGAAAGACACAGGAAATTGTTACAGTACTTGACTTGCAATAAGACACATAATATGCAAAAGTCATAGAAGGATTTATCGTATCAGTGTGGTACATACAGAGACCAATGAATGACTTTTGTTAACATTCTGTCAAATTTCAACTACTTGTCAGCTAATTCGGGAAAACGTCGATTTGAGTATGAAGAAGTTGCATTGCATACTGTTGCATCTTAATGGCACGTTGACCAACTCTCAATTGTTAGTGCTTATCCACAGGCAATAATAATGTGAGTACATGTACTATGTAGTACCTGTAGTGCATACTGTAGCATCTTGTTAGAACCTAGACCAACTCTCAATTGTTAGTACTTAACCACAGGCATTAATCAAGTGAGTACTATGTAGTACCTGTAGTGCATATTGTAGCATCTTGTTAGCACCCAGACCAACTCTCATCCCTTCAATTGCATCCATGACTGCTTGGATGACATGAGGCGACGTCTCAAAGATGTTAGGCCAGACAAAGTTAAGGAGATGAACAAGAGCATCTTCGCATCCGAATCCGAACACACCCAATGACATGTGTTTGATGGCTGCACAAGCAGTCTGACGATGAACCAGGTCTCTGCAAGAATTCAAAACAAATATGAAAAATATCAAACACATGAAGAAAATTACAGACTAACAGTGGCAACAAACATAAGAGCAACAACCATAAGGGAATATTTGCACAAGAATTGGTCAACAAAATGATTTCAAATTGCGAACTCCTTAAGACGTTTCTGTTTGATTACATAACAAATATAGGCAAGCTGAAATTCTGGTCTTAGAGATTGTTTGCCAGAATCACTGGTTCCTTTACAACACATTTTTGTAATAAAACAAATTTGTCCGTTGAGCAAAAGTTATGTATACAGACTTAAATAAAATTGACAGACAAAACAGACAAAACCATGAGAGCATATAACAGACAGACAGCCTGACTAACAAACAAACCTACCTATCCATCAATGCATCTTCCAGTAATGGTGTCACAGCATAGATGTAATCCTTTCCCATCTCACCGATATACTCAAACAAGAACGACAGTGATTTGAGTACACCATTCTGCACGTTCAGCTCAGGTACTCGATACTCATTCATCAGGGCTGGGAGAACAGTAAACGGTGAGCAAGTCTCGGCAACAATAGCGATGGCTACTGTGGTACAGACACGATTCTGACGCTCTTGTACCTTGAGATTGTTCAGAAGGGTTGCCAGTACATCATGGGGACTGAAATTGTAGAAAAAAAAGACTTTGTGATGCTTGAAGAATATGAAAACAAATAAGAGGCCATACTTACTGACTTAACTTAAGCTCGGCTATGGCTAATCCAATAGCAATTGTAGTCTAGGGTATAGGCTATGGTTAGTAATACAGTACTTACCCAATAGCCTTGGCAATGTATCCAAACGTGTTGACAGTAGCTCTTCTGATAGCTTTCTTGTGAGCCTTGAGGAGTTCTAGAAGCTCAAAGCAAATTCTCATCCATTCTCTGGCTGAGACGTACTCTGCTCCACGATCAGCTATACGACCCACAAGATCAATGCAGTTCTCCTGTACCTTCTCATGTCTGTAGGCAAAAAAGGAAGAAAATCAATAATTTAGAGTGTAACATGTAAATTTGTGCTTGATTTTTTTTTTTTTTTTTTTTTTAACCATATGCCACTGAGACATCCATTTCTCTCAAAGCAAGCTCACTAAGTCAGCTTACAGGTTTAGTAGATCATTTGTCATTTGTGCATTTTTTTTCGTTTGAGCAACAAAGTGCTCAAAATCTAAAGAAGGGTGCTCAACAAATAATCTGATGAACTTTTAGCTCTGAGAATGCTGTATATACCGAGAAAACAATATTCTAGCATCTCGGTTTTAATTCAAAAGTTGCCAAGTCATGTTTTGAATTGTGCCGGAAATCAGCATCCGGGACACGTTGTCATTCAGCCAATTGCAGCTACACGATGTCACGCACTAAACCGACAAATAATAGCAACCGTGCTCACGTGAACGTCATGTAAATGCTTGCGCGCACCCATTCACAGATTCTTTGAATTACAAACCAACTACTATCAGCAATGTCCAAAAATGCGTCACTTGACACATCTTTGGAAATGACCTGTTTTTTTTTATTGTTTTCTTTTAAATAACAGCATGCCAAAAAGAATAATTTCACAGGAAGTTGAGTGCCATTACTATCTCTATACCAAGTAAGCTTTTCAACAATAATTTCATCAGTTATTTTTTGGAAAGCTGCAAATGATCTACTCTACCTTTACTGAGTGCAAACATTTATCAAGTTGGTCTTCAATGATTTACAGAATCAAATAAAAACATGGTTGCCTCTGTTCCTACCTGTTTTTGAGGATAGGCGTCAATCTTGGCAGTAAGTCCTTGATAGGCGGAGTCATCTTATGCATCCCAATGACATTAACAATGGACTTGAGAGCTCCTAAGATGCTTCCAAGTACCTCGGGATATTCCTCACCAAGGTACTCATATAAGACAACACCAAGATGACCCATCAACTTCTCCTACAAGACAAAAACATAACAGGTGTTAGTAACAGGCACAATTGACACTATAACTTCAATTTAGTAAGCCCACAATGTTTAATATCAGTCTTCTTAGCTATCTGACCTACGACACTGCACAGTAATGATTGACAGATACCCCAAAAGACAAAGAGCAACGTAATAGTGTCACTGAATATCACAGACCGACCATCCAATGATTGATTGATTTGTCATTTTACCTCTTGACATGTCCTCATGACGACAGCAATTCTGGAGATGAGATCAGCAGCCTGTTGGCGCACCTTGGCAGCTTTGTTGTTGAGACGCCACAGGATGGTACCACAGATCTGTGGCAAGTAGGGTTTGACTCGCTTCCCCAGAGCATTGACGACGGTACCAAAACCATTTAACATCACAGAGTCCTGTCAAAGTAAAGAAATCAATGTATGTCAGATCTGAATAATAACCAGGGATGATAGTGGGTTTTGGCTCCAGGGCCGGAAAAATGTCCAACGATCAAAATACACCATACATATTCACCTAGCAATACCATATGTGTTATGTACAACAAGTATGTCGACAATGAAAGTACATGTACAATACATACATTCGTGTATCATGTCAGCATGGTGATTGTGATGGAGAAGCACATGCTTAAATGATCCGAGACTTACACACCAGTGCAGTTGGCTTTATAAGCTCTTATTTGCCGTACAATGTGACTGCAGTGCGTCTACGCAGTGAAACCTACGCTTACCTACGATGGAGCACACCCTGTGTGAGTCTAGCACACCGACAACATGTAGCGCATAACAAATGTTCTTATTGGCTCATGAGCGGCAATCAAACAATGCTAAACACATTTTTCTTTTGGCTGAAAAATGACGTGGCTGTTTTTTCTTTTATTTCTTTTCTTTTTCTTCATGCGTTATTTAAAATCATGTGCAAATCTGAAAATCAAACTTAATCAGTTCCTTTAACATTCCAAGTCGCACTAAAAATTACATCTTTAAAGTGTTCTTCTGGGCCAAGAATTAATTAGTGTTTGCTCCTCCGGCATTAGAGGTAGTGTTCCTAGCTCAAGCTAAACTCCAACTAACTCACCTCTGTAGTCTGTTCTTGGAAGGCGTACAGGATGCCATCAATAAGTTGCTCTTCTAGCCTAGAGTCGATGTCTGCTGCTCCTAAGTTGCCCATAATCTTCTCAATCGTCTCCATGACCATCTTTCGATACTGTTCTGCCTCATCCTTAAGATCATCAACGATGCGACCGATAATTTCAGCAGCGCCAACCTTGTTAGCCAACTCAACGGTGGTGTCCACCAACTAATCAATGTACAAAAAATCCCAATAGAATTCATTGTCAAAGTAAACTTGAATATTTCTCTTTATGCAAACAATAAATTCTTCAGAACCTGTTTTACCTTGGTGATCCATTGACATCTTTCCATCAACCCAGCACTTCCTATGTCCCTTAACCTCCCCTTAGAGAGGGAATTGTTAAGGTATGCGATCTCCAACTTACCTGTCTGTAATTGCGCCTATCAAGAGCCATTCGATGTTGCCAGAAGTGTTTGAAGAATGATGGCAGGACTTCATCTCGGATGTACTGAGCTTCCACACCATCAGTAGCACAACACTGCTTCACTACCTGTGCAGTCACAACATTCAAGAACGCATCCAGTTAACAGAGAGATTGAGTAGAACTTTCAATACCTCATTGTTGTAAATAGCGCAAGTTATCCTGATTCTTGTTAGCCAACCAAACAAATCAATGGTTTACCTTGAGCACAATCTTCTTCATCTCTTCATCAGGAGACTGGAATTCACGGATAAGAATCAACATGACTTCCCTAGTGTAGTAGTTGGCATACTCAGGATCCATCAAAGGAATCAGGTATCCGATTGCTTTCAAGAAGGCAGCAAGACCCTGAAAAATACATAAATAGATCAAGGAAACTTACTGCACTCAGTCATTGATTATCTGTCTTTCCATGGTATTTTGTCTAAAAACGCAACAACATTGAACACTTGTCAAAGTGAGAAGTCTGCCACTGCAACAAGATCCAACAGGTCAAAGGTCTGAAGCTGAACTTCCTCAGAGTCTGTGGTCACCAACTGCCACGGGATACAACAGTGGCATTGGTCAATGGGACTAGCTCTCATTGTCTCGGAATTGGTGATGATGGCCTAATGCAACAAGATCTCACAGACTTTTACACCTGTTGCACTGTGCTCCATCTACTTGTAGCTGGGTTAAGGTTATTTACCATTATCCAATCACTGAACTCACCTTTCCTCTGTGCTGCCTGATACCCTTCCAGAGAGGTTTCAAGACACTGTCAAATGACTCAATGCCATAAGGAGTAGCTGCTTCAGCAAGAGCGGCTAAGGCTAAGGCTGTGATGGTACGAACCTTCTGCTGCTCATCCACAAGTCCTGTATCCACAAATCAACACTTCAAATTAAACTCAGTCCCCAAATTCAACAAGCCTGTGATGGTCTCAACTTTATTTAAATTCATAATTTAGTACAGTAAAGGCCACTTTAATGATCACTGCTATACAGATCATTCCGATATAACGAATGACAGATGATAGTATAGATAAAACGTGTTATAAAACATAGATTGGAATTACATTTGTATGCATGATGAGAATTCCTTACCATGTTCAATAATCTCGACCAGATTCCTGAGATGTGGTAGAATAGCACATCCCATCAGGATAGCAATCTGCTGTACAATCTTGATGCCAGTATGTCTAGCCTGCCAAGACTTCTTACTCTTACACACGGCCTTCAAGAACGGCAGCAATGATGGGATACCCAGAGCTGATGCCACCACTGCAAATGCACGCGCTGTAGTATTACGCACATACTCATCCAAGTTGTCAATATCAGGACGCATGGTGGAGATCATGGTAGCTAGACCAGCTGCTTTGGCCAGATTAGAGATGATCTCTCTGCCTTCTACACGAGCGTAGTAATCTTCGTCAATCAGGAGAGGTTCAATCACAACAAGGATCTACAAGAAATAAACAGGTTCTAGAATTGACCAGCCGAAGTATAATTTACAACCAAGCAGAGATGTACATGTACTTTTTGTTCAATTTATACTTCGCATATCGGACACTATACCTCAAGTTTTAATTGTTGTGGGACCATGTTAATGTATATATTATGATCTTACCTTGTGTACGTATGGTCGCACCAGATCGTCCAGCTTGTACAGAATGCGATCGATGACCTTAACCAATAGATGGCGCTCTTGATCCTCTAGAGTTGGTGACATCAACAACGGAAGGATTTGATTGAAGAGTGGTCCAGCGTTGAATTCCCTAGCCTTGTCAGTGATTTGACGCAAGGCTGCTTTACGCATCGGTGGTGTCCCATTCTTGATCTTCAGCAGCAACTTCATAATGCGACGTTCTTTCTGTTCCTCTGCACTCAATGTACTTTCATCTATGTCATTCTGGAAGGGAAACATTAATTAAGTATTAAATCTACACCTTACTGTATGCAAAGTGAAAAGAGAATAGTTCTTGACAAATACAACAAGGAGACCAACAGTCCACCAAAGTTTAGCCAACATCTGTCTTTCACCAAACATTAGAAACACTTAGGGCCCTAATAAATTACCAGTTGTTCACCAAGAAAGTAAATGAGCAAAACTGTGTGGCTGATTCAAAACAAACTTTCAAAATTTCATTACCAAATTCACTTAAAGCTCACGAGAAAAAAAATGGAAGAGCTTTGCACAGTCTGGTAGTACTGATCTTTATTGCTCAGAAATTGTTTTTAAGCCTAATTTCTAAACCTACCAACAGTTTGCCGAAGTACTGGGCATCATCAGGTTTAAGGAACGGCAGATTACCAGGCGGTTGAGCTAAGCCAGGATCTACAGTCTTATCATCTGTCTGCATATGGAATCCGCTGAGTCCACCCATAGGGGTAGGGGTAGATGTCAGTTTACGGGCTGGAGTACGGATCGGAACATAGCCAGCTGGAGGTTGTAGTACCTAGAGTTGAAAGGGCAAACAATGGGCAATGTTATGATAGTTGTTAGCAGTTAGCTGTGATAGATTTTATATCACTGACCTGAAAGATTCAAAAGTGAAATGACGAAGTTCCTCTGGCCAAGAAAATGTCCACTCATTGGAGAATAAGGTTTTTTAATCAATTCTAAACAATAAACTACATGTGTTCCACTGAAGAAATCTGATGAAATGTTTACAAATATTTCAGGAACCGCTGGAATACGAGTATGGAATCAATGAATACCAACTGTAATATCTCGCTGAATCACATTCACATTGTTAATGGAATATAATAAATTGACTATAATGATAACTCAAATCATCAAGTCTAGAAGTTTTTACAGCGGATTTGTGTGAGATCTTTCGACGTAACTTGTGCTGAATTTTTTTCAGAGAATGAATTGTGAAGGTTTGTATGGTGAAGAAAGCAACAAGATAAAGATTTGTGGTAGCACTAGGTGACAAATCTCTTTTGTAAGTTTGAGAGGTTCTAAAAAGGACTGGGGCAAAATGAAATGTTTCGGGCAGTATACTCTGCCAATTGTCAGGAGACTGAAGAGATTCCAACGGAGAAGGGGTGTTATGTAATGCGACTAGAAGCGTTGCAATCCCTCAGTTTCCTGACGATGGGCAGAGTATAGTCTCCGAAACGTTAAGTTACCCTCCTCGAGGTTCTTTTCAGAATCTCGCAAACCCAGAAAAGAGATTTGTCACATAGTGCTTCCAAAAATCTTGATCTTATTATCCAAGGTTCTAGGATTACCTTGTATCCTTCAGGGAACATAGCATCCAGCTCATCATCACTCAAGGCTCGATTTCTCTCATCAATTTCCTTCTCCCATCTCCAAGCTTGAAGTTGTTCTGGTGTCATCATTCTCAGTGCTTTAAAGAGGTAACAGAGCATACAAATAATCATCAGAAATCCAAGAACTGCACATGTGATGTAATTCACAAGTTCATGTTTGACCATTAAATTGATCCAGCGGAGAAGTTCACTCAAGAATTATTGGTATTTCACCTTGTCTGTCCTCAAACTTGTAATATTAGCGTCCCTACAAGTTTATACAGCAGAGTTAAATTAGACGCGGTGCATAAGGTAAATAATGTACCCTTGGGAGCAGTACTAGGTTTTAATGAAAGGCGTGGCAGTAAATATGGCTTAGGGTTCTGTAACCTACCTGACTGTGATGGTGTCTGCATCACCATGGCCTTCTGACCCACGGGTGTGGCAGTATTACCCACGATGGGCGTGGCACTGGGCGTCTGACTTCCAGCTGGAGTCTCATCCCAACGAGATCGACGCTTACTGCCTGGAGTAGGAGTCTCTGATGGAGCATCACCCCCACGATCAGTGCGAGGAGTCTCCGCCCATCCACTTCCATGCCCAGGAGTTTCTGAACAAATAATGGAAAGCAATGAAAGTGCCATTATTGAATGGGAAAACATATGCTGTCCAGAAACTAATAAATACTACATCCAGTTCAGAATTTCACAGACATGTCTACCTCAATACCAGTCACTGTGAGTTTTCATAAATCATAAGCTTCCAAGATACTTGTTGACATATCAATCGTCCCTTCACAGGAAACCACAACTATTTAGAATGATAATTGTAGGTTGCAGCCTTATCTTACCTCTCTCAGTTCTAGGTGTCTCGTCCCATCTATTCCTACGAGCGCTTGGTGTTGCACTATGTCCTGGTGTAGCGTGACCCGGTGTAGCATGTCCAGGGGTAGCATGACTTGGTGTCACATGACCAGGTGTCAGGTGGGCAGGTGTGTTCTCCCATACCCGTGTGCTTGCGCTGGGTGTAGCTCCTGGTGTCTCACTACCTTTTGCTCTGCCTGGTGTTTCATCCCAGCGACTGATGGATGGAGTTGAGGCTTGTTGCTGTATGGGAAGTCATATGTAAGAACTTTAACAATAACACATTAAAACCTCTTTAGAAAAGATTTGCAGTATAGATGCAGGAGAGCTGCATGAGTCTTTGATTAGTCGACTCTCGCTAATACAAATTCAGCTGGACTTATTCAAAGTGTTTGCTATATCAGAATTTTGTATCAGGAGGAGATTCGGTGCACATAATGCAGTCAGGACCAAGGCCTTAAGTTCACTGTGACCAGAATATTGTTTATGAACAGAGTTTGTATTAACAAGAGTTGCCTGTATATGCTTACAAACAGAGCATCTTGTAAAATGTTTTTTTTTTGTCTTTATTTCTCACAAATTCTCAAAGTTATGTGAATACAGTTTTCATAGTGATATGTTTGAAACAAAGAAAATGATTTCTCAATATCAACATTCCATAAAACAGAGGTTTAGAATCACTCAAGTTATTAAATACTGGTGTATTACCTCTGCCTGTTCCCAGGTACTTGTCTTCTTTTTGGGCGTGGCGCCAGGTGTTTCTTCACCTACTTGATCCCAACGACGCCGTTTGACTGGTTTGGATGCTGTTTTAGTCGTCTGCACCTCAAGCTCACCCTTCTTAGCTTTGTCCTGCATCTGAAGACGAAGCCCAGCCTAGCAAACAAAAACAGGAGATTATTTCGATACAGTTACTTTAACATTAACCATAACCCCCTTGAGTGATTTACTAGGAATCTTCCTCACTCCTGCAAATTCCAACACCATATTGTAACTCCACACCCAAACTGTTGGACTCTGTTTATTGGTGGTATGCCTAACCTCATATAAAACATGGTCAGTTTACTAGTGCTGTACACACGCTAACAGATTCCAAAAACCCTGGTGTTTAACTGGATGGGGATTGTTAGGGTTAAAGCAAAAGTTCCCCTGGAGAAAATTAGAGTCACAAACATCAATAGAATATATGTACATGCAATGGTTAATAAGCAAGCTCAATCAATTTATGTACCTGTTCTTTTGTCATGGATTGTTCTCTTCGAATGTCAACGTAAGTCCTCTCTCCAGGGTCAGGAGTTTTGCCACCTGTATCGTGAGATGAGAATAGTCACAAAGAAAGAAAGAAATAGAGAAAACATGAGTATAGTGAGATGTCATACATGGAGAGTGTAGGACCATCCTTAATGCTGATGATTTTGTTACAAGCTGAGGATAGGTGATTGTAATCTTTTTAATACACATACTTTGTATTTGGAGAATGAAAATAAGAGTTCCATTTGTTCAATTAATATCATCAAGGACAATTACAACTAACCTAAATCCTAGCAGAAATCTTATTGATGAAGAATACTAAACAAAAATGTACCATGGGTCCTCCTTTTTTTTTTTCTTTTTTCTTTTTTGACGTATCCCAAAATTAACTACAAGATTTAAGACAATACTTGAATTTCTTGAATGGCACGTAAGTATTTTTCATGGTAACTAGATAATGTAGGTCAATTTATCAGGATCAAATAAATTAAGGCAATGCAAAGTACAGACAAGTGTTACTGCATAGCCTCAGAGTTTGGATTGCTTGTTTAAACCTTAACTTGACTCCCTCATTTTGCAGTACGAGTGATTTCTAATTATTATTAGTCCACACAGTCCCGAAATGTAGTATGAACAGACACTGATGTAATTTGAAACTTGTGCTGCTACGATACTACACTACATAAATGTATTGTCTGAATGATTGCTCACAAAAAAATTCACTTGAAACAAACATCAGCATTTCAGAATGGTAGTTTGTTTTTAGTCTGATATTTTAATTTTTTTTTTCCATGGCTCTATTATTCGGAATTCAACGGAGCCAACATGACATCATCCAATACTGAAGTGCCGTGAATCTCTCAAAACCTGTAAAAACTAAACAGAAACATTATGAACAGTGGTCAATTTCTCTACATCACTGCTTTAAAGGTTAAACAGTCTCCATGTAAGTTTAAATTCGTTTAAGCGCTCTCAAAGTTTACATAATTTGTCAAAAGACAACCTTAAGATCAGGTTTTAAATCCTCCATACATGATAACATTTTAGGTTTCAAATTTTACATTAAAAGGTTGAAATTCACAAGTTTAACATTGGTACAGTCAAATATAATAAAAGTCATGCAGAACATTCCAACTTGGTTCACTTTTACTAACTAACAACGCAATGAATTCATTCCATTGTTTTAGAAATTAATTTTCTGACACAAATATTTCAATCTGTATGTACAGATTCAGATTGATGGAGTTAATTATTACGTAGGGAAAATGCCTCCACACATTTCACAAAGTAGCAACTTTGCAAATGCTGACCAATTGTATCTAATCAAACTGGAAGTTGACAAAGTGACCTAAGTTGAAATATTCCACACAAAAAGCAACAAATACAACAGCAATAATAATGAATAAAACAAAGCCAGGAAATGGGGTGGACATATTAAGTAGAGAGTTCTAGATATACTGCCTGTGCTCATACCCATCATACGTACGGTTCAGCCTCCACTGGTAGTTTGCTTGATGATAACCATGGTATTCACGTCAAGCGATGACTTCCTAAAAGTCAATCTTTTCAAGTATTCATATTATTAAGCAGGGCCGGTAGCAGACAACTTACGTACGGAGATTTTTTTTTATTGTTTTGACAACACAAACATCTGACACTTGTCACACAACTCGTATTACTTATAAGGCAATCACTTATTTACAGCAGCATTTCTAGTTGCTACATATCCTATTGGCATATACTTAACCTACTTAAGGTGATTTAGATTCTCAAAATGCTCTTGTTATGTAAAAATCTTACTGATCATCACAATTACACAAATGGTTTCTGACTTTCTCCCAATCTCTGACATACACGTGCAAAAACAGCCAATAAATGTAAACGTATCTCCTTTTTCTTTTCAAGATGCCCACAAGCTTTTTTCACATATCCAACTTCAATCAAACCTGGTGCCACTAGTAAATTGAAACCGCCCTGATTTATAGCTTTATTTAGTAGTGTCCGAACCAACAGGTGTTATATCAAACAAGTGGTTTCATTTCAACCTTCTATCCTAAATCTGTGTTGATGTGGCTACCATGGGTAGTTTCATTATTCAACAAATGACTGTGGTACCAGGTTTGAATAAGCTGGGACAGATACAAAGTGTATGCACTCCTTTGCTAAATGTAAGCAAGCCAACTCCAAACTGATTACTAATACTTCATCAACGCAAGTATCAGAGAGTTGAAGTTGAAAGGAAGAGTGACAAGTAAACAGCAGTGCCTTACCGTCAGCGAAGGGATCGTGTCTAGCAGGTGAGATGATCATCATTCGTCTACGAGCACGATATTCATCTTCACGTTCAGCAATCCTAGCTGCATTGTTACCAGCAAATGGGTCATAGTCCTTTCATAACGGAAAAAAAATAATCATTGTGATTACAAATAGGCGCATGAACTGCCTGTAAGGAATATATAAATTTGCCATGGTCATGACTGAGCGTAAAAGAAGGAAAATCAGGACAATGAAAGCCGTCAGAAGTTACACAAATCAAACAAATCTTTTAAATTTTTGAACGAAACCGGCAAATGTGTTGTAATATCAATAAACATGTTGCAATATCAATAGACAAAATGAATGCAGTATACATGTAATTTTACAATCATTAGCTAAGTAATTATCACAAACTGAATTGAGTGATTGATTCTTTACAAAAAAAAGAACAAGTTTGTGTGGTAAAATAAGACAAGTCGAACAAGAATTAATGACTGAGTCTACCTTAGCTGCCTCCTGTGCTTCACTGAACAAGGATGCTGGAGCCGTGATGCTGCTCTTATTCATCAAGGAATGATTGCTGTAATCATCTTCATCCTAAAAGAAAAATCAAGACGAAACTGATCAATACATCAACAGAAACATGTGAAACATTGTGAAACAACTGCCGCTCATTAAATGAATTCAATATCAGATTACAATGCATACACAATATCATCATGGCCTACAATGTATCTTTAGGCCTCTGCTTCGGTATTAGGTACAATCATGAAAATAAAAATTAAAGAATTCATGAAAACCTCCACGTCTCCCTAAATGTGGCTCGACTTGTACTTCTCCACTGATGAAAGTTATTTGGTTTTGAGATGTTCCGATTCTGTTGTTACTACTACAGCTTTACAGGAGGTTTTGTAATTGATGATTAACATCTAAAATCTAACATGAATGGAAAGGACACTGAATAATGTTAAGGCAAGATGTCTCAATTAAATCATACACTGATTACTATAAATGTTATGAGTACCTCATCTGCTTCATTAGCTGCAATGGAATAGTCATAGCCCTCAAACCGGCTCCGGACACTTTTATCATAGATTTCTCGGTCAAAGTGCCCCGTCTCAGCAAATCCTGCAGCTTCATCCTTCCCGTTGGTTGCAGGTGCTTCATCGTTTTGACGAAGAGTTGCAGTGCGGTTTTGTATCTCTTGAATCTGCCGCTCAATATCTGTGGGTACACACGTAAATTATGTTATCATTCCAAAATAACTTCTGAGACCTTTGCAGTCTTTTTTTAATTTCAATGTCCATTTGTTTCTTCTGGATGAAAATGCATCAGGGAGATCCCAATCATTACTTTTGTGTTGTGTTTTTCTCTCCCCACAAACTTTCCCATGAAAAGTAAAACCCCGCCGGCGCCCTCTATCCGAAACATTCTGGTTGGCAAAAAAAAAAAAACCGGTTGTCAGACATGACAGGGTACAAATACGTTTTTCCTGTCGTTTTCAGTCAATGTACGATATACACGTTGTTTGTCTATACAGCACCGCGCTCGCGAACAGCTGTGACCAATCACCAATGCACAAAATGTGGTTTCTTACGTCTGAAAAAGGCAAATAGTTTACGGATGAAATCACAACTAGCACCCAAACAGCTACACAACGTTTGGTGGGAATTAAATACATCTTATAATTCAGCCCTATTTTAAAGAGTATAGCGCCCTCTGTTGATATGGATTGCCGCCGGCAAACCTTTAGTAATCGTTAGTTTGCCGTCATTACCTCCGGCAAAATATCCTCTATCTATTTTTTTTCTTTTTTACTAAAAAATAGGGGGCCTAAAAAAAAGAGTCTGAATCCTACTGACTAGCATGACATGCATGACTAGCATGACTAGTGATAGCCCCATAAATGTGGCCTATTTACTGGACTGCCTCCGTAAACATAGGCCACACATCCACATGTACAAAAACATGTCGACTTTGCCAAATTTTGATTTTCACATTTAGGCTTACTTTGTAGGTTTTTTTTGCTTAAGAAGCATTCTCACCCTCTATATAGGCTAATCAGAAAGTGCTGCCTTTTTCAGATGTCCACTTTTCGTGAAATTTCCAGATACATTTGCACACGTTTGCGTATCAAAATTTCAACATGAAATTTCACAAAAATTAGACATCTGAAAAAGGCAGCACTTTCTGATTAGCCTATATAGAGGGTGGGAATGCTTCTAAAGCAAAAACATCCTACAAAGTAAGCCTAAATGTGAAAATCAAAATTTGGCAAAGTCGACACGTTTTTGTACATGTGGATGTGTGGCCTATGTTTACGGAGGCAGTCCAGTAAATAGGCCACATTTATGGGGCTAGACTTGTACTAGTGAGAATGGTAGACAATGAATGATAGACTCTTCTTAATTATTTTTTGGGCCCCGACCCGCAACTACCCAATCGCCAAATAAAATCCATAATAGTACATGTAATATTCAGGAAGTGATTATGATCAATAATAACAGATGCATAACATTTGAGGTTACGAGTAAAAACATGAATACAATCAGTGGAATGGACACTCGCCTTCTCTCGAATGAATGGCCGCCATCTTGCAACCTGCTTTATGGCGCTGGCATACGGCGATAGCTAGCTCGATAGCGCATGCAATAATACATAGCACGTACACGTACGTACAACAAATACATGTAGGCCTACGCGCTTTATGTACGTACGTAAAACGTTAAAAAAAAATCTCGCTGTTCGTTGGTACTTATGGAACGGTATCCCTGTGGCGTTATTAATATTATACCTTTTCATCAAAAAAATTACACAGCTCAAAACAAATTTGTAAAATACTTTCAATATTTATTCACTCGTTTGTCAAGATTAAATAATTATTTCATCGTCAGATCATAGGCCTCTTTGATTGAATTTTTGAAGTAAAATAACGTTGAGTTATTCTTCAGGCTATCGTCTAACTATTGTGTATGGAGTGCCGTTTCTATCATTTTTGCCGTCATCGTTTTTAATACAAACGTGAAGTTAAGATACACTGGTACCCGCGCGTTCGACATGAGATATTGCGCTAAAAAATGGACGACACCAGTGGGGAAAAAAGTGACAGTGGGAAAGTTTACCTGCAAATCATGTGACTCACAGCACACACAACGTGATGATCGTTGATTATGTCGGTTATGAATGATATGCAAAATTCCGCTAGATTTGCAAAACGTAGGTGCTGTAACTTGGCTAGAATAATGGAATTTAAGTTCGTTTTCCTGGTAATAGCGCTCTTGCAAGTTTTATTGCATTGTGCAGGGGCAGCTACGTGTGTGAAACAAGACAGTTGTACGTGCAAGTTCGACGATGGGTCTGGCGTGATATCCTTGTCTACTCTAAACACAAGTACAAACCCTGATGTCCCAAGGTACGGCAGGACAATCCAGCGTGGGGGTGTGGCATGGAGTGTGGCATGGGGGTGTGGTATGGCGTGGGGTGTGGAAAGTTGTACTTGTAATTGTATGAGCAGACATGGCACTTTGGCGGGGGAGATGGGTGAGGGAGCTTGTCAAGTAACTTGGACTCTACGGACAATGACGGATCGCTTTTTAACATTTGGACATGGTCTGGCGATTAGAGTAGATGCCAAGTTATGGGTGAAAATAGGGGTTAATGACCATGCACATGAATACGGTCATTGCATGCGCACACATTGTCAACGCTGTGTTAAGCCATATGGCGTGCACGATGACGGTGGAGGCAGTCATTGCCCCATAATTTTACCCATCATTCTTTGCGCAGCAGTGCCCTCTTGTGATCATATGTTATTGCAAGAAATTGTTAAGTGGTGGTGTTGCGGAATAAAAAATCTTGAGATTGTGTAACCACGATTCTGACGATTTGGTTTGAAACATTCATGAATGACATGCGAATATTGAGCAGCCCAGCCCAGGGGTTGGTCATGTTGGTACTTGACCCATGGAGTACCATAGTGAATACGTCACGCGCACAAAATGTGTGTAAAACTAAGGCAAAATAAAAAAAAACATGTTTAGCGTCCTGCCTCTTTGACAAAAAGGAAGGAGGAGGCCCTTTTTTTTCTTCTTTTTTTTCCAAAATGGCCGCCCGACACATTTTTCAAGACAACGCGGCCGGGCTATTTTTCAAGATGGTTACCAGCTTTTTTCAAAATGGCCGCCACTTGGACTCAGGATATGACATATTGGCTTCTTATGGGCAAGATGCAACAGAAAATGAGACCAAAATGATGTAACTATGCAGAACCGAACATCTCTTCTGCGTTAAAATTATCAATTTTTGTCTTAAAAAAAAAAAAAAAAGAAAAAAAAAAAGGAGGCGGCCTCTAAAAAGGAAGCAGGCGGGGACGCTAAACATGTTTTTTTTTTTACTTCGCCTAAAAGACATTTGCGCATGATTCAGCCCATGAACCAACACGCGCGCGTGCACTCCATTTGTTTGCACTGCACTTTCTGGTTCTAAATGACGTCACACTTCGGTAAGTCCATAGCTCCATGCTTGACCCATCTCATCTGATGCCAGGGTATGGTGCTGGTGGAGTGTGTGACAAGCATGCAACTTTTCCTCGGATCAGCTGATTTCCTTTTTTTTTGCTTCCCATGTGTACCATTAAATATAGAAAAATACTGACAGTATTTTGTACAAAGTCTTTGGAAAGATTTGAATTTCCTCTTTTTTGTGACTTCCCAGGTGCTTGCCTGTGTTAAGATAAAAAGTTAAAAGCCACATATTTTATTAATCCATCCTGCCACAAAATTCACAATGAAATATTAGCTTTGTACAAGTACCCCCCCCCCCCTTTTGTCTCTAGTTTGTAGTGGACATGCCTTAAATTTTCACATGACAATTATGCAACCGGCATATCTGAATAGAGCATTTATTTAATGCACATGTCAATATGCCTTCCCATATATTCCCTATGTATGATCAAACAACTTCTGGATGTAATAACAGTTTTGAGTTTGTAAATTTTCTACAGCTTCAGCGTAACATTAGGTAGCTACGAGTATGGGTACAATCCCTGTAGTAACTTCTCATGGTTGCCAGCTTGCAATGGTGTTGCGGTAAGTTACAGCCCTGTACAATAAATTGTCTGTTACCTGTTACCTTCATGTAGCTGTGTAGCCTTTAAACCTCAGCTTATGTAACTTCAACTTTGGGCATTTCAAGTACTTACTGGCGATAAATGGAACCCTTTGTGACTTAATTTGCATATGAACAAAATATACTTTGTCTATATATTGCAACTGTTGTTTGTAGGCATCAGAAAATGCATCATATCACTAGGATTTCTTGTATTTTTTTCTTTTAGTTTTAATTTCACATTTATTGAATTGTTTTTTTTCTTTAACAGGTTTGCCAAAAAAGTACAAACGGACAAGAAATTTTTGACGTCGGTGATCAGAAAACAGCATTATTTAATGATGCAGGAACACAAATAACATACCAGGCAGTAGTTGGTGTTGTTACAAAGTAAGTATAAGGGGTATTACGGCCTGAATTCCCTGATAATGTCATTTTTTGAATTGTTTACTTATCCTATTTCATAGGTCTAGTTAAAATGAAACTAACCTAATGTCTAACTGTTTCGAGAAAAGATGAAAAACCCTGGTTGTTTACACCGGAATGGGCGGACATTTTGTAGCAGAAACATACATATTTCAAGCCATCTCTATTCAATGTACATGTACTGTACATGTTGTGTGTGTGTCACAAAGACACACAGCACCAACACACCCATGTTGATTTTGCACGTCCGCAGAATGTGAACCACTGTGTGGCAGGATTCACAACTTAACACTCGAAATTTTGATTTTGGGGAGTAAAAGTTGTGATCCCGAAATTCATTGCAGCATGGTTCTCACAAGAATAACACAAAAACGCCCACTTTTTAAAGGCTGGTTTTGTGGACGTTCAGGGCCTATATCCTACTTTTAAATGTTCTTTCCAATTGGTATGATTTCATTTAAAATGCGGTTTGAAGCCCAACTGGGTGCATTCCAGGCTGTAACATTCCCTTTAATGTTTATGTCAGAAGAGCTGCGTTTTGCAGTTGAAATTCTGCATGTTAGTTTATTGTGCCTGAGCAGTTTGTTTCTTTTTATGTGTCAAACGTCACCCCCTGGTGAAAACATTACCACATTCCAACTTGTGATTTGCAGAACCACTATAGTCACACTACAGTGTGATGCAACAGCAACGACTGCAGTTTTAACAGCTTCCCCAGAACAGCCTCCAAATACATATGTAAGTTCACTGAAATGACTTACAATGTACCAATCAGACCTTGCTGTCTGTGTGATCTCAGTTTCACATGGATTGATAATAAGTAGTTGTATGTACAGTATAGTAAAAACAGTGAGAGGATTTTATACAAGACATCTTTACGTACTTGGGGTAGAAATTAAGAATGATGAGTTAACTTGACATTAACACGATTTACATATATCTCAGTTGTGAAGTTTTCAAGGTCAAACTTAACTTCTGTTGTTCATTTATAATCTGGGTAGAGAGCCGAGTGAACTTTATTGATTTCAGCCATTTTCAATTTTATTTCAATTTTGCTGAAAAATCGTATCATATTTTATAATGTCTGCCATCTTTGCTGGTGCATGATCCTTTTTCTGTGTCCCAACACCCCTACTGACGTGTACATAATTACTGTGCATTGAAACTGTAATATTCAATTTCATGTTTGAAATCAACAGCACTTAAATCTGAGATCCAACTGTGCCTGTAAGAATGGTTGTCTTGGAGGTGGCCTAAGCCCTGGATCAGTGCTTTGTATCATGTAAGTACATGAAGCACTGCAGGTGCTCAATCACTTGCACTGCAAAATCACTAGAACATGCATACAGTGACAAATACACTTATATTTGTTGACATAACTGACTTCCTATAGATGTTTATCTGATCACCAGAGTTTAAGAATCATCTGTTAAGTTGCATTGCAGACATTCTTCATAACTTGTTGCTTTCTTCAGATTCAGCGTGGTGGTCATACTGTATCTTGTGGCTGGGGTTCTTTTCTTGAAGTTTGTGCGAGGAGCCGAGGGCAAAGAGCTTATTCCAAATTATGAATTTTGGAAAGATCTACCTCATCTTATCAAGGCAAGTTTTTTTAATTTATAAAGCAAAAACTAATTTGTATACAGGTACCAAAGATTTTCATCAATCTAAAGAAATACTTTGTATCATGTAAAAAGTGAACACTGCGTGACTTTATCTAATTATTAGGTTTGTTAACACTGATTTATGTTTTGCCTTCAGGATGGTGTGTTATTTTTGGCTGGTGGATGCAAAAGTGATTCCAACTATGAACAGATTTGAGCAGTAAGTCACTTTTGGAACTTCTCTCAATGTCTAACAGCATGGAGAGTACAGCAATATCAGTATCCAGATAATAGCGAAGCAGACACCTACATACGTGTAGATTTCCGTTAGTAATACTTATTGCATTCAATTAGCTTGGCTTAATTCTGCTGCCATAATTCACCATCTACCCAACTGCAGCCAAAGACTATCACATAATTTCACATTCAGAGTGTGAGACAACATGCTCATTAAGAAAAACATGTTAGCATGTTACAATTCAAATTAGGTTTTGCCCCTCACTGACATATAAACACTGTCTACTCAGTGTGTTACCTCCCGAATGAAAGTTGGAAAAAATCACTCGGACCCACGACCTCCTGCTTTCTAGTGCAGATGTCTTACCACTCAACCACCGAGCTAACGGGATCGGTTGGCTGGTTCGAATCAGATGTACATAGCAGCGGGTACCGCATAAGATGGAATTTGTTTTTACAATATTATAAAGTCAAATGGACATGTACTCAAATGGGGAAAAAGTAATACAGGGTGAACATATGAACACATTAAACCTTTCTGGCCAATTTCTGAAGCAATATCTTGAGAAAAACAATTTTGGGAACATATATCCTTTTCTGAATCATTGAGTGTAAGGGCATATTTATAGCTTCAATTCTAAAATACATTGCCTTTGTAGCAAGAAATATACGGAAGGTCTGAAGAGATGTTCCATATGTTAATGTGCACATAAAGTTTGTGCCATTACATTTAAGTTTGAGATGCACTCATTATTTAAAGTAAATTAGGCTCATTGTGATAAAGTAGGAGAGTGTGCCTTAGTAATAGAAATGTTGTGAATTAAACAACAGTGTGTACAAATGTACATACATCACAGGGTCAGAAAGCCTTGTTCTTTTCTAATTGGAGATCAAAGAGTTTGGAGATTAACTTCATATAGAACCAATTAGTACAAGTTGCAAGCTTAGATAAGTTTTCAAGAAATGGTCGCGCTTTCAAGTATTTGTACTTTTCCTACTTTTTCCTTCTTTTGTTTACCTTGCTCCTGCTTTTCCTATTTTTTTCTCTTAATTCCTATTTTTCCCTACTTTATCTGAAATATGAAATCTCAGTGTTACACACTGTCAAATCACACAGGGAAGACCTTGGGCATAGGAGTACTGTAACTGTACTTCCAAGAGCTTAGCTGAGGATTGAGCACAAGTTTTGTGAGTACAGAACATGCCAAATGATGCTGTGGACATGAGCGAGTTTCAACGAAAACTACATTTGTGCGCCTAAAGCCTGCAGAAAGTCCTACTTTTATCCTGATTTTGTCATATTTTTTATTAGAAAATTTGTATCCCACTGTTTTCGTACTTTTCACCAGGGTGTGCTTGAAAGCCTGCAATAGGCTGACTATATGTGCTTATGAGTGTGCTATACTTTTTTGTCTTTTTTCATTCCACTCCTTTGCTTAAATTCTGAAGATCATTTTTTTCTTGTGGTATTTCCTTTTCAAGTTTTAGTTTTCTTTTTATGAAATATTTTCCATTCAGATATTTCCTTTAATGTGTGTGTTTGTCTTGCCTAAGAGTTCATTAAAATTATAAACAAGGTTGAGTTGTTTCTAATATAAGTTGTTTTGTTTGTTTCTAACTTCAAAAGTGTAATGTCTTGTATATCTTAATAACGATTAACAGAAACCTAAGGGTAACTGATATAGGTTATAGTGACTAACAGCTATGCTGCTTTTCAAAGGGTCCTATTTGTTCTTCTTTAGATATGTATTTTTCACAAAGATTCAATGTATTTTCCTGGTGTTTAAAACTTATACTTTTGTATTAGCTTATAATGTGAACAAGGTAATATATGTGATACTTTTTTGGTAGCTTGCTTTTAGCATTTGTTCATGTGTGTCTTGTTTAAATATGTCATCAAAGTTTGTACGGACAGTTATTACGAGTGTGTATGAAAAAACAAATCAATTGCACAATGGGTCTGCCGTACATATATGGAGGTCGCTGAATTCTTGAAACCACAAGTCTAATCTACATAAAACAATGCTGTTTTATTTGAGTTGTTAAAATGACGATTGTCCACTGATATTTGTATAACAGACTTTCCATAATACGTTTTGGTGTACATTGTACACATTGTACATATTCGGACCTTGTCAGTGGATAAATAACATTGTTTACAACATTTTGATAGTCTTGTCTAAATTATGTACTAAAACTATAAAAGGTTGTATTGACTAAATTATAATATTATTAAAGAAATACCATCAGTAGATTGCGTGAAGTATATTATTATCATTTTACATTTAGTCGGCTTAAATGTTAATTGAGCCAAATTGTGAACAAGTATTGGAAATAAAAAAGATGTTAACATCATCCTACAAGGCAACCTATCTGGAGCCCATGATGTCATTACTTTGTCCTTATTGTATCGGTGGATTTCTGTAAATCAGGAAAAGAGTTTTATAGCGTTTTCGAAACGACCGGCTTTGGCTTCGTCTTCGGCTTAAAAAGATTTTAGTCCCCAACTTCTGGAACTCCAGCTACATTTTGGTACATTTTGGTATCCGTTATTATGCTTCAGGAACATTCAATCGGTTGATATGAAGACAAAAATTTGAATATTTTCGTTTAGTTTGCCTCTCAGTGATTCAGAAGTCGGAGGCAAAGTCGGAGTTTCAAACCCAGGTAATTTTGTAATGGACTAAAGTTGGTTACGAGTGTTTGGAAGAGCGACCTCTAGATCTGAGCTGAACATTGTCAAACCACTTGTACATGTAAATGGAATCTGATACAAAATTGGAATTTAACCCCGTCCTTTTGCTATACATATAAATCACGATAATTTAAACAAAATCATAACGCACAAAACGTCCATGGGAAAATGAAGCTTTACTTATTTAAGATGAGTTCTCAAGTACATTACTTCAGATATTAGAATCAACATGTTCAGTTTGTCCGTCAGTCTGTTTGTTTGGTTGCTGGTTTTGAAACTGTACCATGCTTTACCAGAGTGTACGCAGATAGATGAATGTTCATGCGCACTATATGACGGTAAGCAAATCAACATACGATCGCTGGGAACCAAAGGAAAACCAAGGTATGACACTGGCTCCTATACTTTTGTTCTTGCTCTTGATCTATAACCCGTTGTCAACCTGTCTCTCTGTCACTGAGACGGTTGTTGGCGATGGACTATTCCTAACAAAATTCTACGTGTACGGCTTTAATTTTTCCGGAAACGTTTGTGAGCCAGGCTGGTAAGATTTCAGTCAAGCACCAAAGGTCAATATTTTTTTTGTCATACACATACTTGTATTTACAATTCTGCACTATGAAAGGATATCGGCACTTTCTTTGATGTTTGTAGATTTGCATATCAAGAACAGCCCGATGATAAGGATTACGAATGCACCTATAACCCATGTTATGACTTCAGTGATGACAACTGCAAGAACGTCATTGTAAGTAATGATCATCACTGACAATATCGGGGAACTAAAACAAGCCTGAACATCAATTGTAATAACAGTCCTTGAAATTATGTTTACTTGTAATCGCCTTTTGAGCTCTCAGTATAGGTACAAATTAAGTCACAAGCCATACAAGGCAAGATTTGACCGCCAACACCTGGAGTTGTTCATAAAAAAAATAAAAATTAAAAAAAACCGCAAATACACAAAGAAATCAAAGCAAACAATTTCTGAAAGACATATCTGATGGTTGACATTTTCAGGCATGTCAAACTACAAAGGACCGTACCTCCTCTTTAGGTCTTGGTATAGCGGCAACAGCTAAATGGGGATCACAAACAGGTGAATCCTACACTATCTCATATGAAGATACGGTAACCAGCAGGTGAGTATATATGCTATAACACAAGGTGGTACATTTACATTATACATTGTACACGCAAAACGCCGCAAGAATGTAAATTATATTCTATACTATACGGTTCAGCCGAAAGGGGTGCAAGTTCCATTCTTTCTCTCTGGTAATGAAACCAAGGACTCGTCAAAAGTGCCTTAGGCACTCAGTGTAGCTCGAAATCCCGAAAGATCCCGTTGAGAGAAGACCATGAGAAGAGGATTGTAATTAGAAGAATATTCTGGGTGAATCCGCGGTAAAGGGACTGAACCTAATCCACATGTGGACCCAGTGGCGTAGCCACGTGGGGGGGGGGGGGGGGGGGGCCCCTTCCCCAGTCGCCCCCCCCCCCCCACTGAGATTTTGAGTTTCTAAAAAAAATATTATTGATCTACATGACGCCCCCCCCCATGAAATGTTCCAGCCCCCCAGCGCCCCCCCCCCCTGAAAAATTCCTGGCTACGCCACTGTGTGGACCAGGCAGGAATCGAACCCATGCCACAGCAGTGGAAGTCGAGAACATTAACGACTGTGGTCGTTACTGTGGTCTGTCATCAATATTTTTATTGCCTCTGAGGCTCTGATACCTCCTCCCCAGGGTAACGAAGACTCTTATGGCTGTTTTATGCATGCTAATTTATTTTTGATAATTTTTTTGTTCAGGTCAGCGTTAATTGAATTACAGTGTGATGAATCTGCCACGGCACCTAGTCTTCAAGTTCTAGGAGAGGAACCTGGAGAGGCAGGCAGAATGGTGAGCATGCTCTGAATCCAGGGCCATTTGGAAAGTTATGTGAAATAAGTCGGTCTCTTCTAGTGTTTCTCTAAAAAAACAAATGAATCTACATAAGTATCTAACATGAATGTCAATAAGGACCTTAATACGTGTGTCCTGCCCTACATGTATAATGAAAGTGACTTTTCTACATTTGTTTGGACCAGTATTTTATTCTGACGACAAACTGCGCGTGTCCAGGGAAATGTCAGGGTCCAACACCAACTAAACAGCCAGGCGGTGGATTACCCATCAGTGTGGGATCGATCATTTGTATCAGGTGATGAGCGTCTTTTGTCCGATCTAGTCTTGATTAAATAGCTCGTTTTTTAATGTTGATATAATAATGTTTTATATTTGTTTACTTTACCATGATTTCCATAGAAGTAAAAAAAAAACACGTAATTTGAAGCCACGGTGCAGCGCTAACGTTTTCGATTTCAAGCGCGAAAGGAGAACATTTTCATGCCCAAATTTTGACTTTTGTCACCTTTTAAAACCGTTTATTTTCCCGTCATTTCATTCCTAAACGGCATCCATAAGAGGAGGTAGCAAGCCCCGCCCCAGCCTCCCCGTCTCCCTCCAAACCTCTGCCGGCTATTGACGCATGTAAGCCTATTACGTTATGTAAGGTAGTATGTTTGTTTATTGCAGTTTTTCAGCACTACTTCTTATCTACTTCATATGTGGAGTTCTCTTTATGAAGTTTGTGCGCGGAGCTGTTGGACGGGAATTAATTCCTAACGTATCTCTATGGGCAGGCTTACCTGGTAATGTCAAGGTAAGGTTGTCTTGGTAACGGATGAAGTTCGGGGAATTATTAAGGATCTTGTAAATTATTGTCGGGAAGGGTAGTTTATCGCCCACACGAAAAAAAACACCCAAATTCGTTTAAAAAAAAATCCTTTCCCCCCCCCTTTTTTTTAACAATAAGTAGGCCGTTACCTCACATTTAAAAACACTTTACGATTGGTATTAATTATATTGTTGTATTTTTGTTTATTGTACAGGATGGTTTTATGTTGGTTTTCTCTTGTGGCAAGAGGACAAAGTATGACAAAATCTAGCAGAAGTTCATGAAGAGAGGAAAAGGCAGGAACATATATCGGCAGAAAGTCCAAAGCAAGAAATTCAATTATTAGCGTAGTTCTTTGAAATGGAGAAAATGACATCCACCTCTGCAGAACTGATTCAATTTTAAGTTTACTATGGTTTACAATGAGTTGTACATGTTTATTCTTTAAAATAATATCAATTATCTTCAAATCCATCTTTGCCGTTATATCAACAAGAAAATAACAATTATATTATTTTTCTGTGTTTTTGATTATAGCTACTTCAAAATGCCCTTATATTGCCCATGCTTTACGTTGGAAAGAACCTCCTCTTAATGGAATTAACAACATTTCAAAAACGTTATCCTGTCAAATAAATTGATTGAACGACACAATACCTTCTCTTTGAAGTAATTATTTATCAAGGCGTGACCTTTGCTACTATGAAGTGTGTCAGTCATGTGTAAAAAAAAAAAAAAATACATATAAAGGCCTATAGCGTGAGTAACAACGTTTTGTCATGTGATTTTGTCAAAGCAAGAGACCTCAATAAAATATTACAGATTAGAATATACAAACACAGCATCAAATAGTGCTGGCTGGATTTTGATCCCGAGCTGAAGTTCGTTGTTCCAATTGCAGAAGTGCAAACACTGCAGCCTTGATACTGCCCTGTACTGCAATAATGCATGCATGCTCAAAATAATGATCAAAATTGTTGAGAGTATCTGTGCAATTATTACATTAACACTGAATTAAATTATCAGCCTAATTACTTTCATGTGATGCAGCAGAATGGCGATGTTTGTTCTGCTCTCAGCTGAATTCACTATTTTCCTGTTAGTCATTATACTGCGTGACTGCAATGCCGATTTACCAACGTGTAGGCAACTCAGTGAGTGTGCTTGCGCCCTGAATGATGGCCGAGAGGTTAATATATCTCGCCTGGGTGTGCCAGGATTTCCAAAGTAAGTCTAGTCACTTCATTGATAATCACATTAATCAATTCCATTTTTCGTACATAAGTACATAATTCGACGGATTTTCGTAAATACGAAACGCCATCAATTATTTTATATTTCACCATTCGCATTGAATTGGTGCGCATTCATAGAAAACTCTTCAAGCTAAAAAGATCGACGTACTGCTTAATTAAAGCTCCAAAATTCTGAAAGCCGCCATTCCGAATAATCGTGGATCAATTGTTTTGTTAGGTGCACTAGAAACAAGTTTGGTTGCATAAGCATTTCGAGAAAGTACAATATTTTCTTGCATTTTTAAATTTCGAATATTCCGATTTTCTTGCATTTTTTGTTGCATATTTCTTTTGTATTTTTGTTGTTCTATTCACTGCATAATATTATATGATTTTTATAGATTTAATTACCAAAAAAGTGGAAATTATTATTACACCTACAACCCATGTTACAACTTCAAGGACAACTACTGCGGGACGGAATGCATAGTGAGTATTTTATCAAAAAAATGATACATGTCCAATTTGTTCTAATGGCATTTAGCCAAAAATGCTTATGATATACTTCATCAATCAAAATTGTTAGCGCCCAAAGAATATGCAAACTCCTGACAACTGTATACGAAAATGTGCATCAGTCAACTTGAATGATTGACATTAATTTACACAAAACTAGAATTAACAATGCACACTAAGGGCGCCCCCATCCAAAGGACCGGGGTTGATGTATAAATGCTGTATGAGTTCTATTTTTCACCAGGCGTGTCAACACAATGACGCCGGTACTACTAGCTTTCCACTGGGAACGGCTGGAAGTGCCGAGTGGAGTCAAGATGGAGGTTATTACAGCATTCATTACAGAGACGGTGCAGGCGGCAGGTGCTCAATTAATTATGCAAATATGAATGAGTTAACAGAGTATAGTCATATGGTTGGGCTCTGGGATAGAGGGATAGGCCTACGCGTAGATAAGAAAATGAAGGAGTATAAGGTCTGGTAATTAGCAGATGATGAGACCAACATCTCAACATCATGATCGATCAAACTTCAGTAAGCTTTCATGATTTCTCCCCTATGACAGGTCAACAGTAGTGGAACTTGAATGCGACGCATCTGCACAGGAACCCAGGCTGGATGTTATCGGAGAATCTGGGTCGTCAAAATTATACGTGAGCTCACAAAATTTATTTCGTTTAATGATTTCCAAACTAATTTCATGAGAAACACTTTCTATGTAATTTTTTTTTTACTTTTTAATTCAATGATAATTTGGAGCTCGTGTGAATTATTTTTCATAGTATTTTCGGATGACAACCGAGTGTGCGTGTCCAGGTAGATGTGGACAAACAGCCCCGCAAAGTGGAGGATTGAGTGCTGGAGGTGTCATGTGTATCATGTAAGTCGCTCCATTCTATCCAAGCTCTGAATGAATGCATGATTACAGCCTCGGTTTAGCATAAGTATTGGTCGTGCTGGTCCAAAAATCAACATTCAATTTCAAGAATAAATAGATTCATTCTTTCGACAGCTTTTCTGTGCTGGTTGTGGTATACTTTATTGGAGGCGTACTCTTCATGAAGTTTGTACGAGGCGCAGGAGGAATGGAGCTCGTACCGAACTCTGGTTTTTGGAAAGAGTTACCAGGATATATCAAGGTAATCTTATTATATTCCCATTCACGGGGGGGGGGGGGGGGGGGGGGGGGGAGGGCAAAAACTGCATAACGCCAAATGTGATGTGGGATAGGCCTTTATACATTTGCGGTCAAATGTGGAATCAAAATTACAAAAAGCCATGTCACTCGCTAATTTCGCATTGTCCTGCGAAGTTATAGGCCTATTATAAAAATGTTCATTGTTTCTATTCGTTTTGCAGGATGGCGTCATGTTCGTTATTAGCTGCGGCAAGCGAGCATCGTATAAATCCATGTCATGAGTAAGAAACGTCTACTGCCAAGACTGGTGTTCAGAGTGAATTTTTAATATTCGTTTACAGAGTGGCATAATTAATTAATAAACGGAGCAAATTAAAAATACCCGATTGAAATGATTTATTATTAAACAGTTTAAAATTCGCATTGTCCTGCGAAGTTATATTATAAAATTATGTTTTGATGTTTGAGTTCAGGACTTATAACCAGAGGAGGATCCAGGAATATTTGCGGGGGGGGGGGGGGGTAGGTGATAACTTATATTTGTTTTGTGTGTCGGGGGGGGGGGGGTTCCCCAACTCCCTCTTGGATCTGCGCCTGTTAGCTTGGATGTATATGCTGTTATATATTTCAAATTATAACAAAAGGTATACACGACAATAATTTACAAAGTAACACCTATTTTTTGTTGATATTTTCTGCTTTATGTTATTAATTGAATATGCTTTAAGTTAATTTATTGCATGTATGTACATTTGATACAGTTCTTTCGTTTGTTTAACTCTTGGTAAGGGCACTTGTTATATAACCACAGTGATAATTGCGTGGTGATTTCAACAGAGTATGAGACTCAAGTATGAGCAAATACAATTCATGGATTTAGACTGGACTTTACTCTGGTTTGTGCATGGTCATTGGGTTAAGATCGTAGGACCCTCCATAGATGGGCTATAGTTCCCGGACATAATTCTGCACGGGTTCTTCCACCGAGAATTGAAGAGTATCTGAACTGTTTTGGATTTCCTTTTACTTGAAAACACCCTACAACTGACGGACAACTTACATTTACAGTCAACAAAGCTAGGAATATTCATCCAAGGTGGCGCCATTATCAACGGACATTATGGTGGCCAGTGTTATCTACGGATTAGTAGTGTGCTTACTGTTAACAACAGCGCGATGTGATCTTCCCAAATGCAGTAAAGTTGATGATTGTTCGTGTAAGTTGGACGATGGTAAAAAGATCGACATCCGCCCTATCGGTTATCAAGGAAACCAGGCGCCAAGGTAAGATTTATTTTTTAACAAACCAAAACAATAGAGTGTGCGAAAAATTAAAGTCAATTGAATGGAAAAGAAAACACAAACTTGTTGTGGAGATCATAACTCACTAATACCTGTAATTGTTCTGAATTAAACTTTTGTGTATTTGGTCGTGATATTTGAAACAAGAACATTACTTTTTAAATGCAAATGCCGAACAATGACTTTAATACAACCAAAACGTGTGAGCAGCGCGAAAAATGGAATCTCAATTAAAGTCAACCGTTATTAAAAACAACGTATTGGCTGTGGAGATGATGCTCAAGAAATACCTGTTGTCCTGAATTAAAATGTCGTTTAATATTTGGTCATTATGTTTCAAACAAGGATGTTAATTTTCAAAAGTAATGTTGAACAAGAAATTTGATACAACCAAATATTGCCCGCTGTTTAGTTTAAGGCATGTCCACACACTTTGCCTACGAGCATTTCCATTCACAGAGGGCGCGCTACATTAGTGGTGGTCCCCACCGTATAAAGCAACACGGTATATTCTGTCATGGAATAACATACTCGCTGTGGAGATGATAACTCAAAAAAATGCCAGTTGCCCTGAATAAAAATTGTGTCTATTATTTGGTATTGATGTTTTAAACAAGCCGTTCAATTTCAGCAGCAAATGTGAACAAATTTAATACAACCCAAACAAAAGAATATGGTGAGCGCGAAAAAAAAACTGAAAAAAACCCCACATACTCGTTGTGGAGATCATAATTTAAAAAAAAAACCTGTTGTTTTGAATGAAAACTTTGTCCAATATTTAGTAGTGATATTTTAAACAGGGTTTTTAATTTTCAGAAGCAATTGTCCACCAATAAATTTAATACAACCAAACATTTTCCCGCTGTTTTGTTGAAGGGTATGTCTGCACACTTTTGCCAACTGCCATTTTCTTTCGCAGAGAGCGCACTATATTAATAGTGCTCACCACCGTTAAGGACTTTTCGGAGTGGTTTTTTTTTTGAAAGGGGGGGGAGAAACATGCTTATTGTGGGAGATGATTACTAAAGAGATAACAGTTGTCGTAAATTAAAATCTTGTGTAATATTTGGTTGGGATGTCAAAACAAGCCGTTTAATTTTCAGAAGCAACTGTTCAACAATAAATTTAATACAACCAAAATAATAGAGTGTGGTCAGCTCATTAATGTCAACTATGGCAAAAACCCCAGTATACTCGTTGTGGAGATCATAACTCAAGAAATACCTGTTGTATTGAATTAAAACTTTGTCAAATATTTGGTCGTGATATTTTGAACAAGGTTTTTAATTTTCAGAAGCAGCCTCCACCAATGAATTTAATACGACCAAATATTTTCCCGCTGTTTTGTTGAAGGTATGTCTGCACACATGCATGTTCATTCAGGGTGCGCTACACTATAGTGGTCACCACCGTTAAGGGCCTTTTGTCAACACGGAATTTTCTGTCTGTTTTCGGGGGAAAACACGGCTTGTTGTGGAGATGATAACTCAAGAAAAAAAAGTTGTCATGAATCAAAATCTTGTCTAATATTTTGTTGGGATGTTCTTAATAAGGTTTTCAATTTTCAGAAGCAAATGACCAACAATAAATCAATACAACAAAAATAATAGAGTGTGCTCAGCGCGCAAAAAAAAAAAATGAAATCAAAATAGTTGATGAAAATTATCATTCGGAAAGTGAGCTAAGCCAGGCGCGTGCGGCACATTATAACATATTGTCGAATTAATAAGAACCGTCATCGCTTTAACAATTACACTTATGATTTCTTTACAGGTTTAAGTTTCAATCGGACCCTTTAGGCAATTGGGAGTATGCCTTCAATCCATGCTACGATTTCTCTGACTCATACTGCACAAACGTCATCGTAAGTACACATGTAGCGGTAGCCTATCATGTACATTGCCATGGCTGCTCTAAAATCCTATTTGTTGATTCAGTTTCAAATTCGACTATATTCATGGGCACGAAATAACAGCTTGTAATACTGCGAAAAAGGTAACTTTTAGTTGTATTATTTTATGATTGAGCGGTTACTGAAGCTGGGAAATTAATGTTTTGTTTTAGGCTTGTCAGAAGGGCAGTACTGAATCATTTGGCCTGGGCTCGGCCTCGTCAGCTGTCTGGGATAGTAATGGAAATCAATATACAATCACGTACACAGACGGTAAAACTCAAAGGTAAATATATGTAGACCCGCTTTGTATCAAGATTTAACATTCCACTTCAACTGGACAAGCGCATCATCTCAAACGGTTTACTGTAGCGCCGTTACCAATTTGAATAATGCGCATATATATAGTACTCGTATTGTCAAAAACAAAACTGGATGTAAGCCTACACGCAGCAAATAACTCGTATACGTGACTGGCTTACAGTCAGCCCCAAAGCTGGGTAAGTTATGGAAAATGAAATAAAAACCAGGTTCGTTTTCACTCGTTCGCAGGACTACAATTGTGAACTTAGTTTGCAGCACGTCGGCCAGCCAGCCTACACTGAATGTACTTGGCCAAACAGATCCAGCTAAGCCGAACTATGTAAGTCAGTTAGACCCATATTGATCTCCATTAGTAAGACTACTTCTTCACTGTAAAGGCGCGTCATGCAAGAGGACAAGCCACGTCATACACGCCAAAAAAACAACTAACTCGAAAAGCAATCACATTGGTAACGCGCCATAATTGTCGTCGGTATTGTGTAAACCACTTTTCAGTTTTACAGTTATTTCAGCAAAACAAATTGAAAGCTTATTATGATTAATACATCTCATAAATGTTACCATTCAATCAAGCAAGTGTGGATCATTCACATTTGTAATGATTTTAAACGATTGAAATCAATTTGATATTGACTTACCTTTTTTGGCACTTTGGCAGTACTTTACTTTGACGTCCGAGTGCGCATGTCCAGGTGGTTGCGAAGCTCCTACGCCGCCCTCATCGTCAGGATTGAGCTTTGGTTCTATACTGTGTATCATGTGAGTTTATTATGATAAAAATCCCTTGAAATACAGAAATGCCACACATGTACGACTCCACTTTTTCAACTTTGTGTGTGGGTGTACGTGTGGGATGTTTTTGGGTAGGTACGGTGTGGAGAACGTTATCATTTACTCCCTACCCCATATAAGCGATAGGCCACACCCCTCTCTTTTCTCTCTTTTTTTCAGCTTTTCGGTGTTTCTTCTTGTTTATTTCATCGGAGGTATATGTTTCATGAAGTTTGTTCGTGGAGCAGGCGGAAAGGAAGTCATACCCAATGTGAACTTCTGGACAGAGTTGCCTGGCAACATTAAGGTAATGGAATACGAGATAAATGGGAAACAACATGGGCGTCGCATGATTTTTTTCTAGGGGGCAAAGCAGGTTTTCCCTCGAAATCCCTGCACTCTTCACAGTGTTTTCTGACTTTTTTACCCTAATAGCAATAGTACTACACGCCTCTTTTCTTTTCTTTTGGGGGGGGGGGGGGGGGGGGGGGGGGGGGGGGGGGGGGGTGCCCCCTCCACCTTGCGACGCCCATGGGAAACAATTATATTTTAAGTCTTGACATGACACAAATTTTCCTGATGAGTTTCAAAAATTGTATATTTATTCCAGGGCGGGGCAAAATTTACCGTGGTCTCTGCAAGAAAGAATCTAAATATGAAGACCTAGGATAAACGGCAGACGAGGAACAAGTGGAACGTCGGTTTCATTTTATCATTTATTTTCAACAATCGAAGCAGAAAACAGAGAAGAACAGCACAAATTAATTCCATGATTGATTGTAGTCCCCCAAATTACTGACATTTTAATATCCTGGTTTTATAGCAAGATAAACAGTCAGCATTAACTTACTTTTTTATATACTTTTTATGTTTCATTTCAAAACAAAAATAATCAAAGTTTCTTGAGTTTTACTTGCATGTAGTGTTTTAATACTTTTGTTTAGAATCTCGCGAAATTTGATAATCTGTAAAACTTAAGAGTAAGGTTTGGCATTAATAAAACATGCAGTTGTTATACTATTAATTGCCTGTCCAGACCTGGCTTTTTGGAGTCTCATAAGGAACTTTGTCACAGGTTTCCAATTAACTAAATACAATTTCAGATTATACATACATTTGAATACTTTTTATTCCTCTAGAAATCAAATTATTATTAGCACTAGAGGCAAAGTTACCTTCAATCAGTTCTAAACATCTTGTAATAAATATAAAGTATTGATCCAGTGATGATTTGATCATCAATCATTTAAAACAATATCAACTTGTTCAGGGCATTAATTGACTTTCACTTATTTTAGTTTTTCCCACTACATTAGTGTGTTGTCTCACTACAGGACAATTCAACAGATTGTAGCAGATTGTTCACAGACATGACACATGAAATGCCATCAACAAATTTGATTAAAAATGCAAACAACAATCAAATGCAGCACACTTCTTTGCATGGAGAAACAGAAAATGGGAAACAGTGGCCTAGCAACAGTTAAGTGACTGCATTTCAGCAAATTCAACTTTACTGCAAAGAAAATAGCAAGGTATAAGATAAAAGTTCCAAAAACCTTCCAGAATTTACCACTTTATAACAATTTGTATCCGTGCTGCAAAGATGTGGGGGGTATTAAAGCCTATCCATTTACCCATCATTCAACGAGTGTCGGTATGTTTGACCAACGACCCTGAGGCACATTAGCTGGACTGCTCATGTCAAAGGTCAAATATCTGGCTTACTGATTGGCCTAACTAAGACTCAACTGAGCAGCAAATGAAGCATGTTGTTTAAGGCTGTCCACACTAGGTAACGGAGATGCTAGTTGAATGGCACTCCATGAGCCATTATTAGATGGAGGTGTGGTTCCATATGATAAGATCTGGTTGCTAGCTGACAAAACACCTGTAATCAAAGTACATTAATTGATTGGTATGGTCTGAATAAACTTGAATTGCAAATGCTCTTTGGTAACGGATGACACACAGTTTGCACAACCAGTTTCTATTAATCGTACACACAGCCCTCTGCTGATGAGATGTGTTCACTCTGCGCCAACAGATGCCACTTTGCTGGTCATCATCAGTTGTTGAAAGTTTAAAAAGACCAATGTCAGGGGTGGATCCAGGAATTTTTCGTCAGGCCCATCGATTTTTTTTTTTATGTCCAATTGTTGCTGATAGGCGTTACATATAGGTAATTAGTATTACTATCATTTTTGTGTGGTCAGAGCAGGGGAGGAGAGGGTGGGACTTGATCCATGCCAGAATGTAGCATTTTCTCTCACAATACACCTATTTCACCTGTATATGGCAGCGATACTGAACAGTAATATGCAATTCTAGTGCAATGCTTGCACTATTATTAAGGCCTTGTTAATTGAAATATCAATGCCTGGATTGGCCTACAAATTTGCTGGGTAAATAGTGTCTACAGCTATCCATGCACAAAAGGGGTTGGCTTACTTGCAATAGCTGGGAATGCTGCAGCACCTGCCTGTGTGTTGTACACTAACATGTTGCCTTGTAGCATAACACCACTGACAAACACAGCATCATCAATCTCAAGTAGTACAGGTGATCCATTCATAACAGAACCACTAATCTTATGGCTCGCACCATTCACTGTGATGACAACAGAGACACATGGACTGGTAAGGGGTACAGGTGAACAATCCTGATGATTCGTAGCAATCTAAAACAGCAAGCAGAAAGAAAGAAAAACATATTGGCAGGTTAATTGTAACATCTTTTCTGTTCTGTTTTTAACTCAAGCAGATTAAACAAAAAGAAATTGTCGTACTACAGCCTTAAAAAATGCGTTTGTACAGAGGACTTTAAAAATCTCACAATTGCAATAATTACTTGTTTGATTAACTCTCCTTGCCAGGCTATAAATTAATACTAAAAGAGTCTGATTTCAACGAAAAATTCCATTAACCAGTGAATTCTCTGTCGTTATTCTGAAGATATTTTGATTTTGTTCATACAACCAATTATTCTAATGGTCACTCTGGCTTACCTGGATGCCTATTTCCTTGGCTAAGACTCCAGCATTCACCAGGTTCATCCCGTTTGATGTGCTGTTTCTCAGCAAACCTACTGTTACTGCTGCTCCCAAATATGACCCCGCCTGCTTTAAACTGTCACCTGTATCAAGCAAACAAGAAACCAAAAGGACTTGGTTTTCTTTAAACAACCAGCACGTTTCTCTAATAAATGGCATTATAACCTAATCATATTCTTTCAAATTGACTTCATTTTACCATCTTGCACGGTTGCACATTTTTGATGACCCTAAAGACAAACAAATCATGTTAACCAATGCATGCATGACATACGCATGTGTCATTTATGCTCGACTTTAATGTGAAATCACAATGTGACTAATCATTTCACAGCGATCATGTCAATCAAAGCAAATCACAAGCATCTAAGCCTCCCTACTCACCATACGTGATGACTTGGACTTGGGTTTGGTTAGTGACTTGTCCACATAAAGCCGTAGCCACAGCCCCTAGGCATTCTCCCAGTGAGACTAGTGGTTTTGTCTCTGGCTTGAGGGCATTGCTCAAGGCATGAGCATTGATCTAATGAATAAGATAATCAGTTGATAAAAAGAAGTGACCAATTTGAGCAACATTGTGGACAAGTGTGGAGAATGTTAATTTCGGCCTAATTGTTGTCGGTCAGCAAACATATAACATAGCTGTATATTCAAAATGTTAGCGTTGTGGATATATTTAATTGTAAGAACTAATGGAAAAAAGGGCTCCAAGAAATCAAAATTTCATAAAAGGTTTAACCTGGAATATTATGAATATGAGCACTGTCTGAAGTGTTTTCCAAAAACGCTGAGGGAATAATACCTTTAAGTGTATTTGGACATGACTCAAACCAGCTTAAAGGAGTAGATGTCTTAACCAGTTGGCTGGGTGATTGCTCGAGTATGGTCAAGTTCCTAAGATTGAAATAACAGGTGTATACACTTACAGCACCAAAAAGAGATTTTCCATTCACCGCATCCACCATCTGCTCAGCTATCTCCATGGCAACACGTAATTGAGCCTCCTCTGTGCTCGCCCCCAGATGAGGTGTACACACAACCTTAGGATGCTGTATGAGGGCGCTGTTAGTGGGTGGTTCCTTCAGAGACAGATAAATGTTCACCACAGTTGTAAAACCGCAAATATTATGTTTTAGAATTTAATTTTAGGTTTTGAATTTCACTGACGTAAAAACACTCAGCGACGCAAATTTTATCTTATGAATGTTTTAGAATGGACAATTAAAGATGCTCAGAACCACACATCTTCTCAAAAGAGATTCTGCCACTTGGTGTTACCTCAAACTCTCACTAGTTTACACAACCGCCATGCAAAGTTTCAAATCTTAATTACAATTTAATATATCTCAGATATAGAAAATAGAAGCACTAAAAAAAAACCTAGAGCTACGACACACTGAACTGTTGCATTAATTGCCAATTAAACTCGCAATTCTACTCACCTGTTCAAACACATCAAGTGCTGCCCCTCCACACTGACCAGACTCCAATGCTTTGAGTAATGCTGCTTCATCAATGATTCCTCCCCTAGCAACATTGATGACACGTACACCGGGCTTACACAGTGGAAAAGTCTTCTCGCCAAGAAGACCTAAAGACAATTGGGATGTGATAAATTATCCCAAAAGAAGAAACGTGAAGTAAGACTGACTGGAATGAAAGTGAACAAACAATAATGAAGGCAGAAGTAGTGGTGTTGGTATGTGTCTTCTCATTTACACATACTCCTGCATGTCACATTTCTGAACCAAAACTTGGCTGGCTCCACACTCCAACTGACTCTATCAAATTTGAAATTCTACTGTTTCCTGTTCCAATCATCAGAATCAAACAGAAATCACCTTGAGGTCTTATTAGCAGGCTTGCCAACTCTCATGCACTGAGCGTGAGACTCACGAATTTTAGGTTATTCCCATGCTCTAACCCCCACATGGGATTTCTCACGCTAAAAAAAAAAAAATAAATGAAACTCGAAAATGATGTTTAATTGATCTAATTTTGCTCAAGAAATTGGTTAAAGCAGTCAGAAATTGCTTCAGATCGCACCACAGCACGTCCATAATCCAAAAATGTAGGGCTTCGCGCTACGCATTAGTCTTGATCTAGCTCCATTGCCAAATTCTCACTCTCAGCTCTTTCTCAAAGTTTGACAGCCCTGTATTAGCCTTGTTGAGATATGGTGGACACATTTGGAAATCACTATTTGGTTTGTATTTACCCAAAAGTATCCACTGCAAACAGCGCCCTCCTATTGTGTCCACCACATCTCAGAAAGGCCAATTGCCTTCAAAGGCAGTTAGAACCTGGTGGTTACAGCAGTAGTTGTATAAATATGAAAGGGAAGTTTGGAATACCTCTTGTTTGCGGGATCAGAGGGGTGTGCACTGTGATGTAATCAGCCTTAGACCAAAGCTGTTCTAATTCCATCCACTCAGTATTGAACTCAGCAGCTTCGGATGCAGGAATGATAGGATCATACCCGATGGTCTAAAATCAAGAACATCACAAGTGTAGTCAGTTCTTATTCAGTGATCGTAACTGTTTAGTCATTTCACTGTGGACTTATTTGGCGAACAAAATTGGGAGCCATTTTTTTGAGGTGGAACCAAGTCCGTGCGCATGCCGCATGTGTTCTTAAAGACGAGGCACGTGCACATTTTGTTAACCTTATTAGTGTAAGAAGTGTACGTCGTACCTGAGTGTAACTCCAACTAAAAAAATGGCTTCTACTTTTGTTTCAGAATTAGTACTATATGCAACTAGCATAGGTTCTAGAGAACGTACTGTCATGCCAAACGACTGCATTCTTGTCGCTACTTCTTTTCCGATCTTGCCTAGACCAACGATGGCTAAGGTCTTTCCGTTAAGTTCATTCCCCATGAACAACTTCCGATCCCAACGGCCCTCCTTCAGTGACATGTGACCTTGTGGAAGATATCTGAAATAAATAATACATGTATTATTATTATTATTTTCTGGAATTACACAAATAAATAAATATATAAGCATAAAATCCAAGTCTATATCTTGAAATAATGCAAGTCCACAACACAGATAAGGCATATGACAAAACCCACTCACCTTGACATAGCACACATCATGGCACATGTATGTTCAGCTGCACTCAGAGTATTTCCAGCTGGCGTGCTGCCAAACATAATTTTAAAAAAATGGAAAAATAAATGATATGCTTCCATAATCAGTCTCATAAATGTTATTTTAGAATAATTTCAATTACTGATATTTAATTTTCCTCTCTAAAATTCCCATTACAATTACGCAATACAATATAATTATAATTCAATTATGCCATACAAACTGCAGATAATTGAAATTGCACAAGTTCTTACTTCATGACAATGATGCCATGACGTGATGCTGCACTGACATCAATGTTGTCAACGCCTGTCCCTGCTCTGCCAATAATCTTTAAGTTTTTGGCAACATCAATGACATCTGCGGTAATCTTTGTGGCTGAACGGACGATGACGCCATCGTAATTCTAGGCAATGAAAAAAAGAGAGAAACATTCAATATTTGTTTAGTTTATAATAAGATATTTTCCAATAACTAGTTTTTAAAATGCATGGCAGAGACCCTCCCCACAGTCCATCTAAATCCCAACTCCACATCCCCCCCACCAAGAAATTTAATGCACCTGTTGGATAAATATTGCTCAATCATATCAATGCTTAGCAGTCCCACCATGGTGCACTGTTTAATTTGTTACTGCCCAATTATCTTTGTGTAAACAAAAGCCCCCTGCAAATCCATCCCCCTGGGAATTCTTTACTCATTAAATAATTCTTGTTCCAAAGCTGGTTGCAGCACGTTGCAGGGGCTGATCAGATACTAAATCTATCTAGCAGATAATTAGCCCATAAATGTGGCCTATTTACTGGACTGCCTCCGTAAACATAGGCCACACATCCACATGTACAAAAATCGTGTCGACTTTGCCAAATTTTGATTTTCACATTTAGGCTTAGTTTGTAGGATTTTTCGCTTTAGAAGCATACTCACCCTCTTTATAGGCTAATCAGAAAGTGCTGCCTTTTTCAGATATATATTTTCGTGAAATTTCCAGATTCATTTTTACACGTTTGCGTATCAAAATTTCAACATAAAATTTCACAAAAATTAGACATCTGAAAAAGGCAGCACTTTCTAATTAGCCTATAAAGAGGGTGAGTATGCTTCTAAAGCAAAAAAATCCTACAAACTAAGCCTAAATGTGAAAATCAAAATTTGGCAAAGTCGACACAATTTTTGTACATGTGGATGTGTGGCCTATGTTTACGGAGGCAGTCCAGTAAATAGGCCACCTTTATGGGGCTAGCAGATAATAAATCTAGCAATACTTTGCAAATATCTCCTAATACTAATAGTAATGAAAGTTTGAGTAAGGCCTATGGCTACAGGTATGTACAGCTGTAGCTTGGTGACAGCATGGAGCAGCCTTCCTCTAGCTCTATGGAGGTATCAAATCACTTAAAAAAATGTCAGGGAGGAGACAATTTATAAAAGTGCACCAAATAAACTTTGACCTCTCGTCTGGTAAGTTGCCAAGATACCGTTAGAAATGGACCCTGGATAGGATCATGCACCACAAACGCATGTCAATGGAATTTCCCCAAAATCTTTCCAACACGCGTTGCATAATGATGAATGAAGATAGGCCTACTCTCTGGTTGATCCACGTGATCGATCCGTCGCAAGGCCAAGGGTAAATAGGGACATTTTTCAAAGCAACGGGAATAATGTCCGAGGACATTTAAATAAGATCAATTTTAAAGCAAATACATGAATAGCAGAATAGGGGGCCTGAGCAAAAACATCCTCACAATTTTTTTTTTCATTTTCAGTTAGCCTAGACCTCCAATAACTTTGTACTCTCGTTAAAAAAAACCGATATACACAACACAGGCATGACAAGATCGGGATAGCCTATATCGTGATGTTTTTATAGCTCCATGGTATGACCATCATATCAGAGCATCAGAGCCGCCCAAGTATTTTGGTTCTTTGTTAGGCGACACGTGCCGACATTATAATAATACTAGCCTACCGTGTTGGACCGCAAATGAACGGTATGCCTCAACACTGTCTCCCGCCAAGCCAGTCGAGTCATGAGGAATAAAAACTTACCGGAATTCGTGCCAACAACTCTTCTTTGCTTAATTTAGCTACCGAATCTGCTTGGATACCGTTGTCCTGGAGTATTTGAGCACAACAGCTTGCCACGTTGTCCAAGATAAGTACGTTTCTCAAGGTGAAAGCCATTTTATTTGAGGAAATTTTGTGCAACCTGTCAATACAGTGCCCACGTCGCGTCGGCGAATAAGAAGTTTCTGATCCCCAAAACATTCTGCACGATGTAAATGCATGATCAAACACGTGGTCGCGGCGATCGAGTACGTGACAGGTGTCTGCGGCTGCGCAGTGGGCAGTGACCTACATCCACCAATTAAAAAACTGAATAAACGAAACCATTGACCAATCAAAGTCACTCTAATTTTATCAATGAATGTGCGGGAAATTTGTTATTAATTATAAAATGGAAGTAAAAAAGCAGTGTACATGTATGTAACGATCGACTCAAGTTGCTCATATCATTCACGTCCACTTTTGTCCGAGTTCTAGGTTTCAGCAATGATGTTTCAGGTTCGACACAGCACTAAAAAAAAGGGGCAACTAAAATCAAACCATTTCTTTTAAGTTGTTCAAGCTGTTGGACAATAATTTCTCTTCTTTATTTTTTTGTTGTATTAGTAAGCCAGTGAGCAAACTTTTCTCACAAACGTTTTCAATGAATACATTTTTGGGTTCACAGTTTGAACAGACTATAGCTAGGAGCACTGAACTAATTCAAGTGAGAATTTCTACGCGAGTCATCATAAGCATAAAAAGTGCCCCCACAATTTCTTTTTAAAAGGGAGACCGCTTTAAAACGTTGGAATTGTGTAAATATACCCAAGGATCAATGCAACTCCCTGGTTTTGGGGCTTCCATCTGAGGGAAGGCTTGATAAAATTACGGATGAAAAATGGGTCCTATTTGCCTGTGAAGTGGAAGGATGCCACTTGCAATACAACATGCAGGCTTGGGAACTACACATATCACTTTTTGGGAGGTGATTTTGTTTGTGTGTGAATATTTAAAAATGTAACTGGCTAATGTACCTAGAATTGAAAAGAAATGAAAAGATGAAAAACAAGACAATAATTTAATTTTTGTTTGAGAAACCCGAGTGATGTTGGCTTGCATATTATTTGGCCCTGAACTTTGTTGATTTTACACTGTTTTCGATGGGGCTTGAATTAGTACAGTGGACCCACCAGAGTGAAGTGTCTTCCTGAAATGACCTCACAGCAACAGTGCCCTCACTGAGTAGTCTGGAAAAGCAGGTTCATTTTTACATGTCTCCATGGTTTAAACAATGCATTTTTCAATAAAAAAATACCAAAAAGGAATGTTAGTTTTCATACATGTAAGAGCAGAAAGATGCACAAATTGTGTTCCTAAAAAGAACCCATCTCATGGACCCTTTAATGAGTTCATTTTACAATTTAAAACATCACACAAAATGACTTCAAATTAAAAACGTTCTTAGTGTTTTATTCGAAGGTATATGTTTATCTATTTTTCAAATAAGCGAAGAATACAAGATGTCCAGATAACTAGCTGTTTAATCAAGCAGCATTACATAAATGCATATTACTTGGTTACAATGCAATATTTACCAGCATAATGTGAAGTTTACATGTAACTTTCATAATTTTGTTTCAAAGCCAACTAAATGCCGTGATTCTTTTTAATGCCATGGATATATGACAACTCATGTATAAGCAGATACAGATGAAGTCATTCAAAATGATTCTCAACAACCCGGTTAATTACAAGGAACATTTTGATGTTCACCTGTAAATATGGTGTTTGAAAAAATCCTGTTTAACAGTGCAATTTAAATGCAAGTGCACAAATGTCAAATTATTTGTGGATGATTAATGATAGTCTACATTTATATGTACGTGAACAAAAATGTAATTATAATACTTAATCCAATTACTTAAATGTTTTTTGGGGGCAGGGCCTCAGGAGACAGGAAAGCTGAGGTAATTGTACCTGTCCTATTTTTTTATCAGGCAAAGTATTTTAGAATTAATTACAGTCAAGACAACTTTAGAACTCCCACAAAAAGGAAATATTGTTGACGTTCCATAAAAAGTTTTCTAAATAGTGTTAGTGTTCTTTTTTTATTTGCACAAAAATACACTTTAGGATTATTCCAAATTAGACACCATCATATTTGTCGATATTTACAAATAATGTGCAATGATTATATATATTTGTGACACTGACCTTAACATAAGCAGAAATACATTTAATTGCACATTTCATGAATACCACCATTTCTATTGAAATAAAAGAAAACAATGAAAAAGAAAAAAAAATGGCTTTTCACTTTCATCCAGTGCACACAATTCACATCAGGTAAACCCAGTCTGCATTTTGCTGGCTGACCCATGATAAAGGTATTTTTTACATTATAATGAAAATAGAACAACATTACTCCAAAGCTGAATATTAGGAAAATGTCTTTAAGACACTTTTGAGAATTTTCCCCTGAAGGTAAATGTTTAGAAAGGAACATAAATATTGAATATAGATTCAAAAACAGAAATTAAAATCCCACAAATGAATGGAAATATTTCAGTTATCATGGTCTGGTACCACTCCTCTTATATCTGATTACTTAGTATTCCCGTGCTCATTTGTATCGTCTTTCCACTCAGATGCCAGACCGGATATCCAAGCAGACACAGCTGACTTTGCGCTACTCAGAGCACCCCCTACTGCCTTACCGGTGTGTACCATGGCCACACTAGTTCGATTGAGGGCGCTGTTTAGTTTCTTGCCTCTATCAGTGGTTTGCATAGCACTGTTGACAAATGGCAAATGTACAGGTCACAAAACCTTTGAATCGCTCAAGTATTGCTACTTGTTAACAAGTGCTTAAGACACACTGTGTTGACAAAATAAGACACTTGGAAGTACATGTACTTCAAGTCAATACTCAGTGAAATATCATTTTAGCCATAGCCAAGGGTGAAGGGGTATGGTTCTGATGAGAGGGGAGTGGCTAGTGAGGGCTACTGAGGGGTGTTGAATGAGGCTAGTAGACAGAATGATTTGAAAGAACATTTTGAAACAAACAGGCACATAATGCTTAAAATATCGCTGACAATAATGATCAAATTCTTAGTCATTACCTTTGTAATCTTATTTTCATGTCCTGCATGCTGAGCTGACCCTGACACGGGTGACTGCAAAATAAGGCAGAAAAATTTAATTTATCTTTAAAATACAATTATTGAACAATTTACCAAATTCAATCAGCTACAAAGTGGGAGACAACTGAAGTATTGATGAGATAAATGTGTATAGTTTATTTGAGGTACAAGAAAGATTTGTTGAGAAGCAACAGAGAAACTAAACCAGAAAAAGGGACATATATAATTAATAAAAGAACAAAAAAACCCCATAATAAGTAATGATGTTGTATACCCAGCAAGAACGAAATCAATCCCAGGATGCTCCTCACTCATCCAGATTCGATAGTTATGTGTTGTCTTCCAAGCATTGACAAAATGGTCATTGAAATCACTCATATCCTTTTCATGACCTGCAAAGAAAGCCAGTCATTCTTTATACAACATGTAATACATGAACTGTATTTGGAGGAAAGCATCTACATATATCTTTTAAAAGTGATTTAACTGCTACTTCAACTTAACCAAGACTCTGCTGAGAGATGTGAATGCAGAGTGAATGAAATGATAGTTATACATGTACATGTATAAGTCCAACTTACGTTGATGTAGAGCAGTTGCAAGCAGTGACAGGACGTAGACTTTGAACTGAGCTCGTATCCACTCTTCGCCACCTTCCCAACCTAAATCACGACAACAAATATTGTAAAAACTAATAATGAAGAAAAAATTCTCCATAAATTCATTTTGTGTTACATTTCTAAACAATGCTTTTCCAAAAGTTCTTTGAAGTAGTTTTCATAGGAAGTGCAAAATTAAGAATATGCCAATGTTATCAATGCACTTAGAAATATTATACAGGCTATTATGGGTGGTTAAAGGTAGAGTAGATCATTTGCAGCTATCCAAAAAAGTACTGACAAAATTATAGTTGAAAAGATGACTGTTTAAAGATAACGACCCTGTGAAATTATTCCTTCTGGCATGCTGTCCTTTTGAGAAAAAAAACAATAAAAGGAGGCCATTTTGAAGATGTGTCAAGTAAAGCATTTTTAGAAATTCCGTTGTAATTCGGTGAATCCGTGAATGGGTGCACGCAAGCGTTGACATGATGCACACACGCGTGTGCTTGATATTATTCGTGAGTTCAATGTGTGACATCACGTAGCTGCAATCGGCTAAAGGATAACGTGTCCCAGACATGGGCGTCGCCAGGATTTTTTCTAGAGGGGGGCAAAAAAATTTTTGCCAAAAAATGCTTGTATTTCTCAACACATTCTCGATTTATCAGTTTTAGAGGGGGGCAGGGACATTTTGTCCCCCCCCCCCCCCCCACTCATTAAATTTCTTTTTTTTTTTTTTTTTCTTCTTTTTTTTTTTTTTTTTTTTTTTTTTTTTTTGCTTTTCCAGGGGGGGGGGGGCAAGTGCCCCCCTTGCCCCCCCCCCCCTCGCGACGCCCATGGTCCCAGACGCTGATTTTGGGCGCAATTCAAAACATGACTCAGCAACTTTTGATTTGAAACTGAGAAACTAGAATTTTGTTTTCTCGGAATACACAGGCACTCACAGAGCTAAAACTCATCAGGTTAGTTGTTCAGCACCCATCTTGAGATTTTAAGCACTTTTGTTGCTTCAAACAAAAAATGCACAAGTGACAAATGATGTACCCTAACTTAAATGGGTGACTTACAAAAATGCTACAACACCTGACCTGTGTTATCTAAGTAGATATCCTCACTCTTCTCAGAAACACTCTTGATCAGAAAATCAGCAAATCTCAAGTCAGCAGTGGACAAGCTCAGCTGTTTACGAAGCTCAGGATCAAATACAATCACCTTGCCCTCCTCCACCTTAACAGAGGTTGGAAATCAAAATCAAGCCTATTCAAAGACCAATTTTTGAATCAGTGAGGCAAGAACAAACAAACACTAATCTAATCAATAAAGACTGATTTTTGTTTTTAAAATTGAGCCATTTTTTTCTTCTGAGCAACCTTACCTCCACAAGAACATCTATAAGATGTCGGCGTTGCTTAAAGAGCATATTAGATGCACCAATCAGAAAGCATCGTACGTTGACATCTTTAAGAAGATCATGCTGCTGTAGGGCCATGTAGGGATGACACAAAGAACCCTACCGGAAAAATAAATCAGGAAAAAAGAAAAGAAATTGTTCTCCATTTTTTTTTTATAATGTAACACTGCAATCACAAAAACAATTTCATATTTTTACCTTTCCAAACAAGGAGAGTGGAAATCCAAAATCATCTGCCTTAAGTGTTGACATCGATGGGCAGTTGTTTTGTAAGACGACAAAATCATCTGCACCACTCAAACGCTGAGTGCATCGCTCCTCCGGATCCTCGGGTGAACCTTTTGCCAACTTCTGTCTGACAAGACTGGCATCATTTTCACTGATGTGTTCAAACTCATCGTGTCCCTTCTTAAGACAACTTCCTGGGGAGGTTCCTTTGCGATTCCACTTTGGTGTTGGTTGGGGTCACTGTTTGAGTTATCTCTTGACTTACTTCCTTGACGTGATGTTCCTGACTCAATTTTAGACTCATTTTCAAGATCACCTTCACTCAGTTTTCTTCCTTCAAAATACGGACCATACAATTCTTGATCTATCATTGCAAACAGATCCTCCTCAAGTGCCTTAGCAGAGACAGGAGTTTGGTTATTGTCTTCCTGCTCAGAGTTGGATGAAATGTTGGATGTCTCACTCCTTGCGCTTTCCTGTGTTTTCTCCATTTGCTCAGCACTGCTTGTTTCTTGGAAGCCCATTTTGCTAATGTTATCTTGTTGGTCTGTAGATAGAGAGTCTCCCTTTTCCACTGATGAGGATGAAGCAATGGATTCTGGTATAGCAGAGTCTCTTGTTAGGGTACTATCCACTGATCGCGAACGTGTTGTTTCCATGTCAGTTGGATTCTCTCCATACGATGGACTGATTGAAGATGTTGAGATTTCATCAGTCACAATATTTTCCTGTGCGTCTTTGTTCTTCCTTTTCTTCTTCCGATAGTTAGGCACATGTGACATCTTGACATCTTCATACTCCCTGGTATCAATGCCAAAGTCGTTGAGTTCTAGAGATGGAGTTGGTGGGCGATAGTGCTTGTAGGAAGCTGCTTCTACCAGACCATGTTCAATCATAGCTGGAAAAAAAAACCCCAGCATTTCTGTTGAGTACTTGCCTTCTGGCTGTTGCACATTAGTTCTCGGCACAAAATCCCCGGAGAGTGGAGGTGGGTAAGGAAAAACAAATTAACAAGTCTCTAAAAGTTTAAACATATTGAGATGAAGACATTAGACATTTAACAGAATTTTCTCAATTTGGTTTCAAATATTTGGGTTTAAGACTTAGGCAAGCATGCACTGGGAATTTAGAAAAAACGAGGAAATTCCAAACCACACAAGACTTTGTACACTGTTTTTTAATTTGTAATGGCATTATGAGAAGTAAAAAACGAGGAAATCAGCGGATCCGAGGAAAAGTTGCATGCCTGAAAAGTGATATCAAGTGGAAGCGTGGCCTAGTGTTTAGGGTTTCGTGACACATGATCAGAGGGTCAGGTGTTCGAATCCAGCTGCTGGCCATATGTTGTGTCCTTGGGCAAGTCACTTCAACCCACTTGCCTCTCTCCACCCAGGAGTATAAACAGGTACCGGCATTAGCTGGGGAGTAACCTGCGATGAACTACATGTAGCATCCCATCCAGGGGGTACCGAAACCGGAGACAAATGCCGGCCTGATGGGCCACATTGGCTTGTGAGTTGTGACAGACTTTACTAATATCCAGGAGTAAATACATTAATGGTCAACTTCTGTCGGTACAATAAACTCAAATCTGAGAATTAGAATTAAACTGACTTCATTTCAGTAAAAATCTCATCCTACCTGGAAACAATGAAACAAGTGACAGCAGAGATGTGCATAAGGTGTGTACAGGTTGAGCAAAGAACAACACACGTCGCTCTAAAAGAAGTAACTTAAACAACACCAAGACCTGTGCAAATGATAAAAATAAGAAACTCTTACAATTGTAATCAACAAATATATACATGTTACTCAGTTCACCTTCAAAAGGGTTCATTCATATCACAACAAACCAAAAACGACACCCCAATTTAGGAAGTTTTAAACCAACTAAACATTGAGACTTTAAGTAATTACAGGAAAAGAAATAGAACCAAAATTTGAAATAAAGTAGAACCGGAGTTTTCAACATTTCAAATCTGTGCTGCAATTCATTTGTTGGTTTCTCAGCATCACTAGCAACCATGAAAGATGGACTGCACTCACTGCAATAATACAATACCCAAACCACCTGACTGTTAGTGAGTACACGCAACTGTCATCCATATCCTTGGTTCAGCCATGCATACATGTACCTTATGCTTGAATGTTAGGATCAAATCTCTAAGTGGAAGATCCAAGAATGCTTGGGAATCATCTAGTTGACCCGTTGTCAAAGAACCGTTCAGACTGGTGTACAACTCCTACAAGAACAAGCATATGGAGAAATTATAGGAGCTGAAATCTTTTCCACAACTTACAAAGCAATTTAAATGACATGGTTACATACATGTATAAATATACCTTGAAAATGGGAGTCATTATTTGAATTTATTCTTTTATTTATGGTAAGTTTCTAGTTTTGAAACTTCCCAATGTATGTATCCTGTGTTAAAGCTAGAATTGAACACTCACTATAAGGATGGAGGTTTTGGAGAAATCTCTCTCACTGAAGTAGGCATGTGTAATCAGCTTCAGTTTAGCTTGGATTAAACCATACAGCGGCTGAAACAGAAAGAAGATGTCCATTATGTTGACCACATATAAGATGACACTTGATAGATGAGTCAATTGAATAACCATCTGTTCAAAATCAAATTTTACTCACATTCATTGTTATGTGACAATGTATACAATGTATATCCACAAAACAGATGAAAGTGAAGCCATACTTAAAACAGGTCCTTATCAGGTAAACAACCAATGAGTCATTGATGTCAGAAGATTAATACAATTACAATGTCCTGCAAAGGGAAGCACTTTTACAGCTCATTTTATTAGTATTTGAATCTAGACACAAGTTGCATTTTCAAAATAACTAGTTCAACATGCATATATTCAGGAGCATGATAAAAGGTTCTCAGATATCATTTCTGAAGTACATGATTACTATATCCTAAACAATATTTCTTTCTTACCAATGTGCTAAGCACACAGACGCTCTTCTGCACAGTGCCTCTAGTGAACTCCTTGTCTCTACTCAACAAATCCTAAATATCAATTGACAAAGCATGTGGTATTACCATATTTAACAGATATTCATAAATACGAACGACAGTTTACCTGTTCCTAAACGGTTGATAGAGTAATGGCTGGCTGGTTTTAAATACTGTTTCAGTGTCACATGAAATTTTGACTTCTGTGAAATCCGGTACCAGCAACGTTTTATTAGTTGAATGTTCACGGAGTCAGTATTTCATAGTCCTAAAATTCACTCTACACTGATACATCTGTGTTGTGCGCCACGTCACGCTGCATGCTCACGCCAATCTCTATGGAGTACCGAAGTGAATACGTCACGCGCACAAAATGCGTGTGAAAGACATTAGTCCTTGAACCAACACGCGTGCGTACTCCATTCGTTTGCACTACACTTTCTGGTTCTAAATGACGTCACACTTCGGTACTCCATAAGGAGTTGTTTAATACCAGAGGGCCAATTACCATTGTATAGCTGGAGGGGTGTTTTGTTGATCGAAATGGTTGAAAATTTAGAATTTTTTGGACCGAAAAGGTATTTATGAATGGGAATAAACATGTGTTTGGTTGGTATTAAACACTAAGTTTAAGACTGATTGGAGTCTGGATGCTTATATTCATCTGCTTCAACTCAGGTCATTATCAAGCACTCATTTATTCCCTTAAAAATGTTTGTTCAATTAAAAACTATCAAGATTTTCTTTTCGTAGACTTCAAGTACGCTTTCCTGAAAATGTGTAAGGTCCACACCACATGCCCATGTTAAAAAGAAAGCGTGTACTCCTTATTTTTCATGACATATACTAAGCACTTTGACTAAAAATACCACAGGAAATAATTAAATTAAGGAAGACTTCCTTCTTGAAACAGCTGAATGGTGACTTGTTACTTCTTTGTCCGGTGTCTCTGTTGTACAAGTTTACTATTATTAACAAGTAATACATGTATTCAAATTTTATTTGAAACAAATGCATTGGTGCATACAGTTTGGGCCAAGTAAAAAAAATACCAGTTGATCGTCCGGGTTTCTTCAAAAAGAGGAGGATGAGGTTTTTTTTTTTTTTCCGAAGTTGGCTGCCATGAATTTATATTCAAAATGGCTGCCAACTAATCCGTGCAAAATGACATCCAGCTTTTAATTAGCTATCCTACTAGTAAGTAGAGTCAAAATATTGAAGTTAAAGGGAATATACAACATTTGCAAACATCGAAAAATAAAACTACCAAGTTTTAAAGAAATACCTTATTAGGATGTTGGTAAATGAGAGTCTAAAGCATCCTGTAAAATTATGGCACCTGGTGTGAAGTCATTTTCAAGAAAATGGTATTTTTGTATACATTTCCAATGGTGGTCGGCCAACCACCGTTGGAAAAACCTAACTATATTTCAACTACTGCTCAAAATTTAGCTTTTTTTCAGTCCAAATTTTGTTTGGTATTGGTTACATGTTCATGAACGGGTGCAGGCCAGCTAGACTGGTTCCCTTACCTTACAATTTTCTGACATATATAAATTGATCCATTTCATCCTTAGTGGAGTCAGGGAACCAGACTACTTGAACAATTTTGGTTTTTCCAGCATTTTCGAACATAAAACTTCAAACATGCCAGTGTAACGTACACTATTTGATATATTATACTAACCCCTCAAATACTCCATTTCTGAAAATTACAGCAAAAGCCAATGATGTACATTCCCTTTAAACAGTGTTCTTTGTATTTTACCCAATTTATGCATGAACAAAATAGTTTTTGGAGGTGAGAAAAAAAAATTAAAAGGATTGTGGCGTCAATAAAGGATGCAAGCGGGGACGATCAAGTGGTTTTTTTTTGTTAGCACTACCCACCTCAGTGTTGATCTGTCTATAGCAGGAAATGCCATATATCGTATTACGCTTCTCATCTCTTCCTGGTAAATGAAAGTAGATGGTATCTGCAATTTTCCAAAGCATGAAAAACATATTTGAATCAACAAATTATATGAATCACCCACAAAGTAACTTGTACTATTTGTACTATTTTTCAAAACCTGTCAAAACTGGGAGACTCATGGAAAAGGTTAATGATTTACTCCATTCACTTAACTATCTTTATAGAATACAGAGATGGTTATTCGCTAAAACATTGTCATATTTCAAGAACAATTTACAGCAGTTAGCCTAACTATGCTGTGTACCATTTGAATCTAGAGTAGGGGTGTCGAGTGCAATTTGGATACCTTGCGCAAGTTTAAATTTGCGCGTGCAAGTTTCAAACATCCGCAAAAAGTTCTGAAGCATGCAAATTTCTCTGCACAATGTAAAATTGCGTGCGCACAGTACAATTTGCGCAGAGATGATCGCAAATTGGCAACCTTGCGCAAATTTGGCAGGACTAGGCTGAGTTGTTTTCCTACAGATATTTGCCATGAGAGAATATAACCAGGCCAAAATTTGCAGCATGCAAATTTAGCGCGCTCAAGTTTAAACAAGTGCAAGGTATCCAAATTGCACTTAATGGAGGTAGGCCTATTACCTTCAAGATAATTATGAGCACCATCAGGTACGGCAAGAAATGGAAGATGTTTCCATTCAGCTGGTATATCTGAACTACTGCTGCTCTGTCCCTCAATCAAGGGTGGATATGAGAAATCAACCTGTATTTGCAATCAAAGAAAAACAATACACAAGTTGGCCTAGGCCCCTAAAGGCTAGTATTAATTAATGTTAATTGATTTTTACTAAATAATTGATGACACTGGCGAAAGAACAGAAAGTTTGGAAAAAATGTTGCAACCTGACGCAACTTCAGTATTTCTTATACTACTCCTAACCATGTTAACAAAATTGGAAATGTTTCTCAGTCCCTGATTCATGTCTTATCATCAGTTTTGCAATGAATGACTTTCATTGAGATGATATACATACATGTATGAAGAAAAAAAGTGGCATCTACGAGACTACGGACAACATTTTTTTCCCAAAGTTTAAAAAAAATTATAATAAAAAAGTAAACTGTGAAATCAGGACAGGAGATTTCCAATATTAATTATAAATAATTTAGAGATTGCCAATATTATGAATAATGGCAATCAACGGCATCAAACCAAAATTGCCCCCCCCCCTCCACCTTGTCACCCCGCCCCCTTTTTATCCGCCAAACAGCTGCACTTTGCAGCTAAAGTAATGATCAGATACACCAATGTTGTACACCGTACGTTTTAATTATTTATGCCTTACCTGACATCCCTTTTTGTGATGAAATCCAATGACAAGAATGTGTAAAATTGGGCCTCTGGGGACTGAACTTCCGTCTGTATCTGAAATCTCTGCCATTTGGAATCTAAGAACAAGAAACTACCAACGTATTTTCGGTGGGTGAATTGACAGCGCAATAGTCAGGGTGACCGTAAGGTCCGAGCCAAATTCTGCTAAATGCGCATCAAAAATCTGTCAGATTTATCAAAAATCTGTCAAAATTCCCCAGAATTACTCCAAATACACTATAAACACTTAAAATCATATGCAGATTGGTAGTATTGCCTTAATTGAAGATTCAGATTATATAATAAACAATCTAGTGACATAAAGATGTGAAATTATTGGCAAATTTCGGGCAATTAAAATGCAGGCCGCCCAAGTCCGTTTCGCAGTGAACCTTAGTACCTAGACCAGCCAACCTGTCCCATTATGCAAGGGTTTTTTGAAAGGATTGAAGCTTTTTTAAAAAAATGGGCACCTTTTTGTTCAAATTCGCTGTTTTCTGTCAAATAACCATTTTTGCAGAATTCTGCCAGAAATCTGACAGAAAAATTCATTCTGTCAAATTTTTCTGTCAAACTCGTTTTTTTAACAAAAATTCTGTCAAAGTTAGCCGAAAATCGGCTAAAACGGTAACCCTGCGCAGAGATCGATGTTTTTTTTATGCAGGTCGTTTTATAAGACGAGCTTTAATTGGTCAAATTTTAACTTACTTCTTTTCTACGCCAATCGACAAAGCCGCACCAAATTCGTGAAGGGCACACGTTTTGGGCTATATGTTCGTGTACAATGGCTTCTTTTGACGCCCAATTTAGATAAGGCATACGTGTTTCATGAAAATTGTTGGGCTACATGCGTTGAAGTAACGAAGGTCTAACGTTAGATCGGAATCGGAACTTTTTTGGGGTGAGTTACTTTTTTCTTGATTATAAAAAAAAATGTCAAAACAGGCCAAGAAATACACTACGTTTCAGTTTATGATAGATATCGTCGACATGGTGGAGGTTGAGCATGTTGAGCATTTTAATCAAGTTTACTGTAGGCGAATAGTATGATGCATGATGAATGAGATTGTTATTGAGTGAGGACTGAGGTGATTCATGAGGGCGCTGTTTGTGTTTCATTCTGCAGCAGATCATGCTTTGCTACCAGACTACTGCATGGGGTTGTTGCAGACCAGTAAATCGGTCCGAAATTGCCTACGCCGGCCAAATCACGATTTGCATGCCCTCAAAATCTTCAGTAGTGGTAGTTGAGCATGCTGTGGGCCATGAGGGTTACAAGTGAAAAATATGGGCATGATGGGTGGAACTTGCCCGTGCACAGGACTGTCGCTCGTACTAGTTGTTGTTGTTCCGTTCAATTTGGATGAAATTGGGGCCCTTAAAACCCTAACACTCAGTAACACTAGTTAGCTTGAGTAACTCCAGCCATTGCCAGCTGACATGCTCCATATTCATTCACATGTAACGCTGGAGGAAGGCTTGTGCATTTCCATGTGGTAGCAAGAGACCCTAAAAAAATGGCCTCTCCCAAAAATTGTTCATTTGTCAAATCGATGAGCTGTTATTTAAATGTGAAATGTTAACAAGTATCAAATAAGTAGGCCCTACATACATTGTATAATTTTTTTGTCTTTGAATATTATAGGTAATAGATACTGATAATGAAGTTGACGATACCATCAACTACCACCATGCATCTAGTTGCCTTCCTTTGCCTATTCTCAATCTGGCTTCTGTCACCGAGTGTGAATGCATCTTGGGGTGATCAGCATCCGGTCTTCCAGAATTATCGGCGTCACTGTCTGAACATGAATTGCAGCACAGATGCCAAACTGACTAGATTCAATACTAGACAGCCGCTATCCATGAGGTTATTAGGTTGGGACTGCTCGTCTGAGTGTACCTATGAAAGCATGTGGCATCTCACACACAAGGCTTTGGAAGAGGTTGAAAGAGTTCCACAGTTTTATGGAAAGGTAAATAAAGCACTGACTCCCCATTTTCAATTTTATCAACAAAAGAAATGCCCGTACACTAAATGTGTATACATCTAATGAGGTTTCATTGTCATGTTATTACTGAGCAAACTGTCAAACAGCTCAAAATATTGTTTCAAACATTTACCACAACAAGGAGGTCTAATATTACATTATGCGGACAATGAAAGCGTTTGAATATTTGTAATTCGTTGTTTATTTTACATAATACATGTACATGTACTCATATATTTATGAATTTCCTCTTTTTAATTTCAGTGGCCTTTTGTGCGCTTTATGGGCATGCAGGAACCGGCATCTTGTATCTTCTCCATTCTAAATGGAGCCGTTGCAGTCTACATGCTGAGTCGATTCAGGAGACAAGTTCCATCCAATGCTCCCATGTATGAAGCGTGGCACGGCTACTTTGCTGTAAGGAGAACCAGAACTTAGATAACATTTTAGAATTGCAATGCCTTTTGCAGACTGTTCATGGACATTCTGATCTGTGTGAACAGTGGTTGTTGTAATCAAAGTAATAAAACAAACTTTTGTTTTATTTATTTAGGTTCAGATCAACACGTGGGTATGGTCCACTGTTTTCCATTTCAGAGATGTAACATGGACAGAGGTAATATTAATATTTCTTGCATATTGAGTTGATTGAATTCAAGATTTTGATATAGTTGATTTTACTTTAAGGTTAACACATTTTCTTACTGTTTTTCTATTAATTTGGAAAAAGAACACTTGTTTGTTTCAGTATGTTCCTAAAATGTACCATTTGAAGATTTCAATACAAATGTGAAAAAGTTACAACTACATTTGTACATGTAAGCAGCATATGAATGTATGGGTTTTTTTAATGAACGTTTGGGATTTGTTTTTCAAATTGTTTTCTTGAATCATGGTTGATTTTAATCCTTTTCCAGAAAATGGACTACATATCTGCATTTTCACTGATTGTTTCTGGAATGTTGATGTTCATTCTAAGGTAATAATTTAGTGAAGAATTTGATATTTATTTTGGAACAAATAACACATGTATTTCACTCTAAGACTGGTTTACATCTCAGTAATGTTTTCAAGGAAAACTTATCTCGTATGTGTTTTTTTCCGACATTTGAAATGTTTAATTATGCATGTTTATTTCCTTTTGTAGAGTGTTTAGTATGAAGGGAAATACAATCAACATGAAGGTGGCTGTTCCTACTGTAACTCCAATTGCCATGTTCTTTTTGTCTCATGCATTCTACCTGGGCTTCACCAAGTTTAGTTACAGCTACAACCTCAAAGTCAATCTAACATTTGGTAAGTTGACCATTGAAAGATGTGAAGCACCTAAACCTTTGTTTAATAACTCTGTATTTTTTTTTATAATTTTTACTTTTATTTTGTCATTTATATCACTTTCTTGTTTCTACAGCAATAGTCAGTTCAGTTGCGTGGTTACTCTGGTCCATCATTGTTCGTTCAAGACAGCCATACGTATGGAAAGTAGCCCTCTCTATTCTGTCAGGAAACTTATTAACTCTTCTTGAAGTCTTCGACTTTCCACCAGTATGGTGGGTCTTTGATGCACATTCTATATGGCATGGAGGCACTGCACCGCTTGCATTTGTTTTCTATAGGTAAGATCTTTACTTGCTCATGAATGTACATGTACATTGTATTTGCTAGACATTATAAACAAGGATTCGAGACATCTTGTCTGTTAATACACAATGTACATGTACTTGTACATGTAATTTTTTTAAGGGGGGGGGGTAGCTCCTTGTAGATATGGATAAATTGGTACATGATTTCAAGAGTGACACCACCATATATTATCACCATATTTGTATTGTGATTTCTTCACAGTTTTGTGATTGACGACTGCCTTTATCTGTACGAGGAGTATAAGAAAACACCAGACTATAGGAGGAAAGGAGTTTGATCATCTTAGATAAGAAAACTGAAATCACAAATTGCTGCAGCTTTATTTTTTTCCTGTGATTTACAGTTTCTCTGTGAAACCAAAAGTGCCAAAATATTTAGAACCAACATACATAGTTGTGAACTCTTGAAATCTCAGGCATTTTGAAATGTACAGGAGATGTTTGTAAATGTACAAGTGTTTAAGTATTATTGTATAATGTAGTCGTGAACCAAACTTTCTTATTATGTGCGCCCTAGCCGTGTGCAGTGTTGCTTTGTGAGTACATCGTAGTTGTGTTTTTATTAGTACTAAAAGATTGTGACAATTGTTTTTACATTTTGTTCCCTGCAACATATGAGTTTAGTTTGGTTGCTTAATTTCCCATTTGATATTCTGATGATGTCTCTAGATTAGAAATTTCAGTCTTATTTATATCATATTGAATTTTAGGTCTTTGTAAATTAAATTCACCAAAGATGATACATATATCGTAAAAGTCAACAATTATGCAGTGATTTACTCATTTTATACAGAGATTTAGACACAATTCTTTAATTTTATTTTTTTTTTCTATATAAAATCACTTAAATAATGCAGTCATGTGGAAAATGTACTCCTTTAGTTTTGTACTTTGATTTGTATAATGTACTGTAAATAACAGATATTTTACGTCAAGAAATTTAACAGGTGTACATGTACTTTCAATCACTTTTCCGAAGGTCCCTTACAATCTAACTAATTTTAAAATCACATTTATATTTGTATATATTTATTGTTGATACTCATTTTGAAAACTATAAAATTGATAAGGGTTTTTGTTGATGAGATGCTCTAAGAGTGAAATAAAACACTGTACAAAGGAAGTGATATTAATTTCTTTTTTCATATTTTATTATTATTAGCAATAAATGCTTGAAAAAAGCAACCTTTTAATCCACTCATAAAGCACTGGTTACCACATACATGTATATAAATATCAAATTATCTTTTTAACCAATTTGGTCAGTATGTGTTCACGTATTCGTTTTGGTAACTGAATTTAAAAACATCAAAAGAAGAAAGAGTCCAATTTTGATATGTGTTCATTGGAAAGATAATTGGTCTAATGTACATTTAGGATGACAACCTTATTTGGAAAAAAAAACTAGCAACAAGGATGGATTTAGTTTTATGTACATGTACAAACTTGCAAGGATTCACAGTTAATTGAATAGTGCATCCTCCCCTTCAATGATAAAATTTTAAACATCTGATCCGAAGCAATTACATGTACTCCAATACAATAATATTTACATATTTGCCCATTTTAAGAGAAAAAAAACTGCTATGTACACATGTATACAACAAGAATAGGATTTAACTGTTATTCTGGAGGATGTATGCCAAGTCCCTCTTTTAACATTAAAATGTACAGTAAGGAGGAAATTAAATCCCCCGAAATCTCTGCATCCATTAACTAAACGAGCAAGAATTCTGTGCATTTGCATGTGTTGAACTGACAAACGGGCATATCTACCACCATGACTGAGAATAGCACCCTTTAAGAGAAATTGAGTACATAAAAAAGCAAGTTTGTATTCACTTCATCTGTACACATGTACATGTATTTACACAGTTTCCGCCTGGAGTTTTTTACCACACAAATCCTAGCCTCTTTGAAGTTTTGCTTGTATTTCCTGCATGAGAATACTTAACGGCATCTGTGCTATTCCTCTGATAATGAGGCAACTCAACATCAGTGTAATCATTGACTAAATAACTCGGACGGATACCTCCTTTCCCTTCAAACACGGGACCCAACCCCCCACCATGCCCCTCTCTGGCAGCCTTCCGTAGCGGATAGGTATTCCTCTCACCCTTCTCGCAATGATCAATAACCTTTTTGGCATACTCTTGGAACTGTTGTTCCTCCATGGCAAGCAGCTCGAGATTTTTCTTATCCATTTCCAGTTTCTCCTCCTCTTCTTTAAGCGTCTTCTCCTGTCTCTCTCCAGCCTGTTTGATGTGGAACTTGGCCAGCCTGACATTCCCGTCTCTAGCTTTCTGATATTTCTCCTTTTGCTTGGCAGCGAACAGCTTATCTGCTTCCATCTTGACATGAAGTGCCTCAAGCTCCCTCCTCTTCTCCTCACGTTCTTGTTGCTCTCTTTGTTTCATCTGTAGCATCCTATGTTCTGCCTCTTCTTTCAGATCTTTCTCTAGGTTAAGCTGTTTCTCCATGGCTTCTTTCTCCCTGGCTGCTTCTCGTTCCTCCACAGCCCGAGCGATGCGATCATCCTCATCATCCATCTTCATTTTAAGTTGACCATCCAGTTTGTCCACCATCTGATTAACGTGATCTTGCTTTTTCCTAGAAGGGTTAAATAATGTACAAATCAGAGTCTCTTGGTACAATTTTACATAACCTGACATGTCCAAGTATACATATAGATCCTTATCATCTCATCCATTTTTGGGGGTATTCTTATTTTCCCCAAGAACATGAAGATTATATTCTTGATGACTGTTAATGCCCCTTGCATTAACTACAAGACAAGATCAATCTAGCCAATATAAGAACAGTCCATTCTCATTATGCTCCCCTTCTTCATATGTTTACTTACTGCCACAGATCTTGCTCTCTCAACTTCCTTAGTTTAGTCATCTTCTTCTTAGCTGCTGCAAAGATCCTGATCTGTTCCTCTTCTTCTTCTTCTTTCTGTCCCTCTGCTGCTCGGATCAGATCCCTGTCAGCTACAGTCTGTTTATGAGCCTTCATGAGATCAACCTTCTCTTGTCTTCGGATGCCTTCAATCTTGGCTTTCTCAGTGTTGTAATGAAGGACTTGCTGTTTGAGATCTTCCCCTTCTTTAATGTCTTCTACAATCTCCCTCTCTGTATCTGCAATGTGCTTCTCAACTCTGGAAAGAAATTATCATTCTCAGTAAACGAGGGACAATGAAATGTGCATTTTTCAAGCATCATTCTATCATTCTCACAGCAATGTTTTTTTAGATTTAGCGTTGAGACTTTGCACAACTTGGGCTACAAATAGTAAAATAGACTGTTGTATGTTAATTCTGTTTAAGTTAAGTTTTACTGGCTACAATAATTTTACTTACTGTTTGAGTTGGAACTCGGCCACTTTCTTCCTTTCTTTATTGCCTTGACAGCTTTCCTATGATCTTCTAAGATTCCTTCCTCAAGGTCTCGTTGATATCGAGCTAGGAGATCCTTGTCTCGTCCAGACAGAGCTGCTTCCCGCTGAGTCTTCAGGCTGATCTGGGCTTCTCGCTCCTTCAAGACTTCGTTAACAGCAATGCACCCTGGATAATAATAACGGATGTTTTCTTCAACAAGTGATATTTAAATAAGTACAGAAATCATCCTAGCAGCCAAGTCTACGGAGTAGAACTTTGCAACGCACTTTGATATGCAAGCAGATTTGGCGATTAATTATGTAAACCAAGACTGTGCTTGTCCTCGAGATTCTGACCATTCAGCGGGCGCCCTCTATCTGGGCTTCGGTAACCCTTTTTTGTTGTACAATGTATAACAAAAAATGTCATCAAATTGACCATAAACAATCATTAATCAAATGCAACTTTATAGTCCACATTTCTGATCGAAATGACATCACAATTTCTGAAGTCTTCTCCATAGGCTGGCGCATGGGGTCGCATAAAAGTTGCATTGCCGAGATATATCAGACATTGGATACGGAGAGGGCTCCATTGGACAACAGGTGATACTCGGACTACATAAAGCCCTTTAACACTGAACATTTTTACAACATGTAATAATTTTGTTAGCTAAGTACATGTACACACATACTAACATGGAAACCTTTGACTCTATCAGTCTGATAGTATTGTAGTGTCTTGGCTTTCTCGATAGCTTCTTTCCTACACTGTGCCTGGTACTTGGCCTCCTCAATATCAACCTGTACTCTCTCTGCTTCTTCCTTCTCTTCCCTTATGGCTCTTGCTTCAAGTTTCTTCAGACGCTGACCCTGTCAGAAAAAAAATATCAAGAAAACTAGTTTTAAACATGTAGCAAGATACTCAAATACAATCCGATTATGTATTTTCTTATGAGCCTTTTCAGAAGTTGAAGCAAAGCCTTTGGATCTGCAGCTGGCATTCAATTTCAAGAAGTGTGTATAATACTGTATTAGTTCTCGGGGGGGGGGGGGGGGTGTTAAAATTAAACAAGAACAAAAAGTTCAAATGTTTAGTGAAAACATCATACAAGTCCAAGAACAATAATCCAAGTCACCTTCTATTCAAGTTGACTTGGAATATTGTTGTTGGCCAGTTCAAACTTCACAGACTGCTACAATTACATGTACTTACAGCGATAGTGTTACTCCAATTCTTAACCATATCTTGGGATCGTTTTTTCAGCGCTTCTTTCTCCTCTTTCAGTGCTCTCCTCTTCTCCTCATCTCTGGATTTCTTCTCTAGCTGAGCAGCGATGCGGTTCCAATCTCCCTGTGAGAGGATGGTAACTTGACGCAGATCTTCCTCTGTAGGTAATCTTGACTTGTCATTGGCACCAGAAGGAGGTGTTGAACCTGTCACATTGTAATAAATGTGTTTATATTCAGTCTTGGGGGGGGGGGAACAATTAATTGTACCATGGGCATGGAGAAATAAAACACACCTGCAACACTTTGGTCGCTCCGGCATAAATGTTGCAACAGATGCCCCCTTTTTTTTCATGTAGCCCCTAGCCTGTATCGTGTTAATTAGGATTTTGCAAAAATGTTGAAGACATGAAATGATGAATCTGGGAGTGGGAATATGAGAAACAAATTTCTTGATGGAAAAATGTTGCAACCTGATGCCACTTTTTTTTTCATATTATGGCATAGGCCCCCCTAGTATCAGTATCAATCTCAATGAACAAAATGTTGAAGGTCAGTTGTTGCAAAAATGATGATAAGACGTGAATCTGGGACTGAGAAACATTTCCAATTTTGTGAGGAAATACTAAAGACAATTTTCTTGACCATGTTGACTCTCCATACTAAATCGACTTTGTACACAACCGCCGAGGTTTTTGTGCGGGGCGTCCCTGCACGCGGTGTGGCCTCAAGTCAATGACTCGACTACACCGTACACGTCGTACACAACAATTCTTGCCGCGTCGTAAAAACTAAGTTCAGAAGTTTGACATGTTGAAAGCTCAACCTCAACACTTACCTCTTGATTGCCCTTTCCTGCGACCGTATTTAACAGTTTCTCCAGTTAATTCCATCCTACACGTCTTGAGAAACTTTTAGATCTTTCCAAAGCTACCGAAACCGGCTTTGTGTAACCCCGAATTTTGAAGCAAATTTCACTGTTCACGAATTAACTGAGCATGAGATCTCGAGAATCGCCGATATCGCCTCGTCGCGCCGGTTGCTAAGGATGTCAACACGTATCCGCAACGCTTTGCATGTCACGCATGCGCTGTGCGTCAAAGTTATTTTTAGCGCGGAGACCGTATCCCGCCCCCCCCCCCCCCCCCGGCCCCCAATATAATAATAAACCACCGGCAACTTTCGTTAACAACTATTCCTACAAAAAGATTTAACAAAATTATTCGGAATAAAAAAAGTTTAAATTATACTCGTTTATAGCGACAAGTTTAGGGAGCTGGGAGCTTTACATGTTAATCCATGGAGGTATAGAATTTCATGGTTAATCATGCCATGGTCGATGCATGAGAATTAAAAGCAACAGGTGTGGATTCCTATTTCCTACCTCCATGCTAAAAACCAATTAAATTAAGCTTATTCCTTCGTTGCTCACATGTTTTTTTCACAATCATACAATGGAAAATTAAAAAAAGAGAAGAACTTTTCACAAATGTATGCGCGGCTGAAATTGCATGTTTACATAAAGAATTTACATAACAAATAAAGATTGACGTCAGCTAGTAAACAAGTGTACATTCGCCAGGCAACTTAAGCAAGTATGGCGGCCATTTTCCGACGATTACGACAATTGAACGTAACGTAAACGGAATTTAACTCCAATATATTGCACACTATGATCTTCCTAAGGCTTCCTTTTAAAAGTGATTAAGGTAGGTTGAAAGATTTAATTTCATGGCAAGTTGGTGTTTGACCATAATTCGGTCCGCGGTTCCGTCTGCGTCCGCTGTCTGGCTAATTGCTACGTGATTGTACCCATGGCGCTTGGCCACTGCGCACGGGGGCGGCGCGGGGCAGCGGGCGACAGCCAAGAATTTCCCCAGCCAGGGGGCCGCTGCAGCTGCGCTTGCTGCACTTGCATGACTTAATTGGCCCATGGGAAGCAGATCAAAGTTAATCGTCTTGGCAAAGAATTCCATATAAAATTATACGTACGCCACTAGTCTAACTAGTTTTTCCTGCAATGACTCATCATCAACCATCCAGAGAGGGATAACATGTCCTAAGTAAAAGTGAAATTTAGCAGGGAAAATATTAAAGAATTTAGTTGGAAAACACTTAAAATTTTCAGACCAGTCTTATACTGGGTTTGTACACGTCAAGTGGCGTGCGTCCGTATATGGACGGCATGGTGTTAAAGCAGAGTATACAGGGAGTGGTGTGCATAACGGCACTGTACAGAGGAAAGAATGTTGCATCCTAATATAACAACTTTTTTTCAAAATCAAATTCAATGAAATGTCACTTGTCAGTGGGGGAAAAAAACTACATCCTTCCTACATGATATTGACACTGACAATCATGACTGACAGTGACAGGTGTATTGTTGTGTAGTGCTAGTGAGTCGAGTGCATTTCCAAAGTATTTTCCAACAAACTTGTTTGAGGGAATAATTTCATACATCAAGTTGGTCGTGGACATCAACTTATTTTTCCCTGCAGTCAGCCATCAGAAAGCGATGTCCTACAAAGTTCAATTTAGCACAGCAGAGAAAATATTGAAGCATTTGATAGGCGCATAATTTATGAAACATTAATGTAGCCCTGGTAATAGAGAATTTCACATACATATTCCTTTTCATGTGTAGTTTTAATGGTGTCAAATAGTAGGGCCTACACATTCAGTGGCCAGTAGTAAAACTAATAAAACAAAATCAGTTTGTGATATCTTGACTCATGCTATATCTTTAATGAATGGTCTTTCACTGTGTAGTGTACATGAATCAGGATGGCTACTATGCAGAAAGCAAAACACAAGAGGACAAAGGTTATCCCTACAGATGAACCAGATAGACCAACCTCCTCCTTGTCTCATAACTGTGAGTATCTATTAAATTCCAATTTACATTTTTTAACTAAAGTAATTTTGACAATATACCAAAAACGGTTCAGAAGTACATGTAGTGAAGATGTTTTACACTCGTCCAACTAACTTGTCAAAGAAACGTTATGTTTTGAATCTTACATGATAGCAACAAGTTTATAAGATGAGAATTTCATTATTTGTAATATGCATTATTTGATGCAGTTTCTGTTGAGCTAATGTCCATTATTTAGTCGAAATAAGAAAAAAAAATTAGAATCCCTGCCTGCTTCCTTTTTGGAGGCCGCATCCTTTTTTTTTTCAACCGAAAAATGATAAATTTTCAACAGTGACATCATTGTGACCTCTTCATCTGTTGCCATTTTGGAGGGCCTCCCACTTCCTTTTTTTCATAAAGGCAGGACGCTAAACATATTTTTGTATTTCGCATTATCTTGTTTTATTTATTCTATTTTACTTATATTTATGATATTCTTTTGCAGCTTGGGTTGAGGACTTTGATGATAATCCAACAGCCAAGGAAAAATTGGGAGTTGAGAATATTGCATATCAAGTGACAGAAGTTGAGAAGCTGCCTCAGGAACATGTAACCTATGACCTGAAAGGTCATGGGGGTAGTATGGTGTCAGTCAGACAAGCCGAGGATGGTGATCGGATGGACTTCACTGATGAGGTCAGACATTATTGCCAGGAAGTTGTAGTAGCAATTATCTTCAATGCTGTTTTTTTTGTACAACTAGTACATGTTATATTTTGTCTATTTTCAGCTGTTCATTGTATCTAATCAAATAATTTCTTTTACCAAGAATTGATTGCGTTACGTTTGTTTGAGGCCAAATAGTAATGGGGCATGATCTCTATTATTACTCAGGAGTTGGACTTCAAGGAAGACATTGTGAATTCTGGAGATACTGAGCTCCTAGGTAAACCAGCAAGCGAAGCTGGTTCCTATGCGCGGTCTACCAGTCCCTTTGATGAAGACAGCTATGCTGGATCCATACAAGAGGAGGGAAGAAAGAAAAGGAGACGACGCAAGGAACGAAACGTTGTGACACCTGTCAATGATGATGCAGATGTATCAATGTCAGTCAGTGATGAGACACATCCAGAACCTAAGAAGAAAGGGCCAAGTGAAGGTAAGTCATAACATTTCTAGGACAACCCTGCTCCGTATCCTAAGTCATGGGGCACCGATAAGTGATATGGAGCTGCAGAGCATATGCTGAACACAAGCAAGGGGTTGCCAGAGAAATTGAATGGTTTGTGGCTGATTTAGCATTAATTAATTGTAGTAGATTCTTGAGAGTATTGCCAAGAAATAAAAACGTTTGACAAATTTCTTGATAATGAAAACTTACAAGTCAAGAGACCCCAGGGCATGCAAAGTAAGTTTTAGAAGACTATCCATAACTTGGCTTACAATTTCAATGATTAATTGTTTATTTTTAGCCTGGAGTATGTCCAGCATGCATGACATCAGTCAGATACCCATGGATGCACCACCAGCACGACCCAAGTCAAGCGGAATGACCCGAGCTAAATCCCCACAGACACGCAATCGATCCCCAGGGGTGGGGACTCATTCTGCTAGTGCATCTCGTGCTCAGTCTGTCATCAGTGTGAGAGAAGCTGATGATAACCAGCGAGTTGATGGGTTGAATGAGACTGGGGAGTCAGGGAGCAAGACCAGGGCTACAGAGCACAAGAACAATGGAGGTGAGTAAAGTAGTATTGTCTTGATGTTTCTTAATATAATTATTGAATAGACTAATGAAATAAATGTAGTTTTACAATACCGAATCAAAGAATTTTATTAAGTGAAAAATGATTGGGATAGCATTTCTAATTCTTTTTGACATGTCCACTGTTGTCTCTTTCTATGTAGACAATCGTAGTCTTGTGTCAGGAACCAGTCCTCTCTTGAAGCCTCCACAGTTGGAGCATGAGCAGCAGGCTTATGTTCCCTATGTCTACGCAAGAGACTGTTTGACTAAGGTCATGGATGATATGAAGAAGATGAAGATGAATCATCTCCGTATCGTTGGTCAAATAGAAGACACTTACAAGACCATTGAAGATGAGACCCAAGTAAGCAATTAACGTGTTTTCTGTTCTTCCATATCCGTGGTTAATCACAATACCATTTCTGTACATGTGCTTCTGTATCACAGGTTAACAACTTTATTAATTTCTTTTTGTTTTATCCAGACCCAGTTCAATATGTTTGTGGGAGGTCTTCGTGTCCAGTACAAAGACAAAGTGAAAACGTTCCGTCAAGTGATTGAGATTCATCGAGAAGATTTTGGCAGTCATAAGACGTACTGGGAGGAGACATTGAAGGTAATAACTTATAACTTTATTTATAGTGGCTGAGTTATACCATGAGTGATTTGGTGAACTGTAAATCCAGCATCAAGTTTCTTTTGACTAAAATTAGAGCGATAAATTAAAACTTGGATGTTTGTTGTTTCAGAGTTTAAATCATAGAAATAAAGCTCTGATGAAAGAGAAGAAGAAACTACTCATCATCAACAAGATTGAAATTGACAGATTGGAGAAGGAAAAGGTATGTCTGCTACATTGTAGCACCAATTGTTACATTAACCCTAACTCCCTAAACATTTTTGCTAGGATGCAACCTCGATCCTGCAAAATCCTCCAACTCCCTCCATGTAAAAATTGCATACGGCCTCAATCCTCCAAAATCATCCATTACTTCTTTGAATGTGGTCTTAGAGGCAATATCTTGAGGCAGAGCCAGTGACATCCTCGAGCAGTGCGGATGATTTCAAGTTTAATCTAGGCCTAAATTCAGCATGACTGAGCATTAACAACACAAGATCTGGCCCAAGACCTTGACACAGTGCATCCTCCAAATTTAGCTACACATTTTTGCCATATAGCCTCAATCCTACAAAATCTTCCATTTTGCAAAGATGATTTTGGAGGATATGGTAAGGTTGGGGTTACAAGTTAACCCCATGTCACAAGACGATGTTAGAATTGTTTGAAATATCTTATTAGATTTGTGCTCAACTTGGTGAAAAGTTTTGCTGTAAAATTTAACATCACTTTACATTTCATATAACAGGAAGAACTGACTCAAGAACTCACACAAAAGTTGGATCAAAACCAGTCATCGTTTTCATCCAGACAAAAAGGATTAGAGGAAGAAAAGAAGGTAAGATTACTATGAAAACTCCAAATGAATGAACTTAAACTCAGCAAATATGACTAAGGCCTATCTAGTTAGCCCTTTTTTTTATTCAATGGCCACTTTCCAAAAGAAATGCTGGCCATTTAATTGGAGGAAGTATTGAAGTCAACTAGATCCATGTATTCATTTTAACATATCTTATTTTTTTTTTTTTCTGCATTTCCAATTTAAACAAGAATGTTGTGATGATGATTTACTTCGTTGGTAATCAACACAATCTTGCTGCTACAATGGAAGAATGACTGAAACCAAGCACTTTTTTCCTAATCTATTACTTCGTATGTACTCAAAAATACCTACATTCAAGGCCATAATCTAGAATGAATCTTAATTCCACACTTAGCTCCTGGAAGACAATTTGCAGTCAGAACTAGAGGCCGAGAAGAAATTACACCAAGAAGAAGTTGAGAAACTACGACTTGATCTAGAAGAGGCAAGAGCAAGTGCTGCTGCTGGTTCCATCTTCACTGATTCAAACATCAAAGAGGTCACAATCAATGGAGAAACACAGCGAGCATCATCAGCAAGACGGACATCTCAGACTAGTCTTCGATCGGAAGGAAGGAGGGGATCAGCAACTGGATCCGTGAGAGGAAGCCTGGGTGTGGCAGCAACTGCAGCTGTAGTCAGCAGTGGGATATCTGAGGCTGAAAGAAAGAGATTGGACGATCGGAGAGCACAGATGGAGAAACAGTTGATACAATCTCAGAAGGTAACCTTGGTCTAACTTGACTCAGACAAAAAGCTAACACTCCGGACCTTTTGGAAATAAGAAATAACGAGACCAAGTTTGCCTTGTTTTGCTTTGCTGAGTTTGAAAGACTTAAAAGTTAGCAAACATGTTGCCTTGTCACAAATGTGTAAGGTGAGATTTGGCACTTTGAAGTATATTGCACTTAAGCTTTAAACATGATTTGTTTGTGTATGGGTAGATATTGGATTGGTTGACCAGTACTTTTCTTCTTTTCAATGGAAACCACAGGATCTTTTGGTTTTGCAAACAAAGTACGATTTCATCCAGGCTCAGTATGCAACGCTAGCATCTCTGGCCAAGGAAGATAACGATGGAGTGATCTCAGGACAAGTAGAAGCAACTCAGAAAGATCAGGAAATCATGGATGAAGAAAGCCAACAACTGAAGGAGGAAATCAGACAATGGGAGGTGGACTTCAAGGAACAGATGGGAAGGGAACCCACAGAGGACGATAGGTAAGTGGTTAGAGGAAAGGAGTTATGAGGATCTTGGGTGATTGGATAATGGAAGGGAGATTTGAAGAAACGGACAAGATGAGAACGGACAGAGAAAAAGAGGTAGCAGGTTAGAAAGAATTGGTTATTATAGTCTACATGACTGTTGGAGATCAGGTAGTAAAAAAATTCAAGAAACAAATTAAAATAAGCCCTATAGAGGATAACAGGGAGGTGGTTGGTGTGAAATAATTTAATTTTTTTGGTGATTGATGGGGAAAAAACAGACAGGATTAGAACTTACTCTATCCAGTGATATTAAATACTGTACATCCACAGATCAGAGACTGTACGTGAGTTAGAGACTCAGCTCTCAGAGGCAGAGACTAAGAAGAATGAGTTGGATTCCAAGATGGCAACATTAATTGCTCTCAAAGAGGGCAAGACACCTGACACGCAACCTGCAAGCATACCTGAACCTGTCGTCAAAACTGTAGAGGTACGCAACGTCTTGCTCTTCAAGAACTAATTTTATGTTAAAGGTCACTTTATCAGACATTACCCACAAACAATTTTTTTTATGATATACTGGTTGTTCGTTAATGTGAATTCGCCTGCCGGTGCTCATTTACATGGTTCACAAAGTTTGGAGCCAAAGGAGATGTTTGTTACAGCTGAATGATTAGTAAAGAGCTGTCTGTTATGTTGGCATCCTACTTCATCTGACAGCAGACTGGACCGAAGATTACAGAATGTAAATTTTTTCTATTTGCAACTTCAGAATAAATTCGTTTTTATTTCTAATTCACAGATTGTGATTCCTGATCCGTCAACTGTAGCTGCACTCACAGCTTCTCAGGAACAAGTAAACGGACTGGAGACTCGCCTGAAGGAAATGGAGATCAGTCTGAGAGATAAAGACAAGAAGATGAAGACATTGGAGAAGGAGAAGAAGAAAGTAGGCAAGAAGGAGAAACATACAGATAGAGGATCAGGGGAAGATGATAAACATCTCAAGATGATTCTTGGAGCAGTCGTTGCTCAGGTAAGCTTCATATAAAGGTCACATGACTCTGTTTGTCAATAGAGGGCAGTTCAGGCTGATGTAGTTGACCCAGACACTTCACATTGTGAGCATTTTAGCAATTGTATCTGTCTTGGGCACTACAACGAGTATACCTTGAAGGCCGATGCTGTGAACTCAGTGTACAAGTCTTCCCTTCATTTGGTTACAAAGAGGTGGGAGGAACTTCAACACAATGCTGCTGTAGGTCTGGTGCTCATGCAAGGACGTTGCAGGTTTGTGCACATGCACGCAAACCATGCACACAAACCAGTGCGCACACGCAGTGTGTCGTGTCCCCTCACATATAGCTCTCACAAGTGATTCAAAATGCCATCTGCTGATTATGCACAGAGTGCATGCAGTGTTTATTATTTTGTCTATTTTTTTCTTCTTAGTCTGCAATTCAGGGTTCATCTGCTGATGACAGTGCTGCAAAACTGGAGAATGCAAAAGCTGAGAAGGAAGACTTGGTGGCAAAGAGGGACAAGGCTAAACAGGACTTGGAATTATGGGTAGAAAACTACAATCAGGAACATGGCAGCTCTCCTGAGGAGACAGACAGGTGAGTGGTAGGCCAGATATTTGAACTCAGGTGCCCCGGAATTAATGCCTTCTAGATGTGAAGTGCACAAATTCAGAGGAGCATGAAGTAGTATTGCTTTGCAAACAGGAAAAAGAGTTGTTGTGTTTACACAAATGTATGCATTTGCTATTTAAACAATGGATTCTGCACATCACATCTATAACCAGTTTAAAATGAAGTAGTTTAAATGAAGCTTGTTAAGTTTTTGTTTTAAATTTGTGAAAATATCATGAGATCAAAATCCACTTCTTTTTTCTTTTTCAGTAATGAAGAGGCCAAGGCGCTGTATGCATCTTTGGAAGAGTGCAACACTAACTGTCTCTCCAATGAGACAGAGATCACTGCTTTGTCCATACTGGTGACAGGGCAGATACCTGCAGACCTTCAACCAATGAAAGAAGCACAGGTGTCAGTACAATCAACAGGTGAGTATGGCTGTAAACATTGAAACAAAAAGACAGAAAGAAGAGAAAGGAAGACTTGGAAGATTGTGTCACCCGTTGAATGCTTCAATTGATCCACAGTACAAAACAAATCAAACATTGTATGTTTATTCTTATCCTTAGGTCCAGCAAGCTCCCAACAAATTCAAGACCTTGAGGATCGCATCCAAGAACTGGAGGAGGAAAATGAACAGCTTACAGAGAGAAATTCTGAGCAAGAAGAGACTATAAGAGAATTGGAGCAAACAAAAGAACAGCTGGAAGAGAGACTAGCTGAGATGGAATCAGGGGGAGGGGCAGCAGCAGCTGCAACAGCTGCTGCATTAGCAAATCTGGACTTTGATGATGATGATGTGGAGGTACAGTTCATTCCCATTTTTTTGGGGGGGGGGGGGGAGGGCTGCTATTTTGTTTCAAAAATAATTCATATTTTAAGATATTTAATATTGAGTCATGTTCAAAATGAGGCAGCAGTATGAAAGTACGAAATGCAGTTGGAGGCAACTCTGTTTTAGATTTTTGTTTATAAAAATATTTTGATTGAATGATCCGTCTGTACTTGCAGGGTTTTGGAGCGCAACTGGCTGCTCTTCAGAAGCAAGTAGACAGTGTAGAGCGCAAACTCCAAGATGAGAAATCTGCTCATGACGACACTAAGGAGGAACTGGAGATGATCAAGGTGGAATGTGAGAGTCTGAGAGGAGAGAAGAGAAGTCTGGAGGAAGAGATGGATGGGAAGATTACCACGGCAACTGTTGCTATAGCCGCTGAGATGAAACTCAAAGAAAAGGTTTGGGATGAAATACTTGTTTCTTGCCATCTTGGAGATTCACTTGAGCTGCACTTTTGTTGTAGTTAGTTTAAACAAAGGAGAATCTCGTTGAAAATAATTAGGAAAAACCTGGAACATCTGTTGTTCCCAAATGAGAACACTTGTGATTGTGCATGATTTTTAAAGACCACTCTTTTTTGTCGGGCAACATTCTTTGAAATGGCACATCTCCATTTTCCCCAAAGGAACCTCTTGGTAACTGAATACAGCAACTATGGAAAGGGTGTTCTAACAATCCTTCCATGTTATCATTTTTTTAATATATGAATTGAAAAATCATTTGTTTGAGAATAATCAAACTTTTAAAATTGTAACGAAACATTGTTTTGTTGCCCATGCAGTCACTTGAAGAAACAAAACAACGCCTAGATGTGTTGGAAGCGGAGAAATTGCAGAACCTACCAGTTGATACAGCTAAGGAGATCACATTACTACAGGGGCTAGTGGTAAGGACACCAGTGTAATGACAGAGTGCAAAAATGTCTTGAGATACACATTGATTGACTGGTAGTCACCTGGTTTGGAAAAAGAATTGGCTGAATCTCAAAAAAATTGTTCTCGTGGTTGTTTTTGACCATCAGAAAAAAGCTGAGAAGGAAAAAGAAGATGCACAGAAGGCAAACATCGGAGGCACAGCTGATCTGGATAAACTCAAGATTGAGCTGAAAACCACGAATGAATCACTAGCTAAAGAAAGAGAGGCTAATCGAGCTCATCAGGTAAGTCATGATGGTCAGTACCTTGTAGTCACATTAATGATAAGTATGAAGTTATCAAAGGCGCAGCCTGTGTTGTGAACACGTTCCCTTATCTTCGTGATTGATGCAGTGTCCTGTATAAATTGAGTTCATTTTGCGTTTTTATTATGATCCTGCCAATACTATTGTGAACATTAGGAGGTCTCGTATTTTGCAAGATGCTGTTTCTCGTGTGAGTTTAACGTAGTGCTGCAGCTGAATCGCCGAACAGAACTAAAATAGCAGAACATGGATTTCTGAAATGAACCGAACCAAACCGAACGGAAATGGTCTGTTCAGAGTTCTGCAAGTATTTGTTGATAGCACTAGGAATGCTAATGCTTGCAATGAAAGGGCAAAATTAAAGACCACAGATAATTAAATTTACCGATGTTCTGAAGAACAAAATTCAAACTGGAACCGAACTGAACCGAACCGAACCTGGAGGATCAGTTTCAGCGCTAGATTAATTTATGCACTTTTTCTTGAGTGAATCAATTGCAGCTCGCTTCCCTTAGCATATTGATGATCCTGAGACTTGCTTTCTCTTTAGGATAACTTGAAGAAAAAAATGGCAGAAAAAGACAAGCAAGCTAAGGATATGGTGTCTTCTACCGAGAAGAAATACTTACAGAGAGAAGCAGAGAATAAGAAACAAATACAAGCACTGGAGAAGAAGAACAAGGAGATACTAGTAGCTGGAGGTACAGGCAGGACAGCAGGGGGTGCAAAGGTAAAGAATTGAGGCGCCAGCTATCAGGGCTGCAGGGGCCCAAGGTTTATGGGTACATGGGGAAAGGCAGGGCTGATGGACATTGAAAGATAAGTTGAAGGGTCTGAAAAGTTTTTCAAAGTCTGTGCGTTCATTGCAATGTCATATGTTTCTTATCAAGTGATGATCTAAATGTTTTGGTCTGTCGGGTTTAGGGAGCAACAGATGCCAAGTCAGAGAAGAAGATCAAGTTATTGACAGAACAAGCTGCAACATTGAAAAAGACGATTCAGGAGAATCAGGATAAGATACGCCAGTTGGAGAAGGATGTGAAGGAGGCAAAATCTGGAGGGACAGCTGATGTAAGTCAATCTCATCTTATTTCTCTTGATGGATTCACATAGCCCACTGTGGGGACAACAATCAAAATTGAATTCCTAAATAATACTAAAACAATATGTTTTTGATTACCCTGGGATTTTTGTTGATTTTAAATTGTTTTCAATAAATAATATTTAATGGAAACATTAATGATTTATGAAGAAAAACACTGGTTGCAACTATGTTTACAAGCTGTCACTTATCTGTAGTTCTGTGTTTATCCTTCGTCTGGATGTATTTGATCATCAGTCAATATTGATAACCTGAATGCATACCCATTTTTGCCTCATCACAGAAACAAGCTGGAAAGAAGATGGAGAAACAACTCAAGGATCTTGAGAAGAAACTAGAGATGGAGCAGAAGAAATTTGAACGAGAGAAGAAGAATGCTACGGAGCTGGATGCCGAGCTCAAGACAACCTCTAAGGTAGACATGGATTGATTTCTGATTTCTGATTTCTGATTGGTTTGTCTCATATCTTGATTTGGCAACAATCCTTAATTGAGGTGTGGTGTACATTTCTTGAAGACATTACTTAAACTGCTTGAGAATTTGTAGGGTTTGTTCTTTGATAATTCTCTTGTATCTTGTAGCAGAAATCTTACACTAGAAGATGAATTGGCCCAAGACCTTTTCAAACTATGGCATTATTGATAGAGAGATTTGAGGGAAAAACAAGATGGCACACGTGAGCCATTTTGAGCAGACTGTGTAGCGCCCCCTACCATTGTCGCATAGACCATGCAATCTTGTTTCTTCTGTTGTAGGAACTAGACGGGGCCAAGGATGAGATCAAGAAACTAACCAATCAGATTGATTTGTTGGGCGTGGCAGCAGCTGAAGCCTTAGAACTGAAAGAGAAAGTCACTGAGCAGACCGCAGAGTTGAAGAAACTACAGAGTGAGATGAAGACACTGACTGAGAACTACAACAGTGAAAGGGTTAGTCAAACTAATCGTAGAGTAAGGTTCCTGATGATCCGAACCTCCAAACCAAACTAAAATTTGCCGAACATACCATTCCGAACCGAACCGAACTTAATTGTTCAGTTCGGATGTAGAGCCGTGTATTTTTATTACACCGATGTGAAAGAAGAACTACAAAAGGGGTCATCTATAATTGTGTTTTTTTACATCAAAATGATGTTGAAATGCACAAAATGGGCAATTTGGACATGTTTTTCACGTATAGAACTCAACGCTTATATCAAATTTTTTGCCACAAGGAGCACTCAAAAATAAAAAAAAAGTTTTATTCTCGAGGTAAAGCAGCGGCATTGTGGCATGGAATAAATGACTTAAAATTGACAGGCAGGTGTAAATCATTTCATCTACAGGTGCTGAGGAAGAAATATTACAACATGGTTGAAGATATGAAAGGCAAGATTCGCGTCTACTGTCGGACCAGACCACTCAGTTCTACAGAGAAAGGCAGAGTATGTGCATTGGACTGAACTGTAATGCCAAGTTTTTTTGGGCTGACTGTTACATTTTCTTTTAAGGCCATCTCATATGTTGCCGTTCTTTGAATCTGCCCCGAGTGATATGTCAGGCCATCCTCTATTAACTCATTAGCACTTGTACTACATTGTATTACATTTGATTTTGTCCCTGACCAATTCATAAAACCATAGAGTGCTTGAGCGTTTGCATTGGTTCAGGGAGTAAAAGGCAAGTATGCTTTGTTTGGTAGATGGACTAATGGGTCAAATGAAGGTCATTCCAATCAGTGTTACATCAAATGTAAGTAAGACTTTTGCAATCAAGTAGTTTATTATTTGTTATCCCTCTTGTTACCAGGGTAACTTCTCAGTTGTCAAGGCACCCGATGAGTACTCTGTAGAGATTCAGAGTACTCGAGGTTTGAAGGAATTCCAGTTTGATCATATCTTCATGCCTGAGAGCACACAAGCAGATGTCTTTGAAGATACCAATGTAAGTTTCCATACATTTATTTCCGATGCATCCTATAATTTAGATAATTTGTTGACTCTCATTGGAGGTAAAATTATTGTTTCTCCTGGCGTCAATAACACATTTGCCATTTTGTTTCCATTACTAGAACCTGATTCAGTCTGCTGTGGACGGCTACAATGTCTGTATTTTTGCCTATGGTCAGACTGGTTCCGGTAAGACGTTTACGATGATTGGTGATAGGGAAGGCAATTTCCCTGGCATTGCACCAAGAGCGTTTGAAAAGATCTTTGAGGTCATCGAGGAGAATAAGTGAGTAAGATTTTAGTCTTCACAAATTTCACAGAATGAGGAATAAAGTTTTTGTCTAAGTAGTTGTTTTTCCCGCATATGAATAAGGTGACATAATTAAAATCAATAAGGTATTGCTCAACCATCGAGATTCTGTGACTTTTTCCGATCCCTTGTGCATAGAAAGTGTCGTCATACAACACTCTTTGTATTTTTGTCTAAATATGTTTATCATTCTCTCTGTTTTTCCAGAGCCAAATTTACCTTCCGTGTTGAGACCTACATGTTGGAATTGTACAATGACAAACTCATTGACTTGTATTCCAAGACACATGGTGAGGTAAGTTGGCAAAGACTTCCCATTCCCACAAGATGGCGTCGGAACAATAGTCATATTGCCCCTTTTCTGTGGCCATTCCTGCTTAAAACCTTCAAATAAAATCTTTGCACTTCAACATTTACCAACTGATCTATATGAGCTGTTCTCAGTTATAGAGCGCCCATATAAGTGTTATAGAGATGACAGGTTCAAATCCTGCTAAAGTCAATTTTTGTTGTTCATCTTTTAACAAAATCGTTTACCTGTTTCTAAGTTGCAGTATATTTCGTTATTTTTTAGTATAAATTATTTTCATTTTGTTTTTGTCAGAGTGTCAAACTGGACATTAAGAAAGACAAGAAGGGGTTGGTGTTTGTGCACGGTGCTGTGGTGCAAGAAGCATCAAATTCCAAGGAATTGTATGGACTGTTTGAACAAGGATCAGCTAGTAGACATGTTGCATCAACCAGTAAGTTCATATACTGATGTTGATGCAGCTCAGCACAGAATATTAAAAGTTCCCAAAACGACCTCAGTTGTAGAGTAGATCATTTGCAGCTATCCAAAAAGTAACTGACAAAATTATTGTTGAAGAGCTTACTTGGCTTAAAGATAGTAATGGCAATGAACGCCCTGAATGAGAACACGACCTGGATACTGATTTCGGGCGCAATTCAGACCATGACTTGGCAACCTTTGAATTGAAACCGAGATGCTACTTTCTTAGAATATACAGCATTCACTGAGCTAAAAGTTATCAGGTTAGTTGTTCAACACCCGTCTTTAGATTCTGAGCATTTTTGTTGCTTCAAACAAAAAATGCACAACTGACAAAATGAACTCCCCTACCTTTAAACTCCCAGTCTCTCCCTGCTACCCAAGCAACGCCTAGTTTGTTCATGAAAACATTGAGTGCTTTGTTGTGTTTTACTGGGGGAAAAATAGGAAATGGAATTAGGAATGATTTGTTCATCAAAATTTGTGCTCATTTTTTTCTTGACAGAGATGAATGCGGAGAGTTCTCGGTCTCATCTGGTCATTGGCGTTGTCATTGAGAGTACTAACATCACCACGGGAACGGTTACTAAGGGAAAACTGAGTCTGGTAGATTTGGCTGGTAGTGAACGTGCTGCCAAAACGGATGCCTCTGCTCAACAACTCAAGGTATGTTTCTCAAAGGCAACATTTTAACTCTAAACGGAAAAGTTGCTACTTTGAATTTCACCTGTTTAGATGTCCTTTGCACTTAAGATTGTTGTTACCATGTCAATCAAATGATATGCATTGATCCCAACATCTAATCATGTGAATTGATGCACCTCTTGGATCTGTTTGTCTCCCTTATCACAGGAAGCCAACTCCATCAACAAATCCTTGAGTGCGTTAGGTGATGTCATCTCAGCTTTATCCAGTGAGCAATCTTTCATCCCTTACCGTAACAATAAACTCACCATGCTGATGCAGGACTCCTTGGGAGGCAATGCCAAGACTCTTATGTTTGTTAACATCTCACCAGCTGACTATAATTCCGAGGAGACTGTCATCTCATTGACGTAAGTAAATTTTATTCACTGTCTCATGTTTTAGTCATTGATTGGATGTTGCGTAAACATAGGCAGTAGTAGACTTACTTATTTGTCATCGTAGATTCAATGCAAGTCAATAGTCAAAACAATTTCAGCATAAAGAAGTGTAAAAACGGATGGGAGTTTCCCCGTGTTTTCTCCCAAAAGGGTTTTTCGCCCCTCTCGTAATCATCGAATATAATTATAGCAATATATTTCTTGATGTTACAAGATAGGTCCAAATTCTTCGCGTTCACTGAATCCACCTTATAGTAAAGCCTTCAAACTGTACATGTAGTTATAATAGTTTTTAAAATACATGTATATTGTATGTATGATATTTGCTTAACAACTAGGCCTTAATCAAATAATGTTTTATCCCATTGTATTGAATTGTATTGTATTTGTAATGTATTGTATAAACATGTTTGTAGTCATTATTTATTCTTGCAGGGCCCCAATGGAAAATAATAAATAGGTAAATGAATAGGTAACATGTACTTTGTTCAAAATTACAGTGTTGAGCCATGTTGAACTTAATCAGCCAACTTAGTTTTCTTCTACTTTGTGGTCTGTTGAGTTTCAGTTCTAAAAAATTCTGAACAGTTTTGCGTTACTTTTTTTTTTTTTACAGCTATGCATCCAGAGTCAAGTTGATCACTAACGATGCATCTAAGAATGCTGATAACAAGGAAATAGCCAGACTCAAGGAGGTGAGTGCATAGAATGAAACACAGTTCCAGACCTAAGCTTTGTGACTATGTTTTATCATCTGCTTCGGCCTCTATCCACTGTCCACTTTTTAATAAGTACTGCAATTATTATTATTATCATTATTAATGCCATTCATTAAATATTACAAAACATGTTGTGTTTTTTAATCTTCCCAGATTATTGCTAAGATGAAGACAGGTGAAGTGGTAGAACTGGAAGAAGATGCCGAGGTGTAGTCAGTGTAAGTCACCACTTGAAGATGACAGGAGTGAATTGAGCCAGACACTTCAGAGGAATGATTCAACGTATACATGGGGATACCCTGTCAGCACCTGTACTACATTGTGTTATATTGAATTTATTCGCTAATGAGTGCTGGGGGATTTGGGGCGGAGCTGTGACTAATGATTCTGTAGAACTGGTTTTAATATGCATTTGAATGTGTATTGTTAACCATGTTAAGGAAAAAGGACTTTGAATGTAAAGTTGAATTGCTTGATATTCAAACTGTTAAACTGATCTAAATTTGCACCTGTAGTCTGAGCAAGAGTAAGGGCACATCATTACCATTCTTAAGATCTTTAGAATTGCGTTAAGCTTAAAAAAAACCCAAATTTTTGAATTATATTTTTGGATTGGCAATATTTTAATTTTCCTTGGAATCACCATAGTATTTGACACTTTTTGAATTTGAATTTTTGGAATGTAGATAGTATACAAATTCATTATATTTAGAACATTTTGCTTATTTTTCTAAAAATCTGTAAAGTGCTTCACAAAAGTGATGAGATGATTATGTATATATTTTGATTTTTTTCTATATTTTGTGCTCTATATTTTTTCTTCTACATTTTGTGCTATAAAAAATGAAGATTTGTGAGAGCAAAAAATCAACAACTTTTTATCAGTTTTATGTAGGAAATTGTGTCGGGATAAAAATATATAACATCATTTTCCACACCGTAACAGGAAAGAGATATTGTTTTTGGTAAAAAGTGCACTATTATGTGCAACTTTCATTTTTGTAGGCAGGTACCATTTTGAATAGTTTAAATGAATTTTACATCTTGAACATGTTATTCTTTTGGTCCAAATGAAAGTGAACGGTTTATTGTTATCTTTATCCTCTAGATGTTGCTTTTATTTCTGTTGGTAAGCAGCATATGAGGCAAGATATGTGGCAGAGGGACCCCCACCCTTCTTTTGTGTTGGTCATTGTGTTACAGGAATATCAGGAATTCTTTTGAGATATTTAGGGGATGTGTTTGGTGACAATAAGCTAGAGTTTGTGCATGTATAAGAACATGCCATCCTGGTCGCTGCCACAAATCATGCAGGCCATAAAAAGCGGTAGTTCACATTTGTTTTTAAAGATCAACTGTTCATGTTAATTAAAAAAAAACACCTAAGTTTGATAGTTTATCATTTTTATCCTGATCCGTCCACTTTAACCCTGAATGTCTGTTATAGGTTAAGTTAACTCGACATTCATTCTGTTTTTATTAATATTAAAAGTTTTCTTATAGAAATTCTGACTTATCTATTTTTTTTTTCAACCATTTTATCCGTCCAACATGATTTGTAACAATAAAATGTAAAACATTCTCAGAAGTTGTCAGTGGATGTGGTTTATTTTTGTCTTAATTACCATTTTTGTTCCGTTAAATTACCATTTTTTTCATATGAAAATAACGAAGGTTTGAATTTATAGATTATTAAATACGTTGTCAAGTACATATATATATAGAGAGAGAGAGAGTGGTAACACTACGTGTTCAGTTAAATCTTAATCTCGTAAAATGACGGACCAACAGAATAAATCGATCCTTTCAGTTTTTACTGTAGCAGCAGTGATGCTGGGGTGGTGGTGCTGCTGGTGCGGCAAAAATGTAAGCCCTATAAAGTGTAAACGTTGAGGGCGCTTGTTTCGAAAAAGTTGTTTTAGTATGCTGATCGAATCAAATCGTCAGTCACGGTGGCAGCACCAAAATTTATGATTTCTACCACTTTAACCAATGAAGTAAGTATTCAAAGGCTGAAATATTAACGTATTGTTTAATTTCCTGTCGTTTTTGCCCAGCTACTTTGAATAAGAATAAGAATTAATACTCGCTCTGTGACTGAGTGTGAGTTTCTTCTGCATGTAGTTGTTGCACACTAGCATACTGGCTAGCTAGCTAGTAGTAGTAGTACTATAGTAGGAACAGACAGTGTCATGACTCGGTTGGTGTACATGATACATGTAGCATTTCTTGTGTGTAAAGTTACATATATATTTAATGATATCATGTACAATCTTCTATGCATGAATTCCTAATTTTGTTTGCAGTTTAGTTGTTTTTGAATCGCACTTTAATAATAGTAATCATTCATAGTATACATTGCATGATGTAAATCAGCCCAGGTTGGACGAAGTCTTCATTGCAATATGACTAGGAGGAAAGGGAGTCCACCAGGGCTAGATGTAAATACATGTACATTGCACAATGTAATTTACAGATGTAGATTAATTTTGTAATGAAACCCATGGATACAGGTCTTCCCCTGGTGACAGTGATACAAATTGCTTTTGTGGAAAGATCCAGGAATATGTAATTTTTCCATTAATGATTTTATTTGCCACTGACACACTGTTTGCCAAACATAAGATCTAAATATTTGGCATGCCAAATAAATTATTTAAATTAGGCAGTGTATATTTTGCCGGAGACGGCAAACCTTTAGTAAACGTTAGTTTGCCAGATATGCACTGAACATGCGCAGTTACTGTTTTTTGTACTTAAACATTTTCCGGTGACAAGTTTTAGTCTGGCTCCATGCCAAAATTATCGTTGTTACCTCGTATTCACAAGATGGGATTCAGACCATTTTATAATTTCGGACTTTATTTCCCTTTTAAAAAAAATCCTCCAGAGCCACAAATCTGAAAAAGAAAATGTAATACTCTGCAAAAAATGTTTGAGACATGTTAAAATAATAAAAGAAGAATATTCTTATTTATTTGGGGATGAGAAAAAAAAACTGAAAAATGTGGTGCGGTCGGAATCGAACGCGAGTAGTCCCGCTTACTAGAGCCTTTGCTTAACCATTACACCAAACGTGCAACACAACTTTTGGTGGGAATTTAATACATTTTATAATTCAGCCCTATTTTAAAGAGTACAGCGCCCTCTGTTGATATGGATTGCCGCCGGCAAACCTTTAGTAATCGTTAGTTTGCCGTCATTACCTCCGGCAAAATATCCACTATCTTTAAATTAAGTTTGTACCAGAAATATTTTTCATTGAAAGACAATGTGTTCAACTTCAAGTCCATTTCTGATGCAAGCATTGTGCAATAAGTTGTTTTACAATAATATGCATCATCTTGCCAGTATGCAGATGGGACAATTTTACACGCATACTGTGTAGGCATCTTCAATGGAAAACTTTGGCGCTCCCAAGTCATCATGCGGTCATTCCAAACTGCGCCCGCGTCTAGCAATGCGTGTTTTTTTTTGCCTGTGAAACACCTTATTGTGATTTAAATGTGTTATTACTACAGTACAATTAAGCATAAATTTGTCAATCATTGTTTTCATTTTTTCAGCGATCATTGATAAAGAAATGGCAGCTCCCAAGATGCTCTTTGTGTTTGACTTTGATCAAACAATCATTGATGGCAACGTTGATGTCTGGATCAGAAAACTTCTTCCAAATGGCAAAGTTCCGAAACCAATCAAAGATCGATACAAAGAACATGACAGTTGGACGGAATACATGGGAGACATCTTCTCTCATTTGCATGACTTAGGCATTCGTAAGAGGAAAATGTTGCAAAGCATCAGCGAAGTTCCTTTCACTCCTGGGATGATGGAACTTTTGAAGTATCAGCAAACAGCCCCCTCTATTGAGACCATCATTGCATCTGATGCTAACTCACTGTTCATAAGCCACATTCTGGAGGGGGCGGGGCTTCAGGGGGCCTATCAGGAAATCTTCTCCAATCCTGCAGAATTTGATGCAGCTGGATGCTTAGAAATAGCTCATCATCATAAACATCACTGTGAAAGATGTCCCACAAACCTATGCAAAGGAACAGTGTTGAAAGGCTATCTTCAGACAAAGTTGAAGACTGACAGAGTTGTCTTTGACAAAGTCGCAGTTGTCGGAGATGGTACCAATGATTTCTGTCCGTGTTTGGTTCTAGGGGAGAATGATTTTATTTTCCCAAGAAAGGGCTACAGGCTTATCAAGAAGATAGAAGAATATACTAGTGATAAGTCTGATGAGCCTGTTGCTGGTGGCAACAAACTAAAAGCAACTATAGTTCCTTGGGATAATGCTCACGAAATACTGGACTATGTACGGGAGATACTTAAACCATCCAAGGCTAACTAAATGATGTCTAACTGCTTTCTTTTAATTCTGAAATGGGTTAGTTGGCAGTTGCTAGCTATGCTAGCTATGAGTTGGCTAGCTATAAGGTAGGGCTCCATTCTCCAAAGTGTCTGATAATTGCAGAATTGGAAACTGAACAAAGCAATGCCGTTTTCACTGTGACAAATTACATGTACTTTTCATAAACCAAAGCTTTTGTTTTGTAGCTACTTATTAAAAGATTTTAAAAAGCAACAGGACAGTACAGCTTTCTGACAATGAAAAAATTGCTTTGTGCTGGATTAAGAGTTTTCCAAAGTGAGCATGTACATGTAGTCGCCTAAAAGACTGCTCTTTGATACAAGGCAACAAGTGCAATGGAACTGATAATTTGGAATCTGCACGTTTACGTCAATAACTCGGCAGGATCCATCAGTCTGGCTGTAATGCCAAGGTGGTTCAGATAACATTAGTTCAGTTAGAATCAATGCATACGTCACACCTTGTTGCAAAGAAATAGCACAAATAAACATGGTGAGTGTGGCTAAATAACCATGGTTTTATTTGTTTACTGTTTAAAAAATTCATCTATTCCCCACAAAAAAAATAATAATTTACAATAACAATTTCAAGGATTTGAAATTTTCAAATGAATCGCCAACATGGCTTGGGGTCAATGAGTACATGTGTGACTATAATTTGTAGCATTTCTGCTTTTATTTCCTTGGACCTTTTAACAGGCTTCAAATTTAATTACTTGTAAGTGTACCAAATGTCGGCAATTTCTATAACCGTTTTCAAATGGCAATGAACGCAGAGTTTTACATCATTAACTGTATCAATAAATGCAGAGTGTAGCAAATCAATTGGTATTACATGTAGAACTCCAGTAACCTTGAAGGTAACAAACAGTTTAACTAAAGAACAATTTTGTAAGGTTGAAAAGAAATTATCCACCTACCGGTAATTAGGACATTTACACACATGAATACAATATTATGACAAAATCTTCATGACTCACTAGTTTATACCATCAGTAATTCACACTGCTTGTTAGTCTCGACTCCATCTTGGGGTCTGATTGAAGAACAGGCAGAAAAACTTGTCTCTGTTTTAGCAGTGGAATGAAATGTGTTGCATGTAGTTAAAGGTAGAGTACATGTACATGTAGATCATTTGTCATTTGTGTATTTGTTTCGTTTGAAGCAACAAAAACTCTCAAAATCTAAAGACGGGTGCTTAACAACTGACCTGATGAAGTTTTTGGTCCGTGAATGTCGTATATTCCGAGAAAACTATATTCTAGGATCTCAATTTCAGTTTAAAAAATGCCGAGATATATTTTGTTTTAAACCCAAAATCAGCATACAAAACACTTCTTTCAGCCCATTGCAGCTACGCGATGTCACATACTAAACCGATGAATAATAGCAACCACACGCGCGTGTACGTGTGCGTCATGCAAATTCTTGCACGCACCCATTCACGGATTCGCCCAAATACAAACCAACTACTAACGTAAATTAATTTTTCAAAAATGCATCACTTGGCTCATTTTTGGAAATGACTTTATTATTTTCTTCAAAATGACATCTTGCCAGAAGGAATAATTTCACATGGAGTTTAGTGCCATTTCTATCTCTAAACCAAGTAAGCTTTTTAACAATAATTTGGTCAGTTACTTTTTTGGATAGCTACAAATGATGTACATTGTACTCTACCTTTAAGAGGTCTCTTAATCTTATTCAAGACCTTCATTGTATCAGCATGATTTACCATACAGTACATGTACCGGTACATGTACAATGTACGTGTATTCTTAAATCAATTCATCTATTTAAAATCTGTGTACCTTTCCCATGATAAATTTGTAATGTAAGTTGCATTGTTTGCATTCCTTTATTTTAAAGTACGAAAAACTGAAAAAAACCCCAAAAGATTCATGTTACATGTACACGGGAAAAAATATTACAAAGAGACCTACAGGAAATTAACTAAGACTGGTATCATTTTGTGTCAATCAAATTATCTGCTGTAAATAAACTGTTACAAGAAAAAGTAAAAATCAACAAGATTCTTTTAATACCAAAAAGTTAAGTCTTTCACAAAGCGCCATTACCAAACAATATCACAAAAAAAGGGGAAAAAAAAAAGATCTTTTAGCTCAGCCATTTTCATGCTCTACCGTTAACAATGCGCCTGCACAATGCTCGGAAGAAACAACTAATTTATGTAATACACATGTTAACCAGACCAAGAAATTATCTTATAAAACTTAATGAAAGTACTCCCAAAACCCAAAGTACAAAAAAAAAAAAAATGAAACTTATTTTGCCAAATCAAAAAAAAAAAGATTATTTACATCAAAATACTAATAGTAATACATCTTGAAATGCTATCACAAATAACATTTGAAAATCTTCAATTTAATACATGTTTGAAGTATTGAAACATACATGTACACAAAACATGTACACAAAACATGTACATGTAAGAACAGTGCACCCAGAGTAACTATTTTACAAAATACAAAATATACTGCATTCCAAAAAAAAAAAGAGGAAAAAAGTTAATAGTTAAGTGGGAATCACAAGCAAATATTATATACATGTATATGACAACCTCTGATATCTGTAATGTCTGTTTAAAACTTGTCAGTGAAAATCAACAGTAAAGAGCAAGTCTGAGCAACCATTAATTCATAACATCACAATACTTAAAATTAAAAAAATATGTAAATTGTAAATGTGTCCCAATCCTCCAAAGTCTATTTACTTATATTATTAAAAGCCTCCAGTTTATTTCTGTAAACAATTCTTATTAAACTTAAATGCATTCACAAATAAGCAATGACATTTCCCAGCAGGAATGTGTTACCATCTGTCAAAATAACTTTGATCTTTCATAAGTAACACAATTCCCCTAAAGCTTGCTGTTTGTTAGTATTTATTGATGTTAAATATTCTTACACCATGGAACATAGGCAACTTGGGCAGCACAATAATCAAGGTAAAGATGCCGTTGATCAAGAAATGTGTGGCTTGGTACTTTGTGTAGAAACTGGCCAGGAAAAACCTGTCAAGACACAAATGATACGGAAAGAAATGGTTAATTTTTGTCTCTCTCTCTTTTGAGTTATCCAATGCCTTGAGGTGTTGGTGGAGTATTCACGAAGTCCGTTCAGTCGTTCACCAGCGTACTCTGTCCCTCATTGCGGACAGTAGATTGTTTCCCTCGAGCCCAGTGCCCTTCTCCAGGAGTGTCTTCAGAATTGTATACATGTAAACAATCTTAATTCATTTTCATTGGGTTTGTGTAACAGCTGCCCAGGGCAAGAATCATCAATTGACTAGTGTTCATCAATTGATCAGTTTACCAAGATCAAGAAGATCACACAGACCTTGCCTGCTGATGGATATTATTGGATTAATACTATTAATAAGGGCCCAAATGAGGATTGTGACTTACATGACAATAGGTACGACGGTAAGGAATTTTCTGGTGGTTGTAAACTGGTCACCATTGTCGATCTGTTCCCATTGAGTTAAGTAGCGCTCCGTTTGCTGACAATCTGACCAGATGGAGCCTTTGATGTAATGAAACAGTAGGTACATCAACTGTGTAAACATAAAGAACAAATGAAATCAAAACATCTACTTAAGTAAACTTTAGTTCCCGATATTATAATAGTTACATAAATAAGTACAATTACAGTTGCACCCTTTCAACCCGAATTAGTGTTTTGATCGAAGTTGAAACGAAGACTGAATTTTACCAAAGTGCTGATTCAGAATTTAAGCATTGCAAATAAAAGTTACATGCAATGTTAAGAATTTGTTAGAGCTGTCCTGAATATACTGAATATTCTATCAACTGAAGATTGCAGGTTTAAATATTAGAGGAAAAAAGCTACGCACATACACACACGACTGTGATTTTATGTTATCGTGACGTTGCGGCACTTTGCTACCTGCCACTATTTTGTTGACTAACTTTTTTTGTCGACAAAACACTCCTTCTCCAGCATACCATATCGATCTCCGCACTGACACACTCTTAGTGTTTCTTTTTACCAGCGCAGCACACAGTTGCAGCTGACAGTTTAGAATATCTGAATATTCGGTCAAACATACTTTAAAAAAAAATCAAATACTAAATTATTCGAAAAGGGTCTGTCCTAGAATTTTTACAAATGTAAATATTATATTTTGGATTGTGTGAAGGAAACTTTGACTGACCAGGCTGTGTGTGACTGTTGTAAGTGTCCACACCATCGCTACATTCAGGAAAGGTAGACTGAGAAAGAACAAATGCAGAGCATAAGTTCCAATCAGATATGAAATCCACATGCCACGACTACCCAACCATGAATGAAACGGAGTTATATTTGACTCGATCACTCCATTGGCGACAGCACTCGGCTCCGAAGACTGCTCTGATATTTTCATCTTCATGGCTGCTGTCTCAATCTGGAACAATATATCTCCAGAAATGTTTGTAAACTTGGCAGATCTTTCTTGGTGTGGACTGCTTTCTTCCAGCTGTTTTCCCAAGGAAGACACAAAAAAAGTAGTTTTAGTGATACATCAAATGAAATTATAACCATGATAACAGATTCGCCGCTCCCGCAATCAATTTTCTCCTCGTACATCACTCGGACCGTGTGAAGTAATTTCGACTAGTATTTTGTTCGTACTCTACAGTTGTATAAACTCTTGCATCAAATGTTTGTTGAATCAAAATAAGTTGTAGAGTCTCTAATATTTGAAAATTCACCAACGAATGGCCATATGTTTTTGCCTAGTTCCGGATCACGCGTGCACGTAGGACCCAACTGCACCCGTGCTAATCAATTTTATGTGACATATTCTTTGATTGGTCACAGGTTTTCGGTCTTCGCAAGTTTGTACCATTGGCACTGCGCTGCAGACAAACATTTCAAAATAAGTAACTGGAATTGCTGAAATTTGCTGGAATTCTCTTGAATGAACTGTTTTTCGAAAATAATTCAAATACTTTATCAGAAAATGTGCTTGATTTGCTGGTTATGTATGAAAAATTGTTTTTTCACGTGAATTTTTTTGGCGCGAATTGCGAAGCGGTTTTTGATCAATTTGAATTGATTTAATCGATCCGGAACTAGGAAAGTGGCATCGGTACTTTTGACGTCGCAAGGTCAAAATTAAAAGAGCTTAAACTTGGGAAACTTGAGCCCAAAGCAGCTTGAATGATGTTTGCTATCCGGAACATGCAGAACTAGGAAAATGACTGTATGGATGAAGGAACGATATGGATGATGATCATGGGCATGATGGGCATTGATCATCACATCTGTTCCTTTCCGCGCTGTGTGATCATCATGATCATCATCAGAATGGTAATCACGAATATTAAGCTTCAACATGTTCAATAGAATTAGCATGTAAACTATGCAAGCCACAGCACGACGGTTCATGTGTACTGCCTTAGCCCCACTTGTGTGGCCTTAGTATTGCTGCGCTGTACGTTAGGCCACACGTCTGGTTTCCCAACCTACTGAGGAGTTTAGTCCGATACTGGCGCATACGGACTCGGACTCCATAAAGATTTCTAAATTTCTCAAAAAATTTGGAAAAAGATTACCTAATCTACCCGGCATGCCCGAAGGGCAAGAGATGAGACATCATAGAATACAACCATAGGCCTATAAAAAAAAATGCCGAATGGGGGTGCGCCAGTGTTTGGAATAAACTCCTCAGTACAGACGTGTGAACGTACAGCCCAGCAATACAGAGGCCGCACACCAATTTCTTTTTTCCCAAACAACATCCGCATATGGGTGTACGCTATATGGCGTTTAAGCATGAGAAGAAAGTATAAAATTAGAAAAAAAATGATTTCGAGCATTATGAAATTAAGACTTCATTTCCCTTTTAAAAAAAAGTCCTCCAAGTCCAAAGCCTTGGGAAGATTAGAAAAGAAAAAAAAATTCGGTTGCAAAACTGAGATTCGAACCCGCAACCTCGCGGTGCAAAATCCTACCGTTTATCGACTGAGCTACCGCACTACTCAACAAAACATGGGGAAATTAATAAAAAATATACCTGCGTACGTATATCACGAAAGTGTCGTAGAGGGCGCTAGACAACCATTTATGCGGATGTCGTTTGTTGGGAAAAGAAAATTCGCAGGCCGCACGCACAGGTCAGGTGGGGCTGCTCGATTATCTCCGTCAGAGCAGCTTGTACTAACTCTATTCCTAAATTTAACGTATCAATGACTTCGTAGCACTTTACAAACCTCGGTTAAAACTGTAATGTGTCATGAGAATAGAATATTTTGACAAATTGTTACTTTTAGTTTTACATTAGTTTTACCAGTTGCCGATGCATACGTCACTCACAAACATTCAGTCCGAACTATACCCTGTCTCTTTCTGTAAAAACGAATACTTGTTTGTGCGTTGATTAAATGACAATACAGCACCAGACTAGATGTTGACATCACCTTATCAAGGATTGTACTCCGTGTAAGCTGCTTAACAATTGGATTACAGTGCAGCGATTGTTCGCATTTAATTTTCTGTTTCAGACATAAAATTGGATCATTTTGTTATTATATTACAAAATTAAAAAAAACTTATCAGTTTTAATTTGGTGTAGGATAATTATTGTTGTTCTACTACCTTTAAGACATAATTTACCACAGAAAAATGCACTACTAAAGTAGCCAATCAATTTAGCCGATTGATAGTCATGTCGGTGCTATTTGGGGGGGTCAGACAAGTCGACCGTTGAGACAACTCGACTCGGGACAAGTCGCCCGTTGAGACAACTCGACCGTTGAGACAACTCGATCGTATGTGCGATAAATGGAAAGACAAGTCGACCGTTGAGACAAGTCGCCTCGCATGTTTTTGGGCCTAGTTTTGGGGATAGTACCGGGGATTTTGAAGGCGGCTGATCGCCGTTTGGGAGTTATGACACGTAACAGAGCAGAGCCGATATAGCGCAGCGTGATTGTCCGTGCACATCGTTCGTTTTTGCCGGGCCTGTGCGCGCATCTCCGGTCAACCGCGTGGCCGTACCGTGCACGTGCCGTGCACTTTAGCTGTCTCAACGGTCGAGTTGTCCCGAGTCGAGTTGTCTCAACGGTCGACTTGTCTCAACGGTCGAGTTGTCTCAACGGTCGACTTGTCCCGAGTCGAGTTGTCTCAACGGTCGACTTGTCTGACATTCCTATTTGGCGAACTTTACTTTGATAGAGGGCGCTGTACTGATACATGTAGCTCTGTTCGATAGCTGCCGCCAAAGTTAAACCTGAGTGAGGAACGATCGATTTTTGTGAGTATAAATTAATTCGGGCAAACTTTTTATCATCAAATAGCGGAGTGTTGAAAAAAGGGGAGCAGGGCCACGGCGGGAAAGTTTTGTTGTTGTTGTTGGATGCGGGGATTGCGGTGTTATAGTAAAATGGCACTTGCGTGGGCGCAGATATATGCCGGGTGCATGCGCGCGTGTACGCCGGGTGGGCATAAAGTAAATTGTCATCAATAGAGGGCGCTTTATGTACCCTATAGGACTCACAACTTTATTAACCCTAGGACTCACTACTTTATTTCCCTATCTAAAATCAAACCCAACCTACACACTCCGTCTTGGATGCGTGGATGTGCAGATGCGGAGTGGGCATGAAGTAAATTAGAGGGCGCTTTATTATTGGTAGCCCCATAAATGTGGCCAATTTACTGGACTACCTCCGTAAACATAGGCCACACTTCCACATGTACAAAAACGTGTCAAACTTTGTCAAATTTTGATTTTCACATTTAGGCTTAGTTTGTTTTTTAATTGTAGGTTTTTTTGCTTTAGAAGCATACTCACCCTCTTATTATAGGCTAATCAGAAAGTGCTGCCTTTTTCAGATGTCTATTTTTTCGTGAAATTTCCAGATTCATTTGCACACGTTTGCGTATCAAAATTTCAACATGACTTCGGGTCGGGTCGGGTCGGTTTGTCCATCTTTTCAGTCGGGTCGGGTCGGTTTCGGTTTTGAATTTTCATTTTCGGGTCGGGTCAGGTCGGTTTAGCCATCTTTTGAAAAAACCGAAATATACCGAAATAAACCGAAACAGTTGAGAAATTTAGGTGATGCAATATTATTGACAGTCACTGTGACTGCAACCCTAGTGTGGCGTGGCCACCGAGCGCACTATCAAGTTCCCGATGCACATCATTAGGCCAAAAAAAGAAAAATAGTTCTGCTTCCGATTACATGCCTTTCAAAAATAGGGTCGGTCGGTCGGAAATTATTTTTTTTTTGCCAATTTTTTTTATGCAGATTGAATGGGGTATTCAATTATATGCGAAGTTTTAGCCTGAACTATTTCCATTGCACTACAAAAACTATACACAAAATGGCCACAAAAAGTGAATAAAACCTACCTTAATTATTGTCAATATATTTACGTTCAATAATTCGTAAAAATAATTGTGGGAAATTCAGGTCGTTCGCACCATAGGCACAACGCTAGTCAAGAAGGGGAGCTGGCCAAAACTCTGAAGTGTGTGATGCACTGTACATGTACATGACTGTGTGGCCCGCAGCGAACGGGTCGAACATTTCAGGAAACATGCTGCATTGTATCACTCCAAATACGAGTAGTGCAATCTCAAAATGAACTTGTGAACACGGAAAATACATACACAGACAAGCTAGATCAAATCTGTGAATTAACTTGCAAAAATGTTCTTTCTCCATCGGTGTTTTCTTGGCATTTTTACGATGTCTTTCTCAGCATTTTTACGATGTTGAGTCCGACCAGTTGACAGAGCACGTGCCTGCGCCTGCTGCATAGCCATGCTACTGCTAGCGCTATCGATCGCATAGCCGTGCACAGACTAGTTCCCGCCTTTTCATAATTGGTCCCTGTGCGGCGCGGCGGGAACCAGTCGTCGCCGCATTGCGCTTATTACGCACGTGATTATAGACAGCGAAGTAGTTGAATCGCGCAGCGAATTTGTAAAAATAACGGAGGTTTCTTTTGAAAAAATAGCGAATGTAAGTAAGAAAACAATAAATACAAGCATTTTTTGATGCAAAAGGGTTGTTGAGAGGTATTTTGTGAAGACAGACAAGACATAAGGTTTTAATTTTTATTTATTCAATCTTTTTTTTCTTTTTTTTTTGGAATTGCCGATAAAATGTTTAGGGTCGCAGCCTAAAAAAAGCGGGTCGGTCGGGTAACCGGAAGCAGAACTATTCTTTTTTTTGGCCTTACTACGTTGTAGAAACTAGATTGTAGAAGTTTCTGAAAAAATGGGACCCTGTATCCACAGTGTATCACAAAAATGGTCCATTTGCCCTCTATTATCTTTTATTATTATTTTTTTATTTTAAAGGAAGTTTGATTATGGCCTGTATGCGGAAGCTTTCCTCGGATACAATACGACTTGTCACCAGCTCACAAGTTATTACATCAGTTGTAAGCGTCATCAAAGAACTCATTGAGAATTCACTGGATGCAGGAAGTGACAATATTGAAATCAAATTGGTAAGTTGAGGTCTGCAGTCAAGGCATGATACCCTCAGTTAACATACATATACCTACACATGTACCACAGCCTGTCAAATTAGTGTCAATTGTACCAATATGAGGCCAGCTTAAAGAACTGTTAAAATCAATCGCCGGATAGATTTTGATGTATAGGGTAACTCTCCAGATTGTCACTGAGAGAGGGAGGGTTTTAAGTCAGAAGTTTTCATTAACCCTAACCCATAGAGTGATTTATTAGGACCTTCCTCATCACTCCTGCAAATTCCAACAACATACATGTACATTTGTATATGGTGTTGGAATTTGTTGGACTCTGATTATGGTGGTATGCCTAATCCAGTGTAAAGCAGTTTACTGGTGCAGTACTCATCCCACCAGATTCCAACAAACCCTGGTGTCAGTGGCGCACCCAGGATTTAGCTGGTGGGGGGGGGGGGGGGGGGGGGGGGGGGGGGGGGGGGGGGGGGCTCACCAAGGGGATCACCAAGGTCAAATCATGGGACTAAAAATCTAAAAATGATCATCAAGTCCCCGAGGGCCCCCCCCCCCCCCCCCCCCCCCTTGGGTGCGCCACTGCCTGGTGTTGGAATTTGATGGGATGGGGTTGTTTTTTTCTGTAATTGGTTTAAAAGTAAAGGAATTGCAATGGGTAATTTGTTTGGAGTCTTTCCGAAAATACACAAAGTTACTGTAGATGGACACAGGAATAATCTGGGTTCAAACAAAAATCATCCGGCCCCCTCCCCATTTTTTTGGGTAATAATCCCCCAAATCTCAGCCCTGGTCAGTTATCACAGCAATGTGGGCAATTAGTCTGCTATGTTCTACCCTTACTTACAATGCTTTTCAATTTCTGACAAAACCTTTAATCTGAGTTGTTGCTTTTCAGTTGGAAGATCTCTTACATTAGTGTCCAATCGTAATTTTAGTTATGTTTGAAAAGAAAAGCAGAGCTTAAATTTCATGCATTATTTTATTGACATGTACATGTAAGAGATCAGTTATTACATTTCCATTGTCTGTTATTCAATTAACATCAGATAAAATATAATACCATACACTTCCTGACAAAATAATAACATTAATTTCATTCATTTTTTAGTTGCATTATTTTGCAAATTAAACTTGCCCACTGTTCCACTGATCTGCTGAGTACATACAATCAGTGTTGAATTAAATTATAATCCCTTTTAGTTATTAAATGTGTTTTGGGGGAATTTTTTTCCCCCTTAAAGCTGAAGTAAAATCCCCATTCTAGGAAGCATTCAAACTTCAAAAGTCGACCTCAATTTCAATGACACATCATACAAGTAACAATAATAATAATAATAATTACATGTATTACATGTTTACATGTATATATGTGTAATATAACTGAAATACCGGTATATACCGGTACTGTACCATTAGGGAGACATTCCCATAGATAATAATCCGACTTTCGTGACCCCTAACCCAAATTTCCTGAATTTCAAGAATTTTCAGTATTTTTACCAATTGGACTGTGAGCAATCGATCTAGCCTTTTTGCGACGAGGAGCTGAGGCATTAGGGACATTGAAATGTCTCCTTACTTCCACATGTCCCCCAAAGGTATTAACTTCCCATGCTTTAAAGTGTATCCTAATTGGTATAATTTGCGATAGTATTAAATACTAATCCTATAGCCTATAGTGCAAAATCCGTCAAATTGATGCTAAAGATGCTTAACAATCAATAAGAATTAACTAAAAACCTTCCAAAACCTTTTAAAAAAACACCAAAATTGTTACAATAATAATACAAGCATAAGCCTATGACATCAAAAAAGATCGAAACAAATTAAAATTGAATGATTAGCCCATTAATAAATGTATACAATAACATTACAAAAGTTAAGAATGATTAGTGGTAAAAGTTTAACAGAAAAAAGGATTAACTCTAAAAAGGACTAACACTCAAATAAGATAATGAAGTACAATAAGACACGTAAACCTGTATACATACATGTACCGGTACATGTACATGTATGTCATGCCATGTGATGCGAGGGCCATCTCGGGACTTGGTTGCCACCCTCCACTCTTCCCTATCTCTCTCTCTTGTGTCACTGACACCAACGTCCATTGTCATGAATAACATGAATAACACCGAAAGTACATGTAAAGATAAAAATTCCAGGCATTTTCCAACTGATGAAGCTTTACGGTACAGTATGAATAAATCTAATCTCTTTCTATAAAACAAGTATATTATAACTACATTTGTACGTTGTAGTTACTCGAGCAGCTGTTCATACATCTTTGTGTAGTATGGCATTGTGAAATCAATCAGACGCTGAATATCAGGTGATGGGTCAGGTGACTTAGCAGGTGACTCAGGGGCCTGATCCTTGCTGCTTGGCTTTGCAAATCCTGTGCTGCTACGGAAATTCTTAAACCCATCTCCATTCAGGATAATGTGTTTGATTGGTTCACTCACAACCCACTTCTCAAGAACATCCACTCCCTCATCCCAAGTTAACAGTGAGTCAGTGTAAGGAATGCCCAACTTCTGACAAAACCCAGATAGTATGGTAGCTGGGTCACTAAGAAGGTCGTCAGCATCTATGATGACAGGGTCTGGATCCAGATCTTTCTCTTTGATGTAAGAGTACAAATCGTACATCTCCTTGAAAGCCTTCCCTGGTGGCATGATCTCTGCTGATAACTTGTCAATCTCCAATTGCTCCATGGTAACAGGGATGTTGTTCATCCTAAAGATTTCAAAAATGAGCTTCTTCCAGGATGGAAAAAGTTTAGCTGGGTTACGAAGGAGGAAAGCGTGGCGGTATCCACTCTCTGGAAGAAACTGAAACTTGCCCATTAGTGATGATACCATCTCCTTAGCAAAGACAAACTTCTTGTCCGGGTATCCTGTCTTGAGATGATGCTTTACCCATGCATTGCTGCAGATAGAAACTGGATAACCACACCCTGGGTCTTTCCGACGTTCATCAAGAATGTTCTCTGGAATATTCCGTTCAAGTGGTGCTATGTCCGTTTTTGCCAGTCTGTCCGGACCAAAGAGCATTGCAGTGCTATACAACTCAAAAATCATTTGTGAATCAGGAACAGCACTCATGCACTTGAGGAAAGCTGTGGACAGTGAACGTGGACAACACCACAGTATGACTTTGAGTTGATCTGACATGGTGATGATGCCACAAGCAGCCGACGTCAAATACTGGAATGTGAGAAATTGAGGAAAGACAGTTTTCAATTAGTGTGGATTTTGCCAAAATTGGGGAATAACTGTTGGCTGACGTGTCAAAACGTGTGAGTTTTGCCAGAAATGGCAGTAGGCTCGTAATGTATTGACCTGACACCGCCCTTGCAGGTGTCGCAGAGGGTGTTCTTTGTTAGAATGCACAAAAGGTTTACCATGTTTACTCAGACTGAAAAAAAAGATTGTGTTTATGGTAACCTGACCTTCCTGGATTGCCAACCTAAAACTTTTTATGGCCACATTCGACCAAAATCTAAAACAAAATATGTTTCCCTACCCAAATTGTTTGTTAAAAACTTCCTAAAGTAAACAAAGTAAGTACATACATGTATAACTGTAACAGACAAACATAATAAAGAGTTACAACCTAACATTATTTTCCTACATGTGTTTATGAACCGGTCTGTATAATTTTTTAGTGTGACAACAACGCAGCCTTTTGGGCCTTATGCCTATAATAATGATGCTGACATAGCGCTTTACACAAAATGTCCCTAAGCGCTATACAAATTTTAAAAGATCTTTAAAAGAAAGAGGTAATTTACAAAATGACCTTAAATTCCTACCTGAAAAACATGAAAATGTCCATGCAAAGTATAAAAAAGTTACACGCAAGACTTAAAACAGTAAAAACAGAGCTCTGGTTAAGTTAAAAATGGGGAAAACCATACACGTTTTAAAGTAATAACCACCGCCCTGTACTCTGCCTCATGCAATGTACATGTATGTAAGTTCAATTGTGTCAAATTGCTGCATAACAGGCCACATCCGTGAAGTGCTAACCTGTATTGTAAAATGAATACATACCACTACACCCAAGGAATGCAGAAGAAATACAATAATTTCGTCCTGGATTTCAACAATACATGTAGTAAGGGCACCAGCCCATGGGTTTGCATAATCCCTCACCAAGAGCCTGAAAACTTACAGTAAAGTTTGTCAATGGTATCAAAGGTCACTAGTTCTGTACATAGTAGGGTAAACTGGGGTAAAAACGCCCGATTTTTAGGTTTTTGTTAAATATCTCAGTACTACTTGGAGACACTAGGAAATAAACATGTGGTTTTATGCACTACATGTCTCCTCTATCAGGTGCAAATATAAAATCATGGTCATTATATTGATAAGGGGAAATTTTCCCCCCTTTTTGGGATGAAGTTTGGCGGGCGTTTTTACCCGGGCCTCGGGGTAAAAACGCCCGCCCACATTTATAAAAAAAAAAATGAATATACCACAGCTTTCCCTGTAGTATAGTCATATTTTTGTGATTAATTTAATATTGAGGGATACTTCATCAAGTACAAATAACTTTTCAAACACAGCTGGTTAATTATAACTACAAACTTGATCATTTAAAACAGGTATTTTTATGTGGAAGGAAGCGGAACATTAGCGTACATAATTCACCCATAACAAACTTGTATAATGTATAATGCCTGCCAATATTGAAAATCTATTTCAATCATGTTGAGCCAAAGCATAGTCAATATTATTAGGCATTCCATAGTATGTTTCTAGCCTACTGCTGATAACCTAAGGCTACATCAAAGGAGAACTACTAAGATATGCAAATCTCTGTAACAACGAGACCGATTTCTTAGAGCAAAGAAATGCAATCATGGAGAAACTTCTACTCTGTAACCACAAGAAAGAAGAAATTGCCAGTCATAAATGATGTAAAATTTGAAAACTGTGAGCAATCATGAATGAAACACGACCAAAAGAACCACCTCTAGTCTTCAAGATAATCTACACACCACACATCAAAACCAAGCAGCTACATGTAACAAAAGCATTGCTGCAAGACTGACATTTAATTTCGGAACACCCGAAATTATGCAATCTCAGCGAACCAATTCCTGCCTATAAAAAGGCCAAAAGTCTGAAAGGTTTACTTGTCAAATCAATGTTTATCGTTAACCGGGAATTGGACTCATCACGAGGTTGACACAAAATTATATTACATGCACTTACCGGTATCTATGCACTGTAACATTTGACACGACTTTAGCCGAATATAAAATACCGATATTGGCTTACTACTGATGAAGCTCTGCTAGTATACATGTAGCATGAGAGCAGAAACCGGTCTAGTTGGGTCTTAGAACCATTTCTAGTCATTTTTAGTTATTAAAAGTATACTCAAATCACCATAAAGGTGTTATTTTGTTTTTTCTTGAGAAAATGCCATGAGCTCATGGTTTCTCGGGCATTCCCTACCAAATGCCAGATACCTTGCCCCTACGTAACGTCAGTTAGTGATACCGCCTGCATGTACCTCCCCACTTCACACAATACACTGTTCAATATTTATGGGGTAGGACTCTAATAGCTAATAATTACTCATACAAGAGACATATGGCTGTAGAAAGTTCTAATAGTGAGGTTTTTGATGATAAATGAGGCTGCAATAGAGTTTTATGTCAAGAAATGTACTGGGCGTTTTTACCCCGAGACCCCTGATTTTGCCCGGGGTAAAAACGCCCACTCAAAAAACATTATTAAGCAAATATAAAAATAGATTTTATTATTGTTATCATTTATAATTATGTAATTAACCCTTCTTAACATATATCAACTAAAGAATAATAAAAAAATAAAATACTCTTTTTTATAAAATGATTTTAAGCGATATAGGCTAAACCTTCGACGGTCATTTTTTGAAACTTTTTTTTCAAGTTTTTTTTCAACAGCACCTACGTACCCTTCAAATATATTAATGAATTTAATTCTTTTTATTATTAATTTTTATTTACATTGTACTTATTAGAAATATATTCCATTTAGTAATTCATCTAATAATGTTTTACTAGCAGTGGAAACAATTCAAGTGGGCGTTTTTACCCCATGGGCGTTTTTACCCCAGTTTACCCTATACAGTCATCCTATGGAAGATAATTTAAGGTTATCATTGCCCAGATTAAGATTATCAATAACATGTCACACAACAGAAACCTTCATATTGCATTTAAATGTTCATTCAAGCTGATTTTATTCAGTGATACTACGCGGAGTTTAATGAAAGGTTTCATGAAGTCGGCAGGCACAGCTTTTGCCTGCCACTTACTGACTAAAATCAACAGTTGGCACTTTTAGGCAAAAAAAATAAGTCTCCGGTTTCTGGTATGGAGCTTACCCCAAAAGTGGTGTGGCGACGCGGCTTTTTTTTTTTTTTACCTGTTTTTTTTTTTTTTTTTTTGGCTTCAAATGTCGGCTGATGACTGCAAATGGTGCCCGACTAAACTTAGTGCAATATATAGGAGTCCAGAGAGGCCACATAAAGCTTATTCTCGATCATAACCCCATCTAAAAACACGTTAAAATTGTGCAGCAGCAGAATTCCAGTCAAACCAGTGAGTTTGGCGGTTTTGAGACATCATCTTGTATTGAAAAAAAAACTTTTTCATTTTGCCGACGCGCATGGCTACGGCGACGCGCGCGCATACCAGAAACCGGAGACTTTTTTTTTTTGGCCTTATTGATACTACATTGTAGCAGGGTGCCGCGCGAACACTAGCTTGGTGAAGTAGCCACTTCCCCCTCCCTTCCCCTCCCCCCCCCCCCCCCCAAAAAAAAAAAATCATAAAGAGGTGTATAAGAAAAACCTGGGGCAAATCGACCAGGGATGAGTTCATACAATCATCTGACCAGACAGCGAGACAGACGTTGGAAATTTCCGAAATATCTGAATTATTCATTATCCCTGATAAATTCCCCTGCATGCACATCACCTACAGAGAGCTACATATGTACATTTTGTATCTTTGCAATTGAAAAGTGGAATTAGCGAAAACTTGCTCAAGGGATTTATCATCGTACATTGTTTGTTGCTGTGAATCTGAGAGGAATGATCAGTGTGCCCCCAATTGCCGTATGTTTACTTTGATACCATTTGCATGTTGACCCCAAGTGGGCGTGGTATTCCTTGGTTTTTTGAACATTTTTAATTATCAACGTTGTGTTTTGCGTAATTACAATGCATTAAAGAGTTTTTTTGTCTGAGTATTGAATTGCGTATTTGTTTGATGATTCTTGCAGGAAAATTATGGCTTTGATAAAATTGAGGTGCGAGACAATGGGAGTGGCATCAAACCCATTGATGCTCCGTTTATGGCGCGACGACACTTCACATCCAAGATATCCCAGCATGCTGATCTAGAATATCTAGCAACATACGGTTTCCGTGGCGAAGCTCTGGGATCACTCTGTGCCATGTCTTCAGTTACCATAGTAACAAAGACACAAGATGATGAGTTTGGACGCCATTATGTTTTGGATCACGAAGGAGAAATTGTCACATCTAAACCATCTCATCTTGGAAATGGTTTGTACAATTAAATCTTTCTTAGTTGAACCCTAAGAAAGGCTCAGAATTTGGATGTCATGACACACCTCTTCCAGTTCACCTTTACTTTCGGATGGTATTAGCAGAGGGTCAGTGTACAAATCTTAAGCTGAATCTTGAAATAAAGGTGGCATTGTCATAATTTTAAAAGCAACTTCATATTTGTTTTCTTTGGGGATTTTTTGTTCTGAGTTGTTTTCCCCTTCTAGGAAGCTTGAAGATACTTGAAAATATTCATTTTACGTGAGTCTGTATTTCAGTGCTCCTATTCTATTTGATTATGACTTCAGGAACTACTGTGACTGCGATGCATTTATTCAAGAATGTTCCGGTTCGCAAACAGTACTACACCAATGCCAAGAGAAGAAGGGATGAACTGAAGAAAGTAGAGGAGTTGGTAATGAGCTATGGTGTCATACGTCCTGCAGTACGCTTCGCGCTCAGTCATAACAAGAGCTCCCTCTGGCAAAAATGTAAAGTAGCCAATCACAAGGCAGCTTTGATAAACACTTGGGGATCTAGTGTGATGTCTCATATGCAATACATACAGCGATTGGACGACGAGACTGAGGTAAGATGAACATATTTCTCGCTCCGATTTTAGAGGTTTGAAAATAGCTGTTTTTCTTTTTGTAAAATAGTTCCTTAAACATCACAGCTCAGCCCTTTACAAGCACTTGGTAACAGTATATATAATGAATGTTTTTTATTGCAATGGTAAGAATAATTTCATTAGGTGACGGGTGGAATGTTTTTGGAAGGCTGAGTGAAATGGAACAATCCATCTGTTAACAATGAAAACAAAATATTCTTTCCGTTGCACAAATGTGAAAAATTTGGCATTTGTTTTATACAACGCCTGAATAAATCATTGTCAGCTGATTGATAAGTTGTGTGAGTGTGTAATGGAACTTCAATTTTGTGATGCGGCTGGGCCATGGGTTGGGACGGGATGAATACTTAAATGACTCATGGTCAATGATCCACCAATCAGATGACAGGTATTTATCCAGGCATTGTATAAAAGATAATAAAGCAATGCTCAGACATTAACAATTTTTCAGTACTCGAGAGGATCTCGTAGACTCGAGAGAGAATCTCATAGATGGGTACTAATAACTCAATCTTTGCCCAAACCCAGTCACACTCAATAACAGGTGGGCAATTCCATCAATTCCATATCAGACACTTTAACCCTAATGAGATGCTGTTGGGAAAGTGAATGTGATGCGTATACATGACGTTTAATGAGTAGAAAACAATTACAGTCGACTCTCGGTAATACATAGACTGTTAAAACAAATTCTGGTTTAGCAAACTTAAATCCTTGGAATATTGCAAACTTAATTTCAGTTTTCACGTCGTGTAGCTCAGAAAAATTTGTTGCTGCACGGTTACCCATGGTCAGAATTTTATTTTTTTGGCATCAACAGATGCGCAAGACTCCAGGCTAAAAAGTCAGGAAAGCTCGGGTTGGGAATTTTTGTATTTGCAAGGGTTTCGCCGAAAAAGTTGAGGGAGCTGGGGACGGCTTCTGCACCACCCCCCCCCCCCCCCGGCCCTTTTAGGGTTACTATAAAATTCAGATAAAACATATATTTTGGTTTGGTCTAGCTGAGTTTGTATTGTGAGAGTCGACTGTACAGAACCACCTTAACAACCTTGTACATGTACTGTACATCATGTGGTCGGACATACATGTACACCGCACTCTATGGCATTGTCCAGGTAGAACAATTTCCAACCTGACTCACGATGACTTAACTGATTAACTTCTCAATTCAATACCTGTAGGTGCGAATAGAAGGCTTTGTACCAAGTCTATCTGCAGACAGCCAATCAGCATCAAGAGCTGTATCAGACAGGTGTTGGATTGCAATCAATGGTCGACCAATCATCTTCAAGGATATTGAGAAGGTATGAACTAAATACCTTAGTATAACCACACTCAATATCACAGATACATGTATGCCACAGTGAGTTACATGTAATCCTGTTTTAGATGTTCTCAACTTTGCTTTATTTCATTTTATTTGCACCGTAGATGGTGAAGCAATCATACTGTCAAGCAGTGAAGCATGACATGGTGTCCGTCCGTTATTTGGTCATGTTTATAAGCATCAGCCTACCTCAGCATCATGTGGATGTGAACCTGGAACCAAATAAAACTAAAGTAATGCTTCAAAACAAGGTAGGAGTCACTTAAAGGACTGATGAGACGTGATTGAGGTTGGTTTTTCTGTTGAGCTCAAAACACCTATGCGATCCAATGCAGGGGTTTTCCTTAGCGGTCGCCCGCTCGCCAAATGCGAGTGAAAACAGCGGCGGGCGAGTCAAAACCCTCCTCTCAGTAGTCCGACGGGTGAGTCAAAAAACTGTTTAAAAAAAATAAAAATAACGAAGTTTTCCCTACACTATTTTTCAATCAATCAAAATAAAAAGTTAAGGGTGATACAACACATGAATACTTTTGCCACGCCGACCGAAATAAAAACATCGGTAGTTCGAATTCGTATCACTCCATGTATATTCGCAGTGCGCTGTGCATTGAAATCCCAACGACGAACATGAGGCGAATCAACGTGTATTTGCCATTACACATTGTGCACACATGCAGCGCACGTGATTTACTTGTCTGCAGTCCACACGGTACGGATGTTAACATCGTATTCGTATCATACAACGTGGCGAGGAGAAAACTTTCATGACAGTTTCACTGCCAAAACTTGTGCCCGAACGGATTCTTGGGATGATTTCTTGAACACTATCAAACGAATGTACCGAAAAGATGAGGACAATATGAGATCCGAGGGGCCTATTTTGAATGTAAAGACTAGTGAATGTAAAGTGGACCGTGCTCCGGAAAACGTTATGGATTGACGTGACCAGCGTAAGTTCGTGGGTCGCCCGCCCGCAGCGCTTCTTGGCTAGGCACGCTGATTGCACCATTCTTCGCTAGAAATGCATGGCGCGCGCGAGAGATTTTTTTTGAAAATACTGGCCTTCTCACTCATTTTTAAACAAGTTAAAACAGTTCAGTTACTAACTTGGTAAACTCCCATTAATACCACGACTGTGTGCAATGTTATCTTGTTCCTCAAGATAACGCTTTTTTAGTTCGTGTTTTATCAAAACATGTCGGAAATAGAACACCTAAAGCCTTAAGTTCGGAACGAAGCACACTGCATAAATTTTGATTATAACTTCTCCCCCTATTTGATTCCTGTTAATTAAAGCCTTGCTCTATGTTAAAGCATGGACGATTAAAGAAACATTGACATCACTTATTGAACTACATGCAATATTATGTACATGATTAAGCTAATTGCCGATTGTATTCATATTGCATAATTTATTATCAAAAATGTTATCAGAAATGCTTATGGTGAATTGATCGAAAGTTACTATTAAAACATGTGGGCTAGTGAAAAAGGTTGCGGGCCAGTGAAAACTCTGGTTTACTGGCCCGGCCGGCCAGTAAAGGAAAAAGTTAAGGGAAACCCCTGCAATGGAAACCTAACAGTGGCTAAGTGTGATAACACTCTGTGTAATTTTTTGAAAGATGTGGTTGGATTCACTGGGGTGAAGGTTTACTTTCTCTTTCTGCAGTTTCAATCTCAAGTCTTTTTCTAAGTAAAGTTCATTTGTGAACAGCGAATTTTTGATTTTGCGAAATTACAAAAGTTAGGAAGTCCTGATATTTTGATCATGATTTTTCTTAAAGGCTGAATGACAAACACCTTTAGTAGTTCCTTTTTAATTTGAAATCAGGGCTAGTTATTCAAAAGTGGTTAAAAATGAAAAGATCATGTTCAGACCTCGCAATGGATGTCTGTTATTTTACAGGAAGTTGTGTTTTCGGTCCTGTCCGATTTATTGGATGAGGTTTATGGAAGAAAAGCAGATGACCACATTGCTGATGTAGTCATCCCAAACTCCACACACCAACAGGCCAACAACATTCAACCAGTAGATAACTTGCCAACTCAACTAGGGTTTAATGACAGAACTCTCTGCAACACCAACACCGCATTTGAAGACAATCATGTACCTACATGTACTTCTGATGGTGGTGTTAAGAATGAAAATACGTGGTCTATTGAGAAATTAGACTGTGAAAGGGAAAGTGCTGTATATCAAAGTATTAATCTTGGAAAGCCATCTCATCAAGATCATAACCATGATGTTCCAGTGTGCAAAGCCACCGAGGAGCCAAAGGGGATCGCAGAAACACCTTGCTCTGCACAAAATGTACCCACCACTACCAAGAATCTTCCGAGTGCATCCAATGATCAGACTGTCGGGGACAGCATACAACAAAACATATTCCAGCTGAATTTTAGTATCTTTGATGATGTTGATTTTGAGCTGGAGAAAGTGGATGAAACTGCAGCAACTATTGCTTTGGATGAAGCAAAGTGCCCAGAAAGTGACCTAATGAACCAAAATGTTTTACATCAAGCAGACAATACAACAATGTGTGATTATCTAATCGAGGAAACTGCTGGAAATGTCCAATCAGTGACATCATCAGTCAATCTTACCGACTGGAGTAAAGGAAGAGGACTAACAAACAAAGATGGCAGACCACTTGAACCTGCAACACTCCATATCCCCAGGAAAGCGGTTGAGGAGAGACTAGTAACCAATCACATTGAACCAGGTCAACTTTCAACCAATCAGAGAACTTCAAACTCTGAGTCACCTTTTCAAGTTCCAGCAGATTGTACAAACACAAACCAGAATAAACTGGCCAGGATACCACACACTGTTACTTTGGGTAACAGCATGACATCATCATCATCAACCAATCAGGAAGCAGATGATCTTACACCAACCAATGGGAAGAGAACATCACCTAAGCGGAGACCCTCATTGGAGAAGAAGATTGGAAAAGGAACTATGTACGATCTCATTTGTGGCTCACCGATTCGAAGACCTCAGAGTTCATATGAGTTTTTCTGCAAGGAAATGAGACCACTGGGTAAGAAATTTAACCTCAAAGATGGCTGTAATACAAAGGATCTATAGAGAATTGCATGATATGATACAAAGGGAACTTCTTCTACCTGTCTGTCTCTGTTGTCCCCTCCAAACCAAAACCATTTTGAAATATATTCAGAAAAAATTTAGAGGCATTTTGAAATGATTATATACAGCCATAAATTGAAGTGCCCTCTTGATTACAACTTGAAAATGACAGACCTGAAATTGGAAAGACACTAACAAATATTTCAGACCTTGCTGATTACATCTATATCTGGGTGCAACATGCTTGTCTCAGGTTGTGCAGTTTCCTTCTTGTAGTGTTCACTTTGAGGTGTTACTGGTACATGTAATGCAGCACATTTTTCTGATTATACATGTATTTCACAATAGTGTTGGGGGAGAACCCAAGAGCTAGTTTTAACGACATCACAAAAGTTGTGGCCGAAAAATGGAGACAGTTGGAAGAAATGGAGAAAGCAAAATATGAGGAGAAATCAAGGAGAGATACAGAAAGGTAGAAATATTATAATACTCAAAACAAAACAATGTGTTTTTCTACATTTCTAAAGCTCGAGCCTCCAAATATTTCGCTTAACTCCCACCCTAAAAAATATATATATTTGAATTTTTTTTTATTTGCAAAATTTTCTTTTAAAAAGCACAACTTCGGTTTGAGAAAGTTCCCTTACCTTTGCCTGTCAATGAGAGAATTTTCATATGCCAGATTTTTTTGTAATCGTGTTGCAGACATCGCAATCAATTGGAGGCAGCTCAGAAGAAACTAGGCTTCAAGCGTGGAACAGGTTTAGAGGCACCTCCAAGCAAAAAGAGAAAGATTACTCTGGTAAATACCATTCTTATCCTGAAGGCTAATGATATACATTGTGTATACTTGTCTTTGATATTGTCCACTTATGATTGTTGTTGATGGCCTTGCGATTACAAAGACACAAGATTAGGTTTGCCTAGTCGAGCTGGACCTGAAAGTCACAGTATAGGACTTTCATTCTACTCGGTTACTCAGTCAGTCATTCATTCATTCAGGCCCATTCTAGATGCCGTGGTACTGCCACACCGAATTAATTGACACAAGTTCAGCAACAGATCATTTACAGCACGACAGCTGCTCTAGACGTCAAACTTAAAAGTCAAACTTTAATGCATCTGTAGTAACTGGCCAGGTTACTTCCCTCGGTTCAGCTGATTTCCTCTTTTTCGGCAGGTATGAAACCCGTCGTGGGCTTGAGCTGCTTATGTTGGTTGGTGGGTGGGTGGGTGGGTTGGTTGAGTGGTTGGTGGGCACTTTACTCAGCCATATATTGTATTCATGCAACTCGAGTATTACAGCTTTGCACTCGAAGACTGGTTTTGCAAACACTGATGCGCATGGGTCTAATTTGCATATTTTTGTTGCATGTTAGATCACAACCCATTAATTTTCTGTTCTCTTGAGGCCCGGGTGCACGGACGGTGCCGTAAGCTGTCCTCACACGTTACCAGTCCGCCATGGGTTGTACCACTTTAATACTTCCCATGTGTGCTATTAAAAATAGATAAAAGTGTGCAAAGTCTTGAAAAGATTTGACTTTCCTCTTTTTGTGTGACTTTCCAGTTGCATGCCCAGCAGTTAAATGAACTTTCAGTGCGATCAAAATATTCTCATCAAATTTACTCACAGTGATGCGGACGCGAGAGAGGGTATTGTGAGCATGTGTATTCCTAAAATGTTTGCCCTTACTTTGAATTGAATTGAGTTAAGCACGGCAATGGCACAGTGCCGTGCCACTGCCGTTAGGAGCGACAATACGCGGCAGCCCTGTCGAGCCAAAAGATGGTACCATGCCGAACTCAATGTGCTGAGCCAGATGTTTCTAAACACTGTGTGATTGCCGAGCCATCCTGAATTAAAAGAAGTCGTATTTCATTGCGTTTGGCAAGGTAGTAGCATTGCGTCTTGAATGGATCTTAGTGACCCAGTCAGTCAGATGAAAAACAGGCTGGCCATTCGGTTCCAGAAAAAGATATGCTCACTCTGTTGTAACTACAAGCTGCTTGTCTTGTCTCTGTCTCTCTGATTGATTGGGGGTTTTTCTGCACCAATTTTTCTAATTTTGTGTCCATTTCTGTTCCAGGCATCGAATCAGGGACTGATAGATAAGATGCTGCTGTCACAGCAACAGCGGGAATCAGCCAATCAACTTCTACCGACAAAAGCTCCTGACATTCCAACAGTTAATATAACATTCAATTTGATTGGATTAAGAAGAGAGTTTGAAACTCACCAGCAGAAAAGGTAAGTGGAATTATGCCTTTCAAAGTTATGTCCACATTTGAAAAATCAACGCTTAGTATAGATTGCTAAGGGTGTGTATTTTTGTTTGTTTGTTTGCTCACGAGTTGATCTTTAACGAGATAATTACCGGCGAAGCAAGTGACTTTCCTGCATAGCAGGCGATTCGCCTGCGAAGCCTGAATAGGCAAATCTTGTCTCTTTAATCATGTTAATATTTCTTCACTTTCAAGAAAAGAGAAACGAGGCCATCATTTGAAAAATCTCTGTCATATTTCTGCACTGTGGAGAATACAGAAACAAGGTTCCAACTGTATTATACCTGTAGACACATTACTTTTGTTTAACCTGATTGAAACACAATCCATGTACATGTATTCTCAATAGTACAGGTCAATCTTTGAACTACTTACTTTCTCATAGGAAAACTGATCCTGATCAAAGACTCAACCTGATTGGTCAGCTTGCATCACATGATGTGTGGCTGGCTCACCATGGTAACCAAGTGGTGGTTTTCAACCAATACAGGTAAACCATCCTGTCACTTATTACTTTATTAGTTTACCTCATCTTACCAATCACCTTTTGGTACGCAATGTATGTGTAGAGGGTAAGGTTGCCAAGGACTGTCTCTGGTGATTATAAGAAAATGACACCATAAGGGAAAAGATATGGAAAATTGATTTCATGTACATGTTGCAAGCAGGAAAGCCAGTAATTGACTTTTGTCCCTTTTTGTCCCCCCCCCTCCTTTTTTCTTGGTTTACAGGGTTGAAGAGACCCTGCTGTTTCACAGGCTACTGGCTCATCACATGTTGCCATGCCAACCTGTTGAAGTCCCTGTTGTACTGTCACCAAGGTAAGAAGCGTGGTCTGCCGTCTCATGTATGAACGTAAGGCTGAGCTGTACATGTGTAGTTAGTGAAGAGCATTTGGGTTTGAATTTCATGTCTAGAGCTGGTGACTATACTAGGTCTTTGACAGGCACGTTTGCAACAAGAAGCACATAAAACAGCGTCATCTTTTTGTCTGTTTACTTTTATCCAGCATGGTAGGCGGTCATGACAACTGGGCTACATTACTTGAGATGTCCAAACGAGTCAATCCACCGGACCCTGCCATGTACTACACTGATACTAGACTCACAGCCAATGGATTCACAATCAAACAAACAGTGGGTAAGATGCTTCTTCCTATGCAGTCAGATATAAGCAGTGGCGTAGCAGTGGCGTGGGGGGGGGGGGGCAAATGAAACCTTGTCGCCCCCCCCCCCCCCCCCCCCCCGTCGGCCCCCCACTGAGATTTTAAGTTTCTAAAAAATTATCATTGATCTACATGATGCCCCCCCCCCCCCATGAAATGTTCCAGCCCCCCCACTGAAAAATTCCTGGCTACGCTACTGGATATAAGTGACTTTTGCATACAATCCTCTTACTACTTGAAATAACTTGGTTATTTGCATAATATTTCCCTTCAAAAGATAAGTTTAAGTCATTTCTTTTCATATATATTTACTGGCCCATCATTCATCTCATTCAAACTCATTTTCAGATTCAGAAACAGTGGAGGTCAAAGTACAGGTCATTGCTATGGCAACCACCGTCAGTTGCTATGGTATCCAGGACCTTCAGGAATTACTGGAGTTAATAACTACAAAGCAGTCTTGTACTCTGTCGCAGTGCAGACCACTGAAAGTAGCCAACTACCTGAAAGTAAGTATGCCATTGTAGACCGGTTGAATGGCTTTGGGTACTGTACATGTATGTAAAGAATCTTAATTTACTAGCGCAAACAGTAATGCCCCAACAGTCTCCATATTTGACAGGTAAACAAGGAATTTTGCAAACATCCTACATTATCCTAGAATTCAAAATTCCATTGTCCCAGACTCGACAAGGAATTTCTTGGCTGTCACTGTGAGAACATGCACCAAATTTGGAGGTTGGACATCGTTTCCACTAGATTGAGGAATGGTACACTGCATTATGTAACTGATACTGTCACTGCTGCATTGTGGCAGCCATTTTGATTGATTAGTGCACTATATGTGATGTTCAGGAAGGCCGAATAAGGACATTTGTATGTGATTGCATCAATTGCATTTTGTTGATCAAGTCAAGTCAAGTTTATACAGATCTTTTTTTTTGTGTCTGTTTTTGGCTATTGCCTTCATGTACAGCCAGCCCACATGAATCACCTCAGAATGACAAAAACCTATGCTATTCATTACTCATCCTTTGTAGTCAAAATGAGCGTGAGCTTTTTAATTTGGTGACTTGTAATTGAGATCTACTGAAATATACTTCAAAGTCAGAATGTTTGACTACACAGCAAATTGAACGGAATCTGCGCTTACCATAATAATATTTTCCAAGAGAGCAATATCCTGTAAATTTTTCAACCCTGCGTCTAATGACTCTTTGTTCTAAACCCAACTATGTTATGACAGTTCCATCAAGCTCAGAAAGAAGTAGAACATATGTGATCAAGCTAAATGAGTCGTTTGTCGAGAATTTTTATTTGGAGATACAGGCCAAAATAGTTCCACTTCATCACATCACTTCATCACATCTTTTGGTGTTCCAACATCCATAATTTTTGAACTAAAGACGGTATGAGCATGCAGTTTTTGCAGCAGTAATGCTGATATTGTGCTCTTTTCAAAACTGTAATAAAAGAAATTGACCAGGGTCAACAAACGACTCATGTAGCTTGATCGCATCACATATGTGCCTACAGTTAATTGATTAGTTTTCCTTCTTCTATTATTCCTTTTAGGGAGAAGCTGTTCGTATGGCACGTAATCTGCCTTCAACCATGCTAGAAGAAGATGTTCAAAATGTGATTGAACGTATGAAGCAACTTCCAAACCAGTGCAAGACATGTCTTCATAACCAGCCATTCACATATCCATTGTTTGTGATATCCGAATCTCAAGTGTGATTTGGGAGGGGGGGGGGGTATCACGCACAGGGAAATGCTAAACTAAAGAGTTTTTTTCCATCTTTAAATCGGAATGAAATATCCTTTGCATGCATGTTGGAATCGGCATAAAGGCATGTGTAACCTGAAAGACTGACACACTATGGGGGAACTTGTAAAACTAAAGATTCAATGGGGATTAACTAACAAAACTAAAGTAAACCCAGGATTTTTGAAAGGAAAAGTCGTGAGGAAATTGAATTAATAGAGATAAGATTCACATTCTAGGTTTGAAACCAAAGGAGGACAAAAAGAATTTATTTCCAAGAACTTCAAGAGACAACCAAAATGACCAAATGAAAAAAAAAAAAACCACGAGAATTATGACTAAAATTTACTAAAACATAAAGCCAAACCTAAAATCAGAAACCAGAAACTAAACGCAAAGATTTAACCTAAAACAACCTAAAATTGAGACTAAAACCCCAAAGCCGATTCAAATCCACTAAAACAACAATGCGTTGGTTTGACTAAATAATTTAAGACCGCAAGTGACCCAAAAGAAAAACTCTTAAAAAAAAAAGAAGACTTTTCCCTATTAAAACAATTTTGGTTAAATTTTACTTAAAAATATATATATTTCCTACCTGGATTCTCCACCAAAAATAACCTGCAAAAGTGACACACTGTGAGGAACTCGCACTAAACAGACTCTATTGAGATTTACTAATTAAACAAAACTAAACTCAGGATCTTTGAAAGGAAAAGTCATGAGGAAATTGACTTTATAGAGACAAGTTCCAGATTTCAAACAAAAGAGAACCTATTTATATGGAACTACAAATCAAAAACTAAAAAAGCTTAAAACAAAAATAAACCCTAAAACAAATAAAAAATAACTATATCATAAACCAAAGTCTTTCGGCCGATACAGTGATTTGTTTTCTTTTTTATCGAAAAAAAAATATAAATTGTGTTTTATCGTAAAAAAAATATAGGTTTTTGGATCGTTTTTTTTAAACATTCATGCTCTTTTCGTTTGGGTTGTATTTTTTTCTGAAAAAGTCTATGAAATCATGCAATACTGAAGAACTAAACATTTTCGTCTTAAGAAACTTGACATAAAGATGCAATATTCTTTTGAATATTTAATTTTCACCAATTCCTCTAGGGTTATCCATTATTCTAATAACAAATATGAATGTTTCGTTGACGAAATATTGGCGTATTTTAAAAGTATTAGTAGTAACTTGCATGGTATTCAATTTAAATGATTTTCAGATTGATATAAACATGAAGCTTATAATTTAATTTATAAATCTAATCTAATCTTGCACCATGTCCCGAAGGACGTTGGCTCCACGAATTTTCGCTCTCCAATCGTGTCTGTCTGGCGCTTGGTGCTGTTAACCATGAAGTCATTTGTCCATCACTTTCTTGGCCTACCCCGTCTAGGCATTGTTTCTAGCAGGGGGCGTCTAAAACTCTGTTGTTTTCCATCCTCGGTATGTGGCCAAACCAGACAAGTTGGGTTCAATATACAATGTATGTGATTGACATGTTTCCGAAACCCAGCGCAGCACACGCACATTTTTGTTACTTTTCCGTGGTCAATTTGGAAAGAAATGAACATTCACGCCGAATGTGCTTGGCAAGGGCGTCAGTTGCTTCTCAAAAGTGTGGGCGGGGGACCGGCACTACTGCAAGCGCGAAGCGCTAACGGCTGGGGTCGGGGCGCTCTTAAAGGCCCGGAAAATTTGTGGACTCTAGACCCTCTGTGGTGCGATCTAAGAAAATTTCTGACCACAGAAACCATTTTTGGGGGGCAAAATATCATCTTTTAAACATCATTTAATTTCGAGTTTGGGGTTATTGAATCAGCTCAGTAGTCTGAGCTATAGTATTATTATAGTATTAGTTGGCTACAATTTTTTTTCAGGGACGAAACAAGTGGGGATGATATCCCCCTACTTTAAAAAAAGTGGGGTACCTGCCCCCGTCCCCCACCGATTGACGTCCATGGTGCTGGGCAGAAATTGCAATATTCGCAAGCTCTTGATTTTTGTATCTATCTACGACAGTTTAGCGCCTTTTCAATTCATTTTGAACAAGCTTTAAGCACAGTTTGGCTAAACATTTCATTTTCGAGAACGCGCCTTCCGCTCGACATTTATTTAACAAAACTTATTAAAAATCGTTCTTTATTATGCCAAAATGTGCTGAGGTTTTGGAAGAACAGCAAGCACTGTAAATTTTTCGTTTTTATAACATTTGTAAAATTTAGTTTGAATAAATTTGTACATTGAAAAAATCACAACTCTGATCGCCTTATGTGCTATTTAATCATGTCAGCGTGTTTAACCAATTTTGTTTAATTGCCACGACCATGTGCGCCAGCCTCGACTCCAGGGGCGCGTGCTCGTTGCGCTGACTTGGCCATGAAGATCGCCCTGATTAGATGAGCGCATGCGCGCCAACTTAAACAACTCTGATTTTTATTACGCGAGTCTAGTTGCCATGCGCGCTCACTTGCAATTTCTATTCATGCAGAGCCTTCACACAAATGCGCATGCGCGCGGACTTAGTTTTTTTTTTTTTAATTGCGCAATTGCATCCGGACCTTTATATATTACTCCCAAACATTTCTTATTAAGAAGAACGCAATGGCCTAGTGGTAGGCACTCTAGCGCTCATACGGAAGGTCCCGGGTTCGATTCCCGCTGATTTCACTACAGGACCTTTTATTTCTTTTTAGTTTACTTATTTAATTTTAAAAAAGAGTAAAATTCTGTTTTATTTTATTTTATTTTATATAGTTGGGGTAGACACGCGATACAAAACTCGGACTGGCCGCAGGTTTCCCTGCAGCCAGTCCGGGTTGCCGCGGCCGAGACTCGAACCAGGGGCGCCGGCTTACCAATCGGCCCCTCTACCGCGTTCACTACCTGGGTCCCCCAGTGAAAATAGCACTTCCTATAATTAAAACCCTTAGAATCAATTAGTCGGTAATAAAAATAAATACCGCCCTCTTTATTCAAATTTATTCACCCAGCTTTCTAGTTCGGCAAGGTTCTGGACTTAGTTATAAATCATGAATTGGAACTCGAGTCTATGGTCTTTTAAGCTTGTGACAGATCTACCACGACACCGCTATTGGATATTGAAATAAATATACGAATTTAGTGAATTTCGTGGTTTCGTTCTGTTGGCCTACTTGAGAAAATAAAACATGGGCAGTAACAAGGGAACATGTGTAAGTGGTAGTTTAAATTCAAGTATTTTTTATCAGTTCACTTTTTTGCGTGGTAATACTGTAACTTATAAGGCAATAAGGGAAGGCAAGTACAAGGTATGTACACGTGTAAAATACAGGAATCACAACAGTTTACGTATTCGTGTGCCTCTGTACTCTAGGTATTTATTCCAACTGATACTTGTGTATTGGAACGTTTTACACTATATAAATAAATGAAGCACAATTAAAATGCAAGGTAAAACAATCACATATTGAAATGAAAAATGCCGTTTTCCTAAAAAAATTGCAAGGGGTTAATCTTGCATTTTGCATCAAAAACGACATTTTTCATCAAAAATTGCAAGGGGTTAACCTTACATTTTGCATAAAAAATTGACCTATTCATCCAAAATTGCAAGGGGTTCACCTTACATTTTGCATCAAAAACAGCATTTTTTTCATTAAAATGGCAAGGGGTTAACCTTACATTTTGCATCAAAAAACAGCCTTTTCATCAAAAATTGCGAGGGATTAACCTTACATTTTCATCCAAAATGGCATTTTTCATTAATTAAAAATTGCAATGGGTTAACCTTACATTTTGCATCAGTCAAAAAACGGCCTTTTTCATCAAACATTTCTAGGGGTTAACCTTACATTAAGCATCAAAAACGGCATTTTTCATTAAAATGGCAAGGTTAACCCTACATTTTTCATCAAAAATTACAATTTTTACAAATGGCATATTTGCATCAAAAAATGGCATTTTTTCCCTCAAAAATTGCAAGGGGTTAACCTTACATTTTGCATCAAAAAAACGGCCTTTTTCATCAAAAGTTACGAGGGGTTAACCTTACATTTTTCATCAAAAATTAAATTTTTTATAAAAAAAATTGCAAGGGGTTAACCTTACATTTTTCATGCAAAATGCCATTTTTCATTCAAAATTGCAAGGGGTTAACCTTACATTTTGCATCATAAAAATGGCCTTTTTCATAAAACTAATTGCAAGGGGTTAACCGTATATTTTTCATCAAAAATTACAATTTTTACAAAATTACATATTTGCATTAAAAAATGGCATTTCTTTTATCAAAAATTGCAAGGGGTTAACCTTACATTGTGCATAAAAAAACAGCCTTTCTCATCAAAGATTGCGAGGGGTTAACCGTACATTTTTCATCAAAAATTACAATTTTTACAAAATTACATATTTGCATAAAAAAATGGCATTTTTGTCTTAAAAAATTGCAAGGGGTTAACCTAACATTGTGCATCAAAAACGGCATTTTCATCAAAAATTGCAAGGGATTAAACTTACATTTTGCATCAAAAAACGGCCTTTTTCATCAAAAATTGAGAAGTGTTAACCTTATATTTTTCATCAAAAATGGCATTTTTCAAGGGGTTTACCTTACATTTTTCATCTAAAATGGCATTTTTCATTAAAAATTGCAAGGGGTTAACCTTACATTTTGCATCAAAAAACGGCCTTTTTCATCAAAAATTGCAAGGGGTTAACCTTACATTTTGCATCAAAAACGGCATTTTTCATTAAAATGGCAAGGGGTTTAACCGTACATTTCTCTTCAAAAATTACAATTTTTACAAAATTACATATTTGCATCAAAAAATTGCAAGGGGTTAACCTTACATCATTTGTACATTGTGCATCAAAAACGTCATTTTCATCAAAAATTGCAAGGGATTAACCTCACATTTTGCATCTGCACTTTTGAAGGGGTTTACCTTACATTTTACATCAAAAACAGCATTTTTTATTAAAATGGCAAGGGTTTAACCTTACATATTTCATTAAAAATTGCAAGTGGTTAACCTTACATTTTCCATCAAAAATGGCATTTTTCATCAAAAACTGCAAGGGGAACCTTACTTTATCCATCCAAAATGGCATTTTTTCATCAAAAATTGCAAGGGGGTAACCTTACATTTTTCATCAAAAATAACAAGGGGTTAACCTTAAATTTTGCATCAAAAACGACATTTTTCATTATAAATGAAATTACATGTAGCTGGCAATTTGGAACACTGGAATCGTACTTGATACAAAATTGAACTCCTGCACTTATTTTTATAACCATAGGTATTTGACAATTGAAAGTTGGGTTGCTAGAAACATTAAAGAACCAAATCAAGCATGTTTTAATCTATTTGTGAGAATTTAGATTGCGTTTTTGATGAAATACCAGAGTTGAAAATGTTTTAAATTTGGCAACCGGTTAACCTTGCAAAATGTTTTAAAGTTTGACCACATTTTTACTTTGACAAAAATCTCTAAGAAACACCTTCAGAACCAAATCAAACATATTATAACCCTTTCAAGTGCATTTACAGAGCATTTTTGATGAAAAATCAGGCTTCAAATTTGCTTGTAAAATTGGCAAGTGGGGTTAACCTTGCAATGTTACTTAAAAGTTCGATTCCAATTTGACTGAGTTCAAAATTACTCGGAAACATCTTTTGAACAAAAACAATGATAAATCTATCCTTTCTGAAGTTTAACATGTCATTTGAAATTTTGGTGAAATATGTGATTTAAAAAAACTAAAAAAAAAAAGATTTTGGTAAAAATTTGACATTTCTCAAAATCACTCAGAAGCACCTTTAGGATGGAATACGCACTTGCCAATCTTTTCTATTCCATGTGGAGCATAACTTTGATGAAAATCAAAGTTTGTAAATTTTGCAAGCATTAGCATTGCAAATTTATAAAATTTTTGCTAAAAAAATTATTGTGCTCGAAAATACCCAGAAACACCTATCAAACAAAAGCACACATCAGTATTTCATTGTTTTCAGGGGCATCAGGAGTGCTTTTGTGGTGAAAACTTAACATTCAAAACAAACAAAAATGACAAGGGGTTAACCTTGCAAATCAAATTCTCTTGTTTTGCCAAAATCTGGCATTTATGAATAAAGTCAGATTTCAAAGCTTTTAAAAAACGGCACAGGGTTCACCTTGCATAAAAATTTGGCCAAAATCTACAATTGTTTGTTGATACCATAATTGGTGTTACCATGGTGATAAATCAACATCCAGCTCCGCTCTTCCTTGGCAATTTGTCTCTATCAACATCAGTTGCCTCCTGGAATTGGAAAAAGGTTCCCAAAAGAAAATAGCAAGATACATTTCCAGTGATATTACATTTTTTTCAACCTCTATAGCAAGTTAATTTAGGAGTTATTCACTGTTGAATGAGCCATTAAATGGCAGGGAATTGAAGTTTTGGATGATTTCTTTACAATATTAAAATTTGCACACCGACAGGGCCAGTTCATTCATGGGCAAAATAAGGCCCTTTTTAAGAGAGAGATGCAGATTCCAAAATTGGATAAAAAATAACTTAATTTTGACTATTTCAAACAAAACATTGAAATTGAGTTTGTTTAAAGGGAAAATACAACATTGGCAAACATCGAAAAATAAAACTACCAAATTTTTACGAAATACCTTACTAGGATGTTGGTAAATGACATGCTTAAGCATCCTGTATAATTATGGCACCTGGTGTGAATCCATTTTCAAGAAAATGGTATACATTGTATTTGTATACATTTCCAACGCTGGTCGGCAGACCACCGTTGGAAAAACCTAACTATTTTTCAATTACTGCTCCAAATTTACCATTTCTTTTTTTAGTCTAAATTTTGTTTTGCTAGCTATTGGTTCCATGTTCATGAACAGCTAGATTGGTTCCCTTACCGTACAATTTAGTATTTTTTATCCATTTCATCTTTGGTGGAGTCAGGGAACCAGACTACTTGAATCTTTTTGTTTTTCTTGTTTTTTCCAGCATTTTCGAACACAAAACTTCAAACATGTCAGTGTAACAATATTTGATCTATTATACTAACCCCCCAAAAAGTTCATTTCTGAAAATTACAGCAAAAGCCAATGATGTACATTCCCTTTAAAAGCATCGAACACACATCTTTGAATTTTTGCTTTTCCAATTTTTTGACTTAAAAGAGGCAACTTTTGGTGGGGCCAGTGTATGGAGCTACAATTTCATTATAAACAATTAATTTAAAAGCAAAAGCTATGAAAAAGGTTGAAGGAATTCCTGCCTAATGGTCTCAATTTTGTAATAATAAAGTATTCTTACCCGAAAATAAACATGCATGGTCTCTTGCTAATCCTGCCTTCGGACTGTTTCTTTAAATTTCTGTAATATAAAAAGTAAATCAAGAAATTCAGAACCAGTTATCAAACAAAGCATTAATGTAACATCTTGTAAAAACCTCTGGGCGATTGTCAGCTATGGTTTCCAGCCAGGAAGGGTTACATTTCGATAGGGAAGTAGCCGTTTTCGAAAGACGAGCTGTTGGTGATATTTGGTTTGGGGATTTCAGCAGTTAAGAAAGACAAGATCCTTATTGATTGAGAAAATAAGAAGCAATCCCTAAGCTTACTAGGATGATCGCCTTACTCACCTTGGGTAAAGATCATGATTTATCATAGCAGTTGCTGTTGTCTTCTGATTTGTCATGGCAGTTGCTGTTGTCTTCTGTCTATAGCTTCTTGCAGCCTCTGCTTTCAGGATGTGAGTTTTCAGCCGAGGATGACCTCAATAAATACAATAGAAAAAGGGGAAAGAGAAACAGTGTTATTTCTTAGCTTCACTTTTTTTTTAAGGAGAAAATAGAGAAACACAGAAAGTACCAATTACATGTAATGCGACCTTCTCAGTGAAAATTGCTTACATGTTTCATGATGCAACATTTAGAGGATTACTTTGCAAACAAAGAGCACACAGAAGAAACATTGCTAGTGTTTCATATACCAAATGTCTTCACTTTATTGTTTAGCATAACATTTGGAAGGACTTGTTATGCAACATAAGTCTGCAAATTTTTAAAAAAATTTATCTGTAAGTTTTGAATGTCAGAATCCATGCAGAATTAAGATATGAAGCAACATGTGATTCATGTTCAATGAGCAGGTCATGTCCTGGTTAGGTCAGTTTAAACAGGGCCACCATGAGAAGGTCCCAGGATACAAGCCACACATGCTTTGAGTATAGTTAGGGCTATATTGCTGGACAAATGGCAGGCCCCGGAGGGCCAGGCAATTGTTGACTGTCGGGTCCGCCCATCCAGCCCCCAAGGACCAGGAGAGTGCAAACACGGGCGCCACCCTCAGCCAATCCCCCTTTACGGGGTCTAGTGAGCTGAGGACGTAACAGCGTTTGCCAGCACTGATTACAGGGTTACGGCCCTATCAAGAGGGATGGAAATACATTATGCACCCGCACCTTTAACGCACTGCATCCTGGGGTTTCCAGGCCGTTGCCAGGACCCACACGCCATGTGGATGCAACCCGGGCCCTTTTAAGCTGTGCTACATTTTTACCGCACCTCAATTGAAGCAACCAGTCAAACTTCAATTATCAATCGATACCGCCACACCCATCTTAAGCCCTAACGACATAGATCCCATAGCCTTTAGTTTTCAGAGGGACATAACATCTAGAAAGTGAAATTTGCATTTTACTAATAGGTGTTACACATATATTTAAAAAAGTATGTCCCTATGGCTTGCTGGCTGGCTGTTATCTTGCTGTGGTTTGCTTCAAAAGAAAGTTTATGCCCTAAAGGCAGTGCACTAGATAAATATAATTAATTGGAGCCTTGCAGCAGGGGCTGGATCCAGGGGGCAAGCTTCCCACTAATGGTGCCGATGCAAAAATTTGCTTCCCATGGAGTCGATTGCCCATTTTTTAGAGGTTAATGAAATTGTAAACTCAAATCATGAAAGACAGCATGGAAGATTTGCAATTCATTTTTCAAGGGTGGTTTCAGTTGAACACACAGTAATAGGACGGGATGGAATTGGAACAAGAGAAACATAATCTGACTCACTCTGAGAAATCATGCGTCTGACTCCACTTTTGCACTGTTCTTGGGTCTTGAGTTCTGGCAGGTAGGTTGGCTGGCTCCACGGCAGGCATGCTGGCTGGCTGCCCAGCAGGCTGGCTGCCTGTCTGGCTGGCTAGCTTGCTTTCCGGCTTGCACCCTGGCAGGTACATGTAGGTTGGCTGGCTCCACGGCAGGCATGCTGGCTGGCTGCCCAGCAGGCTGGCTGCCTGTCTGGCTGGCTCCCCTGCTCCATGGCAGGCAGGCTGGCTGGCTGCCCAGCAGGCTGGCTGCCTGTCTGGCTGGCTCCCCTGCTCCATGGCAGGCAGGCTGACTGGCTGCCCAGCAGGCTGGCTGCCTGTCTGGCTGGCTCCCCTGCTCCACGGCAGGCATGCTGGCTGGCTGCCCAGCAGGCTGGCTGCCTGTCTGGCTGGCTCCCCTGCTCCATGGCAGGCATGCTGGCTGGCTGCCCAGCAGGCTGGCTGCCTGTCTGGCTGGCTCCCCTGCTCCATGGCAGGCAGGCTGGCTGGCTGCCCAGCAGGCTGGCTGCCTGTCTGGCTGGCTCCCCTGCTCCATGGCAGGCAGGCTGGCTGGCTGCCCAGCAGGCTGGCTGCCTGTCTGGCTGGCTCCCCTGCTCCATGGCAGGCATGCTGGCTGGCTGCCCAGCAGGCTGGCTGCCTGTCTGGCTGGCTCCCCTGCTCCATGGCAGGCAGGCTGACTTCTACATGTACATTGCTGTTGATACAAAGAATAAAAAGGAGACTGACTCTTGTCATAAAACTATCTTGATGATCGTTGGAAGCATTTTAGAATGATTTGTTCCCTCTTCTGAATAATAGTCTAATCTGAATACATTTTTTTGTTGTAGCAACTCACAAATTCTGGAACGGAACAAATACTTTAGTGCAATATCTTGTACACCGAAATAATGTCATGTTCGCCGGCCTATATAATGGTCTATGGGTTTGCCATGGGTTAGAAATAAAACTCCATATAGTAGGCCCACAAAAATGTTCGTTTTGGGGAATAAACAATGCTATTGAGCTTGTGACTTTTGAGAATTGAGAATAAATTGTTTATTTTGAAAACTTGTTAAATTGGCATTAATTACAGAAAATGTACATTTTTTTTGTTCACACTACTGATATGAATAAATCAATGGCGGTACAATGTACATGAACATGTAGAAGATTCCAGGAGGGTCGTGACGATGGTGAGCTACCGGTAAGGTAGGTACTTACATACTTACATGTATGCACAAATAGTGTACACATGCCATTTCTGTTACTTTTAGGTTGATTCCTCTCGTCAGAGAAAAAAAGAGATATATGTGCTTGCCAAATTTTGACTGAGTCGCAATTACATTTTACAAGCATCAGATTTGCAGACAAATCTTGCCAAATTTCAAGAATTCAAAATTGTAGTTGGATGGGATATGAGGAGAGGGGTTGTTGAGTAGAATGGCACTCTTTTGAGAATGATGTGACATTGGTATGATGAAACAGTACGGGTATGAAACTAAATAGAGGGCGGTATAGAGAGTGAATGGGCATGAAGTAAATTGTGGGCGCTGTAGAGAGTGAATTATTGACAAGTGCGTAGAATGCCGAGTGAGATGGCTTGGGATGTTGTGGATGCATGGATGCGCGGATGCGGGGTGCATGGGCATGAAGTAAATTGTTATCAATAGAGGGCGCTTTATTTACCCTAGGATCCACTACTTTATTTAAACATGTACTACCCTCTAGAGGACTCACTACTATATTTACCCTAGGACTGACTACTTTATTTCCATATCTAAAAAAAAAAAAACTACCTACTCACTCCATCTTGGATGTGTGGATGCGGGGTGGGCATGAAGTAAATTTAAATCAAAAGAGGGCGCAATAGGGAGTTCTACTGCGCATCCATGCAGCCATGGATGCATGGATATAGAATAGAGTGGCCCTGTATTCTATAGTTGTACCGCGAATGGTTCCGGCGTGTCCAGATTTGTCCGCACGTATTATTCCAATCCTTATTTAATTTTCTTCCTTCCTCGAAAGTGCAGCCATATGAATGAGGATTTACGCACTTGCCAGAAACACCGGGGAGAACCCCTTCTCTAAGCAATAAGCGTTACTTTGTTCTTTAACGTGCGTTTTACAACACACAGGACCTACGGCTTTATGTCCCATCTGAAGGATGAAGCAATAATGGTTAAGTGCCTTGCTTTGAAGGGCACAAGTGTACCCAGGCTCGAACCCACGCCACTGATGCCTCTGAAACTCCAGAACATGAGTCCAGCTAGCTAGGCCATGACACTCCACCCCTAACAACTTGCATGACTAGACTGTACCTTCCAAGCACAGGGCATAATGGCATTTTGTGGCTGATAGGTTGTCCATTATTTCAGCCACATTTATCATGGGCTAACATTTATTCATTATGGGGTACTGGTGGTATCAGGTCAACTCGGACCCAAACCAAGTCGGACCCATGCCAAGTCGGACCCATGCCAACTCGGACCCACGACCAACTCGGACTCTGACCCACAACCAACTCGGACCCACTACCAACTCGGACCCTCTACCAACTCGGACCCAAGCACGACCAACTCTGACCCAATAATGACTCAATCATTAGTTTCAGAGATTTTATTTATAGGTCATCTTAATGTTACAGTGCTTATATAGTGGAGATATTCTGTAATTATATTGGGCAGAATGGGGCTTTTAGTTTTGTTGTTTTCTTTTAAATTTTATTGCCGCTGTGTGGAGCCGTATTTTTTGATGCGTACAGTAAATACTGTTGCTAAACTCTTATCGTTTTGAACGTCATGAAACTAAACGAGCTTAGCTTTTTGAAACCGTGACATGTGTTGCCAAACCAAGAGATATTAGTAGCGTATAGTATAGGTTAGGCATATCGTATGTCATGTGTACAATTTGATATATATACATTTTTTTCAAAATCTCGATTTTTTTTCCAAACGAAATTCAAAGGATTATAATTTTCAGTAAGAAATAAATTGCTTGTTCGTTTTTGCAGGCCTTTGTGTCATGTTACAAGTGGTTTTAAGTGGCACATTTTGTTTCAGTGAGGAAGTTATTAATTTGAAATAACTATTTGGGCCTTTCATTTCATGTAATTGTTCTTTTTTTTGACAAATTTGTTTAACTTTTTATCCTTTTTTTGATTTACCTTTTTTTTCCCCCGTGGAACATCATCTATAGTCAAACATACAGGCAGCTATACCTGTAAGGCCTTACAGGGCTCCAGTATCTAGTACTCGTTTTTGACGATTGACATTGCATCTTTTTGCAGGGGATTTAACTTGATCATTTTTTTTAATTCACATGCTGGCTTTGAATTTTGTAGGTTTTTCTTTTACGAATCCGTTTAACTTTTGATACTTTTTGATTTAACTTTTTTGTTTAATATGGAACCTTCGTTTTTCTTGCAGTGTATGCAATCGGCAATGGTGTTTATGTGGGTCTTTTTAAATAGAGATTAGAATAGACTTCATTTTTATATATTATTTATTTTATTTATTGACTTATAATGTTTACTTAAAATTAGTGAGTTAATTGTTTTTAAATAATATGTTTTGTTTGACAGTGTTTGTTTCAATGTCATACTTTCCAATGTCCTACTTTCCAATTTCATTTTTCTATAAAGATCTGTTCTGAATTTGTATACTCGCTACATTGAAGTTTGGATTAAAAATGAAATAAACTGCTGTTATTTCAAACGATGTCGAATGATTGAAAATGATGGGTCCGAGTTGGTCATGCATGGGTCCGAGTTGGTCGTAGGTCCGAGTTGGTCGTGGGTCCGAGTTGGTAGTGGGTCTGAGTTGGTTGTGGGTCCGAGTTGGTAGTGGGTCCGAGTTGGCGTGGGTCCGAGTTGGTAGTGGGTCCGAGTTGGCATGGGTCCGAGTTGGTTTGGGTCCGAGTTGGTTTGGGTCCGAGTTGGATCGAAACCGTACTGGTTAGGCCTAGCATGCCTAGGCATGCTACTGCTAGGCTAGATACATTTTTGTACAATTATACTATAGCGGCCACCGATAAACGAATAAAGAAGGAAAAAATGTTGCAACCTGACGCCACTGTTTTTCTTCATATCATCTCAATTCATGAATGATGGTCATTCATTGCAAAATGATGAAAAAAAATTAAGAAATGAATCTGGGACTGAGAAAATTTTTAGAATTTTTTTTCTCGACTCTCCATACCATAGACTTTGTACACAATCGCAGAAGCGGCGTCAGGTTGCACAATTTTTACCGAATTTTGAAAATGGCATACCCAAAGAGGCCTTCACACTTGTATGACGGCATATTCCGTTTCATTCCAATAATTAAAATCATCTGAAAATGTTGCACTTAAGTTAAAACACACAAGACAAGAGACAACATTTTGTCAAAAATGTCAAAACAAAAAATTCACTGGACATGCTGGACATCGACAGCGCACGGTGCTGTTTGAAGGGCGCCCTCATCAGTATATAATAGTAACCATACAAAAAGAGGGCGCTATAACGAAAACACGATGATCGCTGCACATGCTGCACACAGTCCACAGATTATGGGTGCACTGAACTAAGTCAAATGAGAATTTCTACGCAAGTCATTAGCATAAAAAGTGCCCCCCCCCCGCCAATTTCTTTTGAAAACGGAGGCCGTTTGGCTTTAAAAACGGTGGAATTGTGTAGATATAATAATAATAATAATATAGCTTTATTTACAGATGGTAGCCATGTCACCTGACAGATGATTTTCAATGGGCCATCTATCAATTAAAAATTACATGACTTAATTAAGACTATACATACATACAAAACACAGATCAATTCACAATGATAGTGCCACTGGAAAAATCAAAACTATAAAAATACATTAAAAGTTCACATCCAATACAATAGGTAAAATAGAGATAATTAAAAACATGTGGTAGAGGAGAACCATGAGAATGCGACACTACCCCCCTCCCCTCCCCACATCCACCCTTCTGTCAACACTCGAGGAAAACCAACCTTAGAAATAGATACTGCTGGGAGTAAAAACAAAAATAGACATACATGTACATTTATATACCGGTGTGTCCATCTAATAATTACAGTCAATGGGGAAAGAATCACACTTATACAGATTTTGTTTTAAATATATACCCAATGATCAACTCCCTGGTTTTTGGGCTTACATCTGAGGGCAGGCTTGACAAAATCACGGATGAAAAATGGGTCCTATTTGCATGTGAAAGTGGAAGGATGCCACTTGTAAAATGGCAACTACATTGTACATGCAGGCTTAGGAACTATCACTTTTCGGGAGGTGATTTTATTTGGGTGTGAATATTTAAAAATGTAATTGGCCTATGTACTGTACCTAAAATTGAAAAGAAATGAAAGATGAAAGACAAGACAATAATTTAATTTTTGTTTGAGAAACACCAGTGATGTTGGCTTGCATTTTATTTGGCCCTGAACTTTAATTTGTTGATGTCAATGAGGCTTGAATTAGTACAGTGGACCCATATTAATAATGGGTTACAGACTTCCACGAGACATCAGTGAAAATTATGCTCGCTTCGCGAATTTCATTTAAAATCCTCACAATTCTCAAAACGTTGACAGTTCCCCCACCCCGAACACCTGGCTCCCGAAAATCACCCACCCACCGGTGGTACCCGGTGCGTGGATGGGTCACACCCACCCACCAATGGGGGGGGGGGGGGTGACTCGTATCATAAGTTCAATGGGGCGCTGTTCAAATATGACAGTTACTAACACTGTAATTACATCATACTGTACAAAATACCCCCTCACCAAGCTGGCAGTGTGTCCTTTCTCTATGCTCTAACCGCGTTTTGTGCACAGGCGCACATTATTACATAATTTTTTGCGTGTCAGAATGAAGGGGGGGGGATACACATTATTAGAAATGAATTTCTATGAAACGATTTTCTTGGACAGAGCTGGGGGAGGGGGATTGACCCCGCCCCCCGTGCCCCCTGAGGGCCTGCAGCCAGTGAGCGCAGTGTACATGTATACGAACGACCCTAGCTGATGATAGAATCTGCCATATCTGTGGTTCCCCATTGCACGTAGTATGTATGAACAAAACTGTTTAGAAAAACCTGCCATAACTAAGTTTCCCTATTGCACGTAGTGTATATGAAACAAGATGATCAGACAATCGGTCATGTTTCGCCTGTTCCACGCATGGTATACAAACTAAGCAGGGTATGAAACCTGCCATAACTACATTTCCCCATTGCACGTTTTGGGTATGGACGAATTAGCTGTTTAGAAAATCCTGGCATAACGTTGTGGGTATAGTTCAAGCTGTTCAGAAAAACTGACATAAATGCGTTTCCCCATTGCACGTTGTGGGTATGGACCAAGCTGCTTAGAAAAAAGGCTGACATAACTGCGTTTCCCTCACTGCACGTTGTAGGTATGGACCAAGCAGTCTAAAAAAAACCTAGCATAATTGCGTTTCCCCGGCCCATTGCACGTTATAGGTAAGGACGAAGCTGTTTCCGATGAACTACTCAAGAAATACAAAATGGATTGAATTGAAAATTCGTGCAATTAGTTTTCACGATGTGTAGCATAAGTAGTTTGAATGGCGTGCGAAACCGTGGAGCTATCAATACAATATGATCGTAACAATCTAATGTTTTAAACGTTAAAATTCCTTGTTGACTTCCATTAGGATTGTATTTGTCGAAATTAAAACCCTGTATTGTTACGGTCATAATATCTTGATTATTGGACGTTTTTTTATGATGAAATTAAATCTTTTGATGTCAAACATCATGACAAATGAGTGCGCGAAAATTCAATTTAATGTAACGTGTATTTCTTGAATTGTTGGCCCCAACTCGAGTTTGGTTGTGGAGATCGAGACCACTATAATAGAGGGCGCGCCACATAAATAGTGGTCTCAACAACGCATCAACACAGATGCTGCACAACTGAACAAAAAGCACAACCTCGTTTCCGATGAACTACTCAAGAAATACAAAATGGATTAAACTGAAATTTGGTGCAATTAGTTTTCACGATGTGTAGCATAAGTAGTTTGAATGGCGTGAGAAACCGTGGAGCTATAAATATAATATGATCGTAACAATCTAGTGTTTTAAACGTTAAAAATCCATGTTGACTTGCATTAGGATTGTACTTGTCGCAAAGAAAACTCGGCAGTGTTACGGTCATAATATCTTGATTATTGGACGTTTTGTTATGAAATTAAATCTTTTGATGTCAAACATCAGGAAAAATGAGTGTGCGAAAATTCAGTTTAATGTAACTTGTATTTCTTGAATTGTTGGCCCCAACTCGAGTTTGGTTGTGGAGATCGAGACCACTATAATAGAGGGCGCGCCACATAAATAGTGGTCTCAACAACGCATCAACACAGATGCTGCACAACTGAACAAAAAGCACAACCTCGTTTCCGATGAACTACTCAAGAAATACAAAATGGATTAAACTGAAATTTGGTGCAATTAGTTTTCACGATGTGTAGCATAAGTTGTTTGAATGGCGTGAGAAACCGTGGAGCTATGAATATAATATGATCGTAACAATCTAGTGTTTTAAACGTTAAAAATCCATGTTGACTTGCATTATGATTGTACTTGTCGCAAATAAAACCCAGCATTGTTACGGTCATAATATCTTGATTATTGGACGTTTTTTTATGAAATTAAATCTTTTGATGTCAAACATCATGCAAAATGAGTGTGCGAAAATTCAGTTTAATGTAATGTGTATTTCTTGAATTGTTGGCCCCAAATCGAGTTTGGTTGTGGAGATCGAGACCACTATAATAGAGGGCGCGCCACATAAATAGTGGTCTCAACAACGCATCAACACAGATGCTGCACAACTGAACAAAATGAACAACCTCGTTTCCGATGAACCACTCAAGAAATACAAAATGGATTAAATTGAAATTTGGTGCAATTAGTTTTCACGATGTATTATATTACATTCATTTTCGGCAGTTCCTGTCAAGATTCTAGAGTTTGGTGTCAAATACCATGGCAAAATATTACAGGAAATGTCATTGCAATACAATGTGTATATCTTGAGTTCCCAATTTCACAATAACTTTGTTGACATGACGAGAAAATACGGAGTGTCCCTACGGGTGCAACAGTGTATTAAAATTCCCATAGACACTAGTGCTAAATGCCCATACTTCTAAACTCTTTTAAAAATACTCAGAACTCTCACATGTATTTAAGCTGCACACAGAAATGGTGATCGAAATGTCATCTCAGTTTTCTTTTTTTTTCAATTTTTGGTGGGTTGACCCGTTACTGTCTTTTCGTGAAATTCTTACCCAAAGAAGACGACCCCTATTTTTCCCAAAGCGGAAAAAAAGTAGCCATCTTGAAAAACGATCCCTCTACATCATGAAAAAAATAGCGCCACTTTCGAGCTCCATTGCATCCAATGTGCTCAGAATTGGAAGTCCCAAGTCTGGGCCAGTGGTTCATTGCCATATTTTTTTTAATTCCCCAATTTTACGGCCCTCAGAACTCTCTAATATAGAATATTTTGAGGGTATAACTGCTTTTCATGAGCTCGGCGGATGGGTTTAGGTCTATTAACAGGTGTGCACCCTGACACGTCACCACTGGTGTTGCAAATGATCTAGGACAATCCAGGAGGTGTGCAAAAAAGTGTATTGATTAAAATTCCGATTCGAATGAAAGTCACTTTTAATGGGAGACAATGAATGAAGAAAACACATTCCAATATTGGATCATAATATCATAACATAAAAAGATTGTAATATATTTACGGAAACCGTGGCAAACAAAAAACATTGCGAGAATAAAAACTAGTCTATGTTACCACCATCAAATGTAATCGTCAATGCCGACCCTGACATGCCCGGTCATAACCATTGAGCTCGAAATAGAAGAAAAATAATTCCCAGTCAATCACAAAATGTTAACTTTTTGTCACCGAGTTAATGACAAACAAAAGAGTCCCAAAGTGCAAGAGGGAACTTACGGTCTTTACAACAGGTTCGCCCTTTAGCACAGGAAGTCGTAGTCAACATGACGAGAGTAGCGCTGCAATAGCTGTGAACTGAAGGCACCCGGCGCCGCTGTTGCTGTTTTCAAGCGGATGACTGGTTCGAAAATTGGAGCGTATTTATATGGATCCTAACACAAAGCACCCACGAAAGCATCACAATACAAATTCCTACCATTCACTGATCATGGCTATAATAACTGACCTGAGACGTTTTGAAGTCTGGAAATGATTATTTTCTGGACTGTGACTTCCTTAAAGCGTTGAGAATTTTGGCTTGTTTGGGTAGAGTGCCAAAAATAATATCTAGCGTAATTAATTATGTGTTGTTCCATTAATTATTTTGGCGGGAGGGGATGAAACTGCTTTAGCTTCTTAAAAACTTCCCAACGGGCAACACTTTGGTTGAAATACAGTACTTTGTTAAGATTTTGTTGCGAGGACAAGTCACTCTTCCAAGCCCAATCTTCCCTGATAATTTGTTTTCTCTCCATCAGAACTGTAAATGTAACTAGAAAGTCCCCGCCTTTCAATCCTTTTTAACTCAAAAACTACTGAGCACCTCTCGCTCAACTAACGACTAATCAGTACAGACATTCCTGATCATTCCAGCCATACTTTCTTATGCCCAAAAGAGTGATGATGTGTACGAATTCATGCAATTTCTGACAAATGATACCGAAAACAGTTGCACTTTTGTATACGTGCAAGTTGTGGTTGACACTAAACTCACACGTATACAAAAGTGCACGTTTTTTCTCGGTACCATATTTTGTCATCAATTGCATTTGGTACACTATTTTGGCCAAACAAAGATAATGGCTGGATGATACTCTGCTTGTGTAATGTTTACGCAAATGCTCATTATTGTGCTTGGAAATGGAAAGTACACGTTTGGTGGTTTTGTGAAAGAGTTATGAGGAAAATGTTTGTCAGTAGATGAAGAATACTCAGTCTGTTTTAAATGCAACAATTGGTGCTATTGTGACGAAAGATGACAAGCTAGTGTACTTTTGAAACTGTTGTTCAATAAATGGTAGAATATAGCGCAGTATTAACAAGACGGATATTGTCGAGTTATAGCCTAAGAAGGGTAAGAAAGGATAGTGACTTGTTGATCAAAGTGGGAGTTGAAATTGAAATAGGTAATGAATATTAACAATGTCACCGAGCATGCGCATTTGTAGAATAAAAGCTAGTGTCTATTGAAAAAAAAAGGCAAACAGTGATTTGAGAACAGGAAAAAAAGGGGCATATATATATGAACTTGACATGGGGTGGGTGGGTGGGGCGAACGAGAAGGGGGAAGTAGGAAGTTGTAGGAAGTAGGAAGTTGTAGGAAGTAGGGAGATGTAGGAAGTAGGGAGTTGTAGGAAGTAGGGAGTTGTAGGAAGTAGGGAGTTGTAGGAAGTTGTAGGGAGTTGTAGGGAGTTGTAGGGAGTTGTAGGGAGTTGTAGGAAGTTGTAGGAAGTTGTAGGAAGTTGTTGGAAGTTGTAGGGAGTTGTAGGAAGTTGTAGGAAGTTGAAGGAAGTTGTAGGGAGTTGTAGGGAGTTGTAGGAAGTTGAAGGAAGTTGTAGGAAGTTGTAGAAAGTTGAATGGAAGTTGTAGGGAGTTGTAGGAGTTGTAGGAAGTTGTAGGGAGTTGTAGGGAGTTGTAGGAAGTTGTAGGAAGTTGTAGGAATTTGTAGGAAGTTGCTGGAATTTGTAGGAAGTTGTAGGAAGTTGTTGGAATTTGTTGGAAATTGTAGGAAGTTGTAGGAAGTTGAATGGAAGTTGAATGGAAGTTGAATGGAAGTTGTAGGAAGTTGTAGGAAGTTGTAGGAAGTTGTAGGAAGTTGTAGGAAGTTGTAGGAAGTTGTAGGAAGTTGTAGGAAGTTGTAGGAAGTTGTAGGAAGTTGTAGGAAGTTGTAGGAAGTTGTTGGAAATTGTTGGAAGTTGTAGGAAGTTGTAGAAAGTTGTAGGAAGTTGTAGGAAGTTGTAGGAAATTGAATGGAAGTTGAATGGAAGTTGTAAGAAGTTGTTGGAATTTGTAGGAAGTTGTAGGAAGTTGTAGGAAGTTGTAGGAAGTTGTTGGAAATTGTTGGAAATTGTTGGAAATTGTAGGAAGTTGTAGGAAGTTGAATGGAAGTTGTAGGAAGTTGTTGGAATTTGTAGGAAGTTGAAGGAAGTTGTAGGAAGTTGTAGGAAGTTGTAGGAAGTTATTGGAAGTTGTTGGAAGTTGTAGGAAGTTGTAGGAAGTTGTAGGAAGTTGTAGGAAGTTGAAGGAAGTTGAATGGAAGTTGAATGGAAGTTGTAGGAAGTTGTAGGAATTTGTAGGAAGTTGTTGGAATTTGTAGGAAGTTGTAGGAAGTTGTTGGAATTTGTTGGAAATTGTAGGAAGTTGTAGGAAGTTGAATGGAAGTTGTAGGGAGTTGTAGGAGTTGTAGGAAATTGTAGGAAGTTGTAGGGAGTTGTAGGAAGTTGTAGGAAGTTGTAGGAATTTGTAGGAAGTTGCTGGAATTTGTAGAAAGTTGTAGGAAGTTGTTGGAATTTGTTGGAAATTGTAGGAAGTTGTAGGAAGTTGTAGGAAGTTGAATGGAAGTTGAATGGAAGTTGTAGGAAGTTGTAGGAAGTTGTAGGAAGTTGTAGGAAGTTGTAGGAAGTTGTAGGAATTTGTAGGAAGTTGTTGGAAGTTGTTGGAAGTTGTTGGAATTTGTAGGAATTTGTAGGAATTTGTTGGAATTTGTAGGAAGTTGTAGGAAGTTGTAGGAAGTTGTAGGAAGTTGTAGGAAGTTGTAGGAAGTTGTTGGAAATTGTTGGAAATTGTAGGAAATTGTAGAAAAGTGTAGGAAGTTGTAGGAAGTTGTAGGAAATTGAATGGAAGTTGAATGGAAGTTGTAAGAAGTTGTTGGAATTTGTAGGAAGTTGTAGGAAGTTGTAGGAAGTTGTAGGAAGTTGTAGGAAGTTGTTGGAAATTGTTGGAAATTGTTGGAAATTGTAGGAAGTTGTAGGAAGTTGAATGGAAGTTGTAGGAAGTTGTTGGAATTTGTAGGAAGTTGAAGGAAGTTGTAGGAAGTTGTAGGAAGTTGTAGGAAGTTGTTGGAAGTTGTTGGAAGTTGTAGGAAGTTGTAGGAAGTTGTAGGAAGTTGTAGGAAGTTGAATGGAAGTTGAATGGAAGTTGTAGGAAGTTGTTGGAATTTGTAGGAAGTTGTAGGAAGTTGTAGGAAGTTGTAGGAAGTTGAATGGAAGTTGAATGGAAGTTGTAGGAAGTTGTAGGAATTTGTAGGAAGTTGTTGGAATTTGTAGGAAGTTGTAGGAAGTTGTAGGAAGTTGAATGGAAGTTAAATGGAAGTTGTAGGAAATTGTTGGAATTTGTAGGAAGTTGTAGGAAGTTGTAGGAAGTTGTAGGAAGTTGAATGGAAGTTGAATGGAAGTTGTAGGAAGTTGTAGGAATTTGTAGGAAGTTGTTGGAATTTGTAGGAAGTTGTAGGAAGTTGTTGGAATTTGTTGGAAATTGTAGGAAGTTGTAGGAAGTTGTTGGAATTTGTAGGAAGTTGAAGGAAGTTGTAGGAATTTGTAGGAATTTGTAGGAAGTTGTAGAAAGTTGTAGGAAGTTGAAAGAATTTGTTGGAATTTGTTGGAATTTGTAGGAATTTGTAGGAAGTTGTTGGAATTTGTAGGAATTTGTAGGAAGTTGTAGGAAGTTGTTGGAATTTGTAGGAAATTGTTGGAATTTGTAGGAAGTTGTAGGAAGTTGTAGGAAGTTGAATGGAAGTTGAATGGAAGTTGTAGGAAGTTGTAGGAAGTTGTAGGAAGTTGTTGGAATTTGTAGGAAGTTGTAGGAAGTTGTTGGAATTTGTTGGAAATTGTTGGAAGTTGTAGGAAGTTGTAGGAAGTTGAATGGAAGTTGTAGGAAGTTGAAGGAATTGTTGGAATTTGTAGGAATTTGTAGGAAGTTGTTGGAATTTGTAGGAATTTGTAGGAATTTGAAGGAAGTTGTAGGAAGTTGTAGGAAGTTGTAGGAAGTTGTAGGAAGTTGTAGGAAGTTGTAGGAAGTTGTAGGAAGTTGAAGGAAGTTGTTGGAAATTGTTGGAAGTTGTAGAAAGTTGTAGGAAGTTGTAGGAAGTTGTAGGAAATTGAATGGAAGTTGAATGGAAGTTGTAAGAAGTTGTTGGAATTTGTAGGAAGTTGTAGGAAGTTGTAGGAAGTTGTAGGAAGTTGTTGGAAATTGTTGGAAATTGTTGGAAATTGTAGGAAGTTGTAGGAAGTTGAATGGAAGTTGTAGGAAGTTGTTGGAATTTGTAGGAAGTTGAAGGAAGTTGTAGGAAGTTGTAGGAAGTTGTAGGAAGTTGTTGGAAGTTGTTGGAAGTTGTAGGAAGTTGTAGGAAGTTGTAGGAAGTTGTAGGAAGTTGTAGGAAGTTGAATGGAAGTTGAATGGAAGTTGTAGGAAGTTGTAGGAATTTGTAGGAAGTTGTTGGAATTTGTAGGAAGTTGTAGGAAGTTGTTGGAATTTGTTGGAAATTGTAGGAAGTTGTAGGAAGTTGTAGGAAGTTGAATGGAAGTTGTAGGAAGTTGAAGGAATTTGTAGGAATTTGTAGAAAGTTGTAGGAAGTTGTAGAAAGTTGAAGGAATTTGTTGGAAGTTGTTGGAATTTGTTGGAATTTGTAGGAATTTGTAGGAAGTTGTTGGAATTTGTAGGAATTTGTAGGAAGTTGTAGGATGTTGTTGGAATTTGTAGGAAATTGTTGGAATTGTAGGAAGTTGTAGGAAGTTGTAGGAATTTGTTGGAATTTGTAGGAAGTTGTAGGAAGTTGTAGGAAGTTAAATGGAAGTTGAATGGAAGTTGTAGGAAGTTGTAGGAAGTTGTAGGAAGTTGTTGAAATTTGTTGGAAATTGTAGGAAGTTGAAGGAATTTGTAGGAATTTGTTGGAATTTGTAGGAAGTTGTAGGAAGTTGTAGGAAGTTGAAGGAATTTGTTGGAAGTTTTTGGAATTTGTTGGAATTTGAAGGAATTTGTAGGAAGTTGTTGGAATTTGTAGGAATTTGTAGGAAGTTGTAGGATGTTGTTGGAATTTGTAGGAAATTGTTGGAATTGTAGGAAGTTGAAGGAAGTTGTAGGAATTTGTTGGAATTTGTAGGAAGTTGTAGGAAGTTGTAGGAAGTTGAATGGAAGTTGAATGGAAGTTGTAGGAAGTTGTAGGAAGTTGTAGGAAGTTGTTGAAATTTGTTGGAAATTGTAGGAAGTTGTAGGAAGTTGTAGGAAGTTGAATGGAAGTTGAATGGAAGTTGTAGGAAGTTGTAGGAATTTGTAGGAATGTGTAGGAATTTGTAGGAATTTGTAGGAAGTTGTTGGAAGTTGTTGGAATTTGTAGGAATTTGTTGGAATGTGTAGGAATTTGTAGGAATTTGTTGGAATTTGTAGGAAGTTGTAGGAAGTTGAATGGAAGTTGTAGGAAGTTGAATGGAAGTTGAATGGAAGTTGTAGGAAGTTGTAGGAATTTGTAGGAAGTTGTTGGAATTTGTAGGAAATTGTAGGAAGTTGTTGGAATTTGTTGCAAATTGTAGGAAGTTGTAGGAAGTTGAATGGAAGTTGTAGGAAGTTGAAGGAATTTGTAGGAATTTGTAGGAATTTGTTGGAATTCGTAGGAAATTGTTGGAATTTGTAGGAAGTTGTAGGAATTTGTAGGAATTTGTTGGAATTTGTAGGAAGTTGTAGGAAGTTGTAGGAAGTTGAATGGAAGTTGAATGGAAGTTGTAGGAAGTTGTAGGAAGTTGTAGGAATTTGTAGGAAGTTGTTGGAAGTTGTAGGAAGTTGTAGGAAGTTGTTAGAATTTGTTGGAAATTGTAGGAAGTTGTAGGAAGTTGTAGGAAGTTGAATGGAAGTTGTAGGAAGTTGAAGGAATTTGTAGGAATTTGTAGGAATTTGTAGGAAGTTGTAGGAAGTTGTAGGAAGTTGAAGGAATTTGTTGGAAGTTGTTGGAATTTGTTGGAATTTGTAGGAATTTGTAGGAAGTTGTTGGAATTTGTAGGAATTTGTAGGAAGTTGTAGGAAGTTGTTGGAATTTGTAGGAAATTGTTGGAAATTGTAGGAAGTTGTTGGAATTTGTAGGAAATTGTTGGAAATTGTAGGAAGTTGTAGGAATTTGTAGGAATTTGTTGGAATTTGTAGGAAGTTGTAGGAAGTTGTTGGAAGTTGTAGAAGATTGTTGGAAATTGTAGGAAGTGGTAGGAAGTTGTTGGAAGTTGTAGGAAGTTGAATGGAAGTTGAATGGAAGTTGTTGGAAGTTGTAGGAAGTTGTTGGAAGTTGTTGGAATTTGTAGGAATTTGTAGGAAGTTGTAGGAAGTTGTAGGAAGTTGTTGGAAGTTGAATGGAAGTTGTTGGAAGTTGTAGGAAGTTGTTGGAAGTTGTAGGAAGTTGTAGGAAGTTGTAGGAAGTTGAATGGAAGTTGTAGGAAGTTGAAGGAATTTGTAGGAATTTGTAGGAAGTTGTAGGAAGTTGTAGGAAGTTGAAGGAATTTGTTGGAAGTTGTTGGAATTTGTTGGAATTTGTAGGAATTTGTAGGAAGTTGTTGGAATTTGTAGGAATTTGTAGGAAGTTGTAGGAAGTTGTAGGAAGTTGAAGGAATTTGTTGGAAGTTGTTGGAATTTGTTGGAATTTGTAGGAATTTGTAGGAAGTTGTTGGAATTTGTAGGAATTTGTAGGAAGTTGTAGGAAGTTGTAGGAAGTTGTTGGAATTTGTAGGAAGTTGTTGGAAGTTGTTGGAAGTTGTAGGAAGTTGTAGGAAGTTGAAGGAATTTGTTGGAAGTTGTTGGAATTTGTTGGAATTTGTAGGAATTTGTAGGAAGTTGTTGGAATTTGTAGGAATTTGTAGGAAGTTGTAGGAAGTTGTTGGAATTTGTAGGAAATTGTTGGAAATTGTAGGAAGTTGTTGGAATTTGTAGGAAATTGTTGGAAATTGTAGGAAGTTGTAGGAATTTGTAGGAATTTGTTGGAATTTGTAGGAAGTTGTAGGAAGTTGTTGGAAGTTGTAGAAGATTGTTGGAAATTGTAGGAAGTGGTAGGAAGTTGTTGGAAGTTGTAGGAAGTTGAATGGAAGTTGAATGGAAGTTGTTGGAAGTTGTAGGAAGTTGTTGGAAGTTGTTGGAATTTGTAGGAATTTGTAGGAAGTTGTAGGAAGTTGTAGGAAGTTGTTGGAAGTTGAATGGAAGTTGTTGGAAGTTGTAGGAAGTTGTTGGAAGTTGTAGGAAGTTGTAGGAAGTTGTAGGAAGTTGAATGGAAGTTGTAGGAAGTTGAAGGAATTTGTAGGAATTTGTAGGAAGTTGTAGGAAGTTGTAGGAAGTTGAAGGAATTTGTTGGAAGTTGTTGGAATTTGTTGGAATTTGTAGGAATTTGTAGGAAGTTGTTGGAATTTGTAGGAATTTGTAGGAAGTTGTAGGAAGTTGTAGGAAGTTGAAGGAATTTGTTGGAAGTTGTTGGAATTTGTTGGAATTTGTAGGAATTTGTAGGAAGTTGTTGGAATTTGTAGGAATTTGTAGGAAGTTGTAGGAAGTTGTAGGAAGTTGTTGGAATTTGTAGGAAGTTGTTGGAAGTTGTTGGAAGTTGTTGGAAGTTGTAGGGTTAGGGTTAGGGTTAGGGTTAGGGGTTAGGGTTAGGGTTAGGGTTAGGGTTAGGGTTAGGGTTAGGGTTAGGGTTAGGGTTAGGGTTAGGGTTAGGGTTAGGGTTAGGGGGGGTTAGGGTTAGGGTTAGGGGTTAGGGTTAGGGTTAGGGTTAGGGTTAGGGTTAGGGTTAGGGTTAGGGTTAGGGTTAGGGTTAGGGTTAGGGTTAGGGTTAGGGTTAGGGTTAGGGTTAGGGGTTAGGGTTAGGGTTAGGGTTAGGGTTAGGGTTAGGGTTAGGGTTAGGGTTAGGGTTAGGGTTAGGGTTAGGGTTAGGGTTAGGGTTAGGGTTAGGTTAGGGTTAGGGTTAGGGTTAGGGTTAGGGTTAGGGTTAGGGTTAGGGTTAGGGTTAGGGTTAGGGTTAGGGTTAGGGTTAGGGTTAGGGTTAGGGTTAGGGTTAGGGTTAGGGTTAGGGTTAGGGTTAGGGTTAGGGGTTAGGGTTAGGGTTAGGGTTAGGGTTAGGGTTAGGGTTAGGGTTAGGGTTAGGGTTAGGGTTAGGGTTAGGGTTAGGGTTAGGGTTAGGGTTAGGGTTAGGGTTAGGGTTAGGGTTAGGGTTAGGGTTAGGGTTAGGGTTAGGGTTAGGGTTAGGGTTAGGGTTAGGGTTAGGGTTAGGGTTAGGGTTAGGGTTAGGGTTAGGGTTAGGGTTAGGGTTAGGGTTAGGGTTAGGGTTAGGGTTAGGGTTAGGGTTAGGGTTAGGGTTAGGGTTAGGGTTAGGGTTAGGGTTAGGGTTAGGGTTAGGGTTAGGGTTAGGGTTAGGGTTAGGGTTAGGGTTAGGGTTAGGTTAGGGTTAGGGTTAGGGTTAGGGTTAGGGTTAGGGTTAGGGTTAGGGTTAGGGTTAGGGTTAGGGTTAGGGTTAGGGTTAGGGTTAGGGTTAGGGTTAGGGTTAGGGTTAGGGTTAGGGTTAGGGTTAGGGTTAGGGTTAGGGTTAGGGTTAGGGTTAGGGTTAGGGTTAGGGTTAGGGTTAGGGTTAGGGTTAGGGTTAGGGTTAGGGTTAGGGTTAGGGTTAGGGTTAGGGTTAGGGTTAGGGTTAGGGTTAGGGTTAGGGTTAGGGTTAGGGTTAGGGTTAGGGTTAGGGTTAGGGTTAGGGTTAGGGTTAGGGTTAGGGTTAGGGTTAGGGTTAGGGTTAGGGTTAGGGTTAGGGTTAGGGTTAGGGTTAGGGTTAGGGTTAGGGTTAGGGTTAGGGTTAGGGTTAGGGTTAGGGTTAGGGTTAGGGTTAGGGTTAGGGTTAGGGTTAGGGGGTTAGGGTTAGGGTTAGGGTTAGGGTTAGGGTTAGGGTTAGGGTTAGGGTTAGGGTTAGGGTTAGGGTTAGGGTTAGGGTTAGGGTTAGGGTTAGGGGTTAGGGTTAGGGTTAGGGTTAGGGTTAGGGTTAGGGTTAGGGTTAGGGTTAGGGTTAGGGTTAGGGTTAGGGTTAGGGTTAGGGTTAGGGTTAGGGTTAGGGTTAGGGTTAGGGTTAGGGTTAGGGTTAGGGTTAGGGTTAGGGTTAGGGTTAGGGTTAGGGTTAGGGTTAGGGTTAGGGTTAGGGTTAGGGTTAGGGTTAGGGTTAGGGTTAGGGTTAGGGTTAGGGTTAGGGTTAGGGTTAGGGTTAGGGTTAGGGTTAGGGTTAGGGTTAGGGTTAGGGTTAGGGTTAGGGTTAGGGTTAGGGTTAGGGTTAGGGTTAGGGTTAGGGTTAGGGTTAGGGTTAGGGTTAGGGTTAGGGTTAGGGTTAGGGTTAGGGTTAGGGTTAGGGTTAGGGTTAGGGTTAGGGTTAGGGTTAGGGTTAGGGTTAGGGTTAGGGTTAGGGTTAGGGTTAGGGTTAGGGTTAGGGTTAGGGTTAGGGTTAGGGTTAGGGTTAGGGTTAGGGTTAGGGTTAGGGTTAGGGTTAGGGTTAGGGTTAGGGTTAGGGTTAGGGTTAGGGTTAGGGTTAGGGTTAGGGTTAGGGTTAGGGTTAGGGTTAGGGTTAGGGTTAGGGTTAGGGTTAGGGTTAGGGTTAGGGTTAGGGTTAGGGTTAGGGTTAGGGTTAGGGTTAGGGTTAGGGTTAGGGTTAGGGTTAGGGTTAGGGTTAGGGTTAGGGTTAGGGTTAGGGTTAGGGTTAGGGTTAGGGTTAGGGTTAGGGTTAGGGTTAGGGTTAGGGTTAGGGGTTAGGGTTAGGGTTAGGGTTAGGGTTAGGGTTAGGGTTAGGGTTAGGGGTTAGGGTTAGGGTTAGGGTTAGGGTTAGGGTTAGGGTTAGGGTTAGGGTTAGGGTTAGGGTTAGGGTTAGGGTTAGGGTTAGGGTTAGGGTTAGGGTTAGGGTTAGGGTTAGGGTTAGGGTTAGGGTTAGGGTTAGGGTTAGGGTTAGGGTTAGGGTTAGGGTTAGGGTTAGGGTTAGGGTTAGGGTTAGGGTTAGGGTTAGGGTTAGGGTTAGGGTTAGGGTTAGGGTTAGGGTTAGGGTTAGGGTTAGGGTTAGGGTTAGGGTTAGGGTTAGGGTTAGGGTTAGGGTTAGGGTTAGGGTTAGGGTTAGGGTTAGGGTTAGGGTTAGGGTTAGGGTTAGGGTTAGGGTTAGGGTTAGGGTTAGGGTTAGGGTTAGGGTTAGGGTTAGGGTTAGGGTTAGGGTTAGGGTTAGGGTTAGGGTTAGGGTTAGGGTTAGGGTTAGGGTTAGGGTTAGGGTTAGGGTTAGGGTTAGGGTTAGGGTTAGGGTTAGGGTTAGGGTTAGGGTTAGGGTTAGGGTTAGGGTTAGGGTTAGGGTTAGGGTTAGGGTTAGGGTTAGGGTTAGGGTTAGGGTTAGGGTTAGGGTTAGGGTTAGGGTTAGGGTTAGGGTTAGGGTTAGGGTTAGGGTTAGGGTTA